>NW_028262290.1:118234688-118537718 GCF_047370975.1 Nipponia nippon | reverse complement strand
AGTTCAGGTCTGCCGGGCTGGAGCCGGGCGGGATGCCTGCGGGGTCGCGTCAGCCTCCCGGGGCTGTGTCCACCATGCCTGCGGCAGCGTTGCATCTGGATGAAACGTGAGTTTCAGATTTCATGGGGCGTTCTTGGGCCCAAGATAAAATGGCATGGCTGACGTTTCCTTTCAACACGGGCTGCCGCGCAGGGTGACAAAAGCGCAGCCGACGGGCCACATGTGGCTCCCGAGCACGTCTGGTGCCACTCCACGCTGTGCTCGGTGAAAACCTCCAGTGAGGCTGAAGCGCGGCAGCCAGATGTGCCCTCGCCTCCTCCCCTCTGCTCCGCACTGCACCACGGGGCAGGAGGGAGGGCCGAAAGCAGCAGAGGAGACAGCGCCAAGCACCCCGATTCTCTTCCCTGCTGGAAAAAAGGAGCTTCCTAAAGGCAGCAAACTGGTGTTTCAATATTCCTCCCAAATCCCAGCACATTTAAGGTGCTCTCAGGATGGTTACGTATCCAGTTGATGATATTTGAATGCCTGTGGTTGGAAAGGTCAGATGTTTTCAGCTGAAGTTGATAGGCTGATCATATGGATGAGTGGAGGCTGAGCAAAGAAAGACCTGGACTGAAAGAGTGTTCTAGGTGTTTAGTGAGGAGGTAAAGGTCATTCCCTCTCCTTAGGGCAAAGGAGACCATGGATGTGATTACCAGTGGTGGATGTGTGGCAGCGTGTATGCCCAGTTTGGGCAGGCTGGCACGCTGCAATGTTGAAGAGGATAAGTCTGCTAGGGAGCCTGCTGGTTGCACCCGAGGATGTGCAAGTGGCCAGCAAGGTGCCTGGTGGAGCAGTCACCCATGCACCTACATGACGTGGAAGAGGTATCACTTTGCTTTGTGTGTGCACACCTCCATCTGAAAGTAAAAGCCAAGAGAAAAAAAAATAGAAAGAAAAAAAGGAAACCAGAAAGTGTTATGAAGTTTCTGGTTAGTGGGGCCCTGTGCTGAATTTAAAACCATGGTGAAATATTCATTATTTGTGGGCAGTAATAGTTATATCATGCATTAACAGGGAACAGAGGAAAAAAGGTAGTCTTGAACACCATCGAAAACAGACTGACATCCCTACTGGTGTTTTCTGTAGGTCCTGCTGTTGGTCCACAGAGGCTGCAATGATTCCCATGGAGCTGTATTGAGTCCCTTGGAGCCAGGCCAATTCATACCAAGTTTTTCATACCGCTCATGTAACTTGCAGATCTAAGGCTTCATTTGTAATGAACCCACCTCATCAAAGGCAGTGTATCAATGGTGGTGGTTGTTCTTTTGGCTCCGATGGCGAAGACTGCTTTGCTACCGGGGAACTTCACGGGGAGTTGCTCACACTCGCTTGCACCCCGTGGGCTGACCCAGCGCAGACCCACTTCACGTCTCTGAAGCTACATCAGATGCTCCTTGATCTGGAGTTCATTCATGCTTTGCAAAAAGGCCATGTCCAGGCTCTTGATAATAGACTTTTGGTGCAATTATTGCAATTCCAAAGTATAACTCCATCTTGGCGGTTGATGTGGTTCTTCCCCATGCCTCATAGGTGGGGAGATGGGGAGAAAGAGAGAAACACATGACAGGCTCCTCTATTTTGGGCCGTATCATGAATTAACATTGAGGCAGGTTCCTGGTGATGGACGCCCAGCCATCAGGGGCTGAGCTAAATGACTGCCCCTCCACTCTGCGTCAGCCCTCTGCCCCAACAGTGGGCTGAACATCCCCAATTAAGGAGCACTGACATGGTGGTAATTGGCAGATCTCATCAGGCTGGTCAAAAGAGAGCTCTCCTTCCCAGCAATTATCACCTGGGGTGGGGAGGAAGGAAAAAAAAAACCAAACCAAACCTGGAGGCAGGGAACTAAAGTAAGCACTGATGAGTTGGCAGATGCTGCCAGATCAATGGCCGTATCGTGGCAGGGAAAGCAGCAACAGCCCTCTCAGAGCCATCAGTCACTGTTGTTTTGGGTAAATGCCAGCAAACGGAGTGAGAGGAGAGAGGGGGGGAGGGAGGCACCAGCCTGCTGGGCCACTTTTAATTACTTCAGGTCACATCAGACAGAGAACTGCCCACCGTGACAGATCAGTCCCGCTCAGAGGGCTTGCACGCAACCCGGGGTAGCAATCAGGACTTATGTTCGTGCAGCCCCTTTTATCCAGAAAAAAAAAACCACAACTCAAAGCGTCGCCCCAGCCAAGCGACAGGCAGAAGCATATTGTGCACATCTACGCATCCCCGTGCCACGCGGGGCTCCCCTGGGCTGGAGCGGCGAGGGGCATCTGTCTAACAGCGCGCGCAGCGGCACTACACAACTTTCCGGGCAAGAGGGAAGGTAGGGGAGGCTCGGCGGTGCGATGGCTTCCCTGGACGGGAGCCAGAGCATTAGCACATCTGAGGTAGGGCTCATGTGTCTCCACATGGCTTGAGTTTGCCACAGCCTCTGGAAAGGGATCTCGCCATTGCCTCGCTACTTTTCTCCTTAGCTATGTCCCTCTTCAGAGTCTTCAGTGGGGCTTGTGGCAGCAAGTTCCTCTCCCACAAGTGCTCTGCAAAGCTTAATTTATGTGGTTTTTTTGCACCAGCAGCAAGGTGCTGTCACAGGAATGCTCACAGCCTTTCTGTACTTTGCTGCCACGAAAAATTCCTTAGAAGTTCTCTAAAAAAAAAAAAAAGGAAAGAAACATCACCACCGTATAAACATTTTTATGGCTGAATTCATCACTGCCATATATGAAGCTCATATATGAGCCTTGCTTTCTTCACACGCAGCAGTATCCTATTGACTTCACTGGGAGCTGCATTTGCATTCGGGTTGCAAGGTCAGGTTGTTAATTATGCAAACCGACCTGGTCCTCCTGAGCTCAGCACAAATTCAAATGGACATGCCCTGATGAAAATATGTCCTGCATTGCCCTGCTATGGATTTCAAAATACTAGTTTCCCCAGTGGAAACAGCACTTGGTGTTTCTAGAAGACTCTGGTGGTGTGTGCCTCTCTTACTTTCTTCTCAGCGACGGTCCTGGTGTAAGGGCTTCTGTCCCTGCCTCTGTGCTTCTCCCTCAGCAGAGCTGATCTGATTGCTTGTGGCACTGGGATTTTGACTCTATCAATAAGCCAATTCAGGTTTAAATAATAAATCAGGCAGCGTTGTTTTACACTGCAAACAATTTTACCCAGAGATGAAGCAGGGATGCAAAACAGCAGAGAGAAGAGGCGTAAAAATTATTTAAACTGAAATTTGCCATCATAGTGTTAAATTGCAGTGGGAGTCAAAATTAAACTGCTCATCAGGCAAGCCAACGCAGACTAGGAGAATTAGGCATTGTTTCTGTTTCAAGTCAAATGCGTGTGTAGTCCAGGGGTGCCACTTTAGCTTATATAAAGGAGAAGCCTTCATTGTAAATCTGAGAGGCCACTTTAATGAGCTGGTTTAATCTGACGTAGTGCGACTGATATTGTCGTGAATTTGGCACAGGCGCTGCCATGCTGCCAGATCCGGCAGCGTGCTGTACCCTGCCACAGCACCCACACGCCCCTGGGTGCCGGTGTCTTGTGTGGGTGCCTGCCCCACAGTTGCTGCAAGGATGCCTGGATGGGGGGTGTCTCACTTGCCCTGTGTTTTTCTCTGCTCTCTCCATTCTCCACATTTTCTCCAGCTGGCTGACTCCGGCTAACAGCTTTGGATAGAGGGGTTTCAGGAGTGGGCAGCTTATTCCTGAAACACAGCAGCTCTAAATTACTAGCAAAGAGATGTTCTTTCACCTGAGTCATGGGTTTTTCCTCATATGATATTCATGACAGTGTCTTCTTATGCTACCCTGTCATTTAGGGGGACAGCCTTTTTGCGATAAACACACTGCTTCCCCCTTCCCCCAAACACCTTTTAACTCCAACAAGGTTAAAGCACGGCATTCATATTCTTAGTCTGTCAGGCTGGTGCAAACAGAGCGATATAAAAAGAAGAAATTTTAGTGCCACCCTAGACTTTCCATGTAATTTCAGGAAGGTTGTTGTAACAGTAGAGCTGATCAAATACTTTCTACTAAAGGTTGTTTTCAAATATTCGTTGCTATTCCAAATGATGACTCTACTCAACAAAAACTCATACTTTGTTTACTTATTTGTTTGCTATTTGAATGTCAACCTAAAGGGACTTCTCTTGCACAAATGTTAGAGGAATGGCTGTTTTTTGTACTAATGGCCCTGTTCACCTGCAAGCAAAAGTATTTGAGGAGAGGCAAGAAACACATGTTCCTCATTGTTTGCCAACTGCTCTTCTTCATCTGTTATTGCTATTACTGCTATCGCTACGGAGTCAGAAGGTTTTGGATAGGGTACGATCACTGCACATGTGACCTGGGTCAGAGCCATTCTGACCTGCCGAGTTAGGTGATGCTCTGAATCGGGACCTATAAGACATTGTACAACCGTACGGGAAGAAGGGTCTGCTGTGAAGATCTCCCAGGTGAGAACTCACCTGCTTTTACAGGTTCCAGCATCAGACCAGGGAAGAGACTTGATATCATTTGGTGGGAGGAATACTCATTAGGGGAAGAAGAGCATGTACAAACAATCACAGATACAAAGGTTAAAATCAAATTGATAAGTCGCAATCAGGAAAAAAATCCCTTATAAATCAGCAATTAGTATAAGCAGTGCTGGGGGTAAAAGAGGCTTGGAGGAGAAGGGGAGATGGTATATTGAGGGAGAAGGTTGGTGGATGGGAGAACACTCAGAAAGGGATTGGAGACTTTGAGTGGAATACAAATATTTTTCACTTGTGGGCTGAAGATTCACATAGGTACTGAAATCTACAGGGTGGTCATTGGTTGTTGTCCCAGTTTCTGGTGGTAAATTTATGCCACCAGAAACCCCAAAACATTTGTCCTCCTCCTTTTGCACAGTCTCTGCCACATTCAGATAAGGAAGCAGGACAGACTCCATATTTTTCTCCTCTGTCACCTCTTCTGTTCACTCCAAGTGTCTGCCCAGGTTGGGGCAAAGCTGCATTTCCAAGAAAGATGTGCATCTTGCTCCCTGCCGGGTGTGAGACAGGCATTTCCAGTCTCTGTGCTCTGGGCTGCCAGAGCAGTAATAGTTTTTCCAGGAGTGCTAAATTCTTTCCAAAACTATTTAAAACAAACAAGCAAACAATTTCTTTTTGCTAAGGACTTACTGTATTACACAGGCTCAGTGGCAACTTTTTAATGACAAATATTTCCTAAGGTTTCTGTTCACGCTTGGTCACAGAGATTGTATACAGAAGCTGCATTATGCATACATTGGACCAAGCGTAACAGCACCTGCTGCTGCTCCTGCTGCTACTAAAGAGAGAGCAACTAATCTCTTTAATTATTGGAGAAGAATTAAGGCTTTGATTTGTCTTATTGTAGAAACATAGGTATTTCCCCCCTGCAGGCTGGGGAGGAGATGCTCTTTGCCTTCCTGTTCTGCTGCAAGAGGGGCTTAAGCCGTTGGGTTGGTGGCCACCGCCGGCAGCACCTGAAGGAAGAGCAGGGCTGTATGCATACCCACCCTTCCATTATCTATACGGGAGTTGGCACACGTGGGTTTTATCCCACACTGGCAGCACTACGTGCAAGGCAGAGGGGCCGGTTTGCTCCCTGGAGCTGTCGTAGAAGCGACTCCCTCAGGTCCCATGGGTGGCAGAGAGGGGCAGGCTGAGGGCAGGGTTAGGCTCTCCCTGGGAGCAAGGCGAATGCAAATGGCAGCGGGATTGTCTGGGCGCTGCTGGAGCCTGCTTGCCTGCAGGCGTGCTGCACGTTCTGGGCACGCCGGGGAACCGCAGGACCGCCGGCGCATCGGCTGTCTCCAGCGAAGAGATGGGCTTGTCATCAAGCCAGCACATCTGCTTCTTTCGCCTGGGAGGAAGAGGTGGTGAATCGGGAGTAGAAGATAATCACGGGGTAATTGTCTTCTTGATGAGGATTTTGTAGCATGTTATTAGGAGGCCCTTGCTGGCCACATGCTGCAAAAGGCAAAGGGAGTCGCAGGAGCTCTTGCAGGACAAGGAAGGGTCTGTTGCCAGTCCCCCTCGGTTAAAGCTGGGCTGGGCTGGGCCGTAGTGGTCTTCTGTCAAACGCTACCAACATTTGGTGAGCCTCCTTTTCTAAACTCCCCTCCCAGTCCCCTTTTTATCCCCCTTCCAGACCCTTGCCTCCTTGTCAATGTTAAAGCAAGAGGAGTGCTGCCATGGAAAAGAGCAAAAAAGATCCTTTCCATCCTTTCAGCTCCCTGCTGCCCTCCCCTCTCTCCCTCCCTCCCTCCCCACAAAGGCGCCGTAAGTATTCCTCTGTACCACAAAAAGGACCTGCCAAAGGGTCTAGGACAGAAAGGGTTAAACTCAGGCGAGCAGTAGCTCCAACACAGTTAATCCATATAAAGCTCATGGATTTCTCTGCAGTGATCTTTGTGGTTGTCATTTGCATTTTTTTCCTTTTGTGAAATCTTTTCTTCTTTCCTTTTACACTCGTATGCATGCAGAAATTAGCATATTGTACCGAGAGTGGGAGATGTAAGAAGCCGACCCCCTGCTGTTCAGTGGATTGTGCAATCTGCAGGCGGCATCAATTTTTCAGCAGTTTTCTCATTTCTCATTACAGTCAGGGCACTGCACAGCTCCTGATTCAACACAATCCCTAGTGGTCCTACAGACAAGCATATGGGCTGTCGAATATCCGTACTGCTACTTTCATAGCATTAATATCCTTGTTTATGCTTCCACTGTAATTAATCCTGGTATTAATATAGTTTGGGCTTAGCTTTACTAATTATGTATGGGCTAGCAGGGTAATTATGTCAGCAGACTCTGGCGCTGATACTTGACAGCAGTTTACTAACCTTAGGAGTGGCACATAAACACTTTGGCCGATCCTGCCTTGGAAACAAGGAAGGCGAAGAGACGACGAGGAGGGTGGATATGGCGTATCGATGTCTGATAACTATAAATAGTGTTTTTAAAATAAGGAAATTTCACAAGCACAATAAAGTTGTCCTCGGGTATCAAACTCCGTGGTTGTCATAGTGATGTGTGCATTATTAAGAGGGTGTTGTTCACTCTGGCATCTAATCTTATAATGAGGACGGCTCATTATCGGCCCGACGAGAGTCCCTTTCCCCACTGACCGTATCGCAGATTGGCGGGTGCTTGGGGCTGAGGGGAACTTTTCCCTGCCCTCCTTCCCTGCCCTCCATCCCACCCCACGCTGAATACCCTCGGCAAGCTCTCAGTGCGGCGTACCGCGGCGCAGGGCTAATGGACGACCAGCACTAGACAAGCCATTTCCCGATTTTCCTGTGGTTTTGAGCATGCCTGTGACTTTAATGGGTACAGAAAATTACGCTCTGGCCACTTTAGTCTCTTTGGCTGTCCCTGGCCCTCGTGTTCATTAACATTGCAGATTGGGGAGTTTAAAATGAGCTGTTGGTTTGCTTTTATTTCTGCACCTGTTTCTGCCGCCTGACCGTTCCCAGCAAATATCCTTCGTGGGGTCAATGATGCCCCTTCACGCCAGGCGCATGGCTTAATGGAACTTCCTTTGCTTATCATTAGCCACTTTGCATTTTTATAGAGCGCTATTAACCGGGATGCAGGCTCGCTTTTAATTCCCTTCTGAGGTTTGTACACAGAGGTTGCATCCCTCCCCCACTCCCCAAACAATCCAATTATCACAGTTTGTCACACAGGCGCGGGTGACCCACACGCCACCTGCTCCGCTGGCGGGCCCGATCCTTCGGGATGGCAACCAGGCACGGGAGTTCGAGTTTTGCCTCAGCAGGACCCTTTAAATGGCTTTAAAAAACATATATCTGCTTTTGTCGGCAAAACCAAAACCAGAAACCGAAATTGGCTGTGAAATTGCATTGTTTGAAGATCTGGGATTTGAAAATGGCTTAAAAGAATTTCATTCTTCCCTCTCCCCCTCTTTTTTTTTCCTTTTTTTTTTTTCAGAAATAGATTTCTGTCTAGACAGGCAACCTGTGTATTGTTACAGCCGAGTCAGGATTAAAATGACCCTGGCGACGTAAGGATCTGATCAGTTGGAAAGCCTGAAAAGTGGAAGTTAATGGGAGTGCTGCTGTCATCCTCCTATACAGGTACGCCTGTAAGCGTGAGGTCAGAATTGAGGATGTGATTAAATGTCATCATCTTCAATTGGATTTATCATGTGCTGGTGCATTTTCCTGAAATGCCTCCCACATCTTACCCAAAGACATGGGTGGAAATGTTCCCCGTGTCTTCAGTTAATTTTGGAGCAGCCCCTTTGAGCTGTGCCATTGAACCCCCCCCGGTCAGACTTTCCTCGGCTCAGCCCTCCCTGCGTGATTTCAGCCCCTTCCCAGCAGCTTCTGGCTCTTGGCCGACGGCAGTCCTGGGGTACCTGGCTCCTGCTCACCAGTGGCTGGGCCACTGTCGTAGAGCATGGCACCATGGGTCCTGCTCCTTTTTTAAGTTAAAGGGTCACTTCTTAAAACACAGAACCAGTCCTAACACCAGGAACTTCATCCTAGGTCTCCTTCCTCCCAGGCAGAGATTGCAATTAGAGACGACAGAGCCGTGCGTTCTCTTTGGCTCCGAACACTGAAGTTTTCTTTGCCCAGCAGCAAGGTTTCGGGAAGGGTAAGGGCCAGTCTGAGTGACGAGCGTGCATCCTCACATCTGGCACGGCACTGGGCTCAGGTGCCCTAAGAGATGCTGAATCCATGCCTTGGGTGATCCACCTACAGATTGCCAAGGGTGAGCTGTGATTTGCCCAAAGAAGAGATAGTCTCTCTAAGTTCTCCCCTAAGCATTAACGAGGTCTCTTCTTATACAGACTTCTGTATGTTTACAATATGCACCAGGGTTTCTCCACAGCTTCCTTCCAGTTTTATTTTCTTTTTTCTTTTGGCCGTTGTATTTCAACTGAAAGTAGTGGGGTCCCTCCAGTAAGGGTTTCATGCTGTATGTTCTCTTTGCCACACAATAAAAGGGAATTTTGCACGTGACTAAAACAAGAGGCTAGAAGAGACCCTCAAGGTATAGCTAGAAGGTCCTGGATTCCTCCACCAGTCCGCAGGAGAAATCCTCCTGCCCCGAAGCAGTCATCTCAAGGAAAATCTCTGTGTTTGTGTTTTTAGACTCCAGAGGGAAGCTGGATACACCGTGGAACTGTATGAACATTTCACCTTTCCACCAAATTCCAAATTTCCAAATCTTGAGATCCAGATTGTCTGAAAGTTAAGTGGTGTTTTAATGCTGGACATTCCTCTCAGTTCTGTATCATTTGAAGGCTGAGAGTCGGTAGCAGAGAGCAAAATAAGAGAAATGTTTTAAATATGTGTGACTAGTAAACGGATTGACATTTTGTCTTCTGTTTCAAAAGGCTTTTCCTACTGGGAAATTAGTCTCTACTCATAGCATTGTGATAATCCGCTTATAGTCCAGTTCATCAATATCTTAAGTACCCACATGCTTTTCCTCTACAACAAAGTAACTTTCTCATTTATGTGCTGGTTGTCAACCATCTCAAGAAAATTGCCTAGCAGAATATGGGTGAGTTTTAGCCAGCTGTGTATACTTTAATAGCATAGACTAAATAGTGCTATCAGTAATTATATTTTCCAGTTACCAGGAGTTTGTTAGACCCCTCAGAGTACAACTACATTGCTCTCTACCCTCAGGACCTTGCAAGCTGACACCAGATGCTGTAGGGACAGGGAAGGTCATGGAGGAACATGGGCATCAGCATGAGAACGTGGCTGCTTGGCAAAGGTCCATTTGCAGAATAGAGAGGTAACAAATCGACAGGATGAGTAAAAAGCATCTTTTTTTGGCTCATTCTTGATCAGCTACATCAGTCCGTAAACTTGGTCCTTTTGGATTCCCTGAAATGGCAGAACAGGTCCTCAGTTTTGGATGCTGGTAACTCACTGACAACAGAAACAGCTCATGGAGCTACAGCCACAGATTGCTGTCGCAGCCCTAAGTGTAAAGGGCTTTAGCAAAGTTTTGGATAGAAATCGTGAGGATGGATCTACTGGTAACTAAAATACAACCTGAGACCCCGAGAGTGCCTAAACTGCTGGCAGGCAGAAGCTGAGAGGGCATATCAGGGAAAGATCTTTGTATACAAACCCTATTTCTGTTCTTTCTAAAGATCTGCTTCTGACCACTGTGAGAGAGAGGCTACTGGGCCAGACAAACCCTTGTTTTGATGCAATGTGGCCTTTCTTAATCCATTTTAGGGTGTACTGTTTCCTACCCGGTGCTTCTGGCTTTGCAGCATTCCCGCTGCTGCAGGTAGCACTGCAGACGCCTGGGCAGAGATCAAGGCCCTTGCTCGCCATCTCTGTGAGTCAAGACAATGAAAATGCATTTCATCCCCGGTAGGGGCAGAATTACTAATGCTGAATGCTACTAAGAGCTTGCCCTGTTCCTCTGGGGTCTTGAAAAGGGAATCCTAGCAAACTGTGGTGGGTGTTAGCTTGTTTTCCATCACTGCCCTGGGTTTCTACAAGGGAGACACAGGGGAGCAGAAACATAAGTGGAGCATGGGATTTTTTATTAGTGCGTGAGCACTGAAACTATTACTCATGATGTATAGTTTTACTCAATGCAGTTTTAGCTTATCTGCTGCACATATATTCACCACACATAAACATCTGACAGTAATTACACTTAGGGGTGCCGTTGGAAATCAGAATCATATCTCCGCCCTGAGTTTCTAAAAGGACCTTTTCAACTTTAAGACCCCAAATTAGCAAACCTATTATTCATATGTGTTATTTTAAGCATGTTCTTTAATCCAGGCCCACTCCTCTAAGTGCACCTCAACCTGAGCAAGTAGGGGAGTGCTTTGCTCAACCAGACCTGGGTGAATTTTCCAAGCTCTGTTAGAAATTAAACAGCTGGAGTTATTTTAATATTTCCAAGACTGTCATGTCTTTGTAAGGAATCCAGACTCTAATAAAGTGCTGGTTAATGAAGTCAGTTGGAGGAGGATAATTCCAATTTTGGAGCAGCTTCTGAGTTTTGCCATTTGTTTTCATTCTTCCCATCCAACACGGTGATGGCAGTGGATGAGGAGGTGCCCAGCTGGGGCACAGAAGGACAGCCGGGTTACTGGGTTGTTGACTCCTGTCCAGAGCTGTGGATGACCTTCCTTCCCAGGGGCATAGCTGAAGGCAAGCAGTGCTGCTCCACAAGCGATTTAGCCAATATAGAATTTTCCCTCTTTTGATGTACACTGAATAGGTGAGCTCACCCACTTTTTTAATTCACTGCTACTCGACGATCTTTGTTGCACACTACAAATAAAAGAGCTCAGGACAGAAGGAGCAGGTCTCTGATGAATTGCATGCTAGAGGAGTTCCATATTCTGCCAGTTGTGTGATTATACACTAGGACATGTTTTTTAATGGAGATGGAAAACAGACATTTTGACAGGACCAAGTTTTGCTCAGGGCTATCTGTGTGATGCTCCCACTGAAGCTTCTTGGCCAAATTTGTCCCTTGTTTGAGAAGACACAGCTCTACTGAGGTGTGATGGAGCTGAGTTTGATACTGAGGTGCAGCTGAAGAAAAATATTCCACGCTGTCTCCTGTCAGGAGCGGCATGAGGAGCCATGGGAGAACCTAGTTATGAAATCCTACTGCTGCCCTGTCCTTGTTTGGCTGGCAAATATGCAGATTTAAAGAACAAGGTTTTGATTCTCCAATTGATCTTTAATTCCATCTGTCTTCTTCTAAGCTTGTCTTGTTGAATGCACTCCCTGTGAAAAGACTGTTATTGGGGCTGTACCTGTTCTGAGCATTGGAAAATCTCAAAGAATGTCTATCTTTCATGGGCATGGACTGGAATATAAATAAATAAATAAACAGAGAAAGAGAGGAAAAAGTACTGAAAGGAGTAATCTGTAATAGCATTGCAGCTCCTGCAATACAAGAAGAGAAAAACTTTACAAAGTCCTTGGATCTTGCCAGCAGGGATCACGTCAGTGCAAGGTGACATTTTCTTCCCTTTGGTGATGGCACTAGTGGGGCTTTGGAAAGCACTGGCGCTCTAAGTACTGCAGCATTATCGTTATATAGTTATGTGTG
Source organism: Nipponia nippon (assembly GCF_047370975.1). Classification (NCBI taxonomy): domain Eukaryota; kingdom Metazoa; phylum Chordata; class Aves; order Pelecaniformes; family Threskiornithidae; genus Nipponia; species Nipponia nippon. The sequence continues at coordinate 118,525,588 of NW_028262290.1, read as the reverse complement.
AAATTTCTTTCCCCTTTTTCAGAGGTACTTTTGTTTGAAATGTCCACGCTGGTGTTGAATCATGTCTCTGGAAGCCTTCAGGTCAAGGCTAAGACTGTGTTGAAAGGGGCAGTGTAGTCAGATGCAGGTGAGCTTGGATGAACTGCAGGAGGGTAAATATCTCACCTGTATTAGCCCTTGGCCCATATTAGATGGAAAGTCAGATTAGGTGATTTGATAATCAAACCTAAACTGGCTACTACTGTATCAATAGGCGATAGTAGGCTTGTAAATTAATGCCAAAATGTCAACAATGACGTCTTCCTCAGAAGACCTCAAGAAATACTGGAAGGAGGTTTTAGTTCAGCAAATTAGACTTCACATACTGTATGCACATGAGGCAGTCCCACTGATGTTGTAGGATTTATTCTTGTCTTTTGGCCCAGACGTATTTAGCTACCTTGCTGGACTATAAGCTTAACATTATCATGAAGTGGGGTTTTTCATGCTGTTTCAAGGAAGAAAAAATAGCCAAGTCCCTTGTGACATGGGGGAAGGGAATGGGAATGGTTTGGAAGTATGATTGAGCTCTTCTCCATGCAAGGGCTACTGTATAATTGTGCGAGCAATGGCTCTTGACAGCTCCTTGTGGCGGTCATGGTACTCTATAGGTAGTCCCACCTAACTGTTTCATTTAACTGACCTGTGCTAAAGGAGCCTGCAGTAATGGTACTGGAGAATAGCATCCTTCGTTTATCCATTAAACTCACCGAACGTTGCCAGCTTCACCTTGCCCAGCATGGCTTTGGTACCCTGTAGAGCTGTACAGGAAGCTCATATTTCAAATGACAGCTCATATGAGCTCATATCAAGTTCATTTGAGCTGTCCTCTGAGAGGTTCAAAAGGCCACCAGGCAGTGGCTAATAGTTAGCTGCCAGCTGGGTTAGTTAAAGCTAACTGAAGTCACTCTGTCTCTTGCAACAAAACTGAGTCTACCACCTAATCCCCTCCATCACTGAGCAGCCAACCACTGAAAATTAATTTAAGCCTTGCTTGTCTCTGCATGGCCCAAAGTGAAGCTGTAGAAAACAAAGCTCTCCTCTATCATTGCATATAGCACCCTGTTTCCTTCTTGTTTGTGAAAGAGTGTTTGTTTTTTTTTAGGAAAAGTCAAATATGACAACAGGGTATGAAAAACAAAATGAAATCAAGCTGCCTGCAATGAACAGGGAAGTAATTCTGAGAAACATGGCAATTCAGATATTAAAATCTTCTTTCTTCATGAGAAAAAACCCCATTCGTTAAAACAGTCATAAAGCCCTTTAAATCAGGCTCAGGTACCTTTTTGGAAGATGATTGCCAGTTCAGGATCTGTTCAATGTGGAGAAGTACAAATGCACTGGTTTTAATCATGATAAATAACTTCTCTTTTATCAAATCATCTCTGCTGGAAATAGTTTCGCTCTGTGCGGTAACGATAATTTGCGCACTTATCATTCGGTACATTCCCAAGACAAGCAGCTAGCCGTGGGATGTAATTTAACAACTTATCAACCACAGGTTCATCCAGCCCTTTCCACCCAAAAGGGCATTTCACATTATTTAAGAGACTTCACCATATATTGCCATCAATTTAAGATTTCACCAGCCCCTAGTCATTAAAATTTTCCACTCAGCACTTCACTTTATAACCTGGGGACGTGGCTGCTGAACGGCGCCGGCAGACCCACTGAATTATCTGCTCTGTGCAGGTGATGGGATAATTACCAAAAGGATGCAAATTGCTAACTGACTATCAAAGGCAGCTATCATGATTAGCTGTACATGTCACACACAGAGGTTGGAAAGGCATGGTGGGGAAAAAAAAAGTGGTCTCTGTCGCATGCTTATCCCCCTCCTTGTGTGTTTTCAGCTGGAGGTCTCTCCAGGGTTATGTCTGTTGAGCACTCAGAGGCGATGGGGTCTGGCGTTTGACTCAGTGCGGTGCACGCCGTCTCCGTTGAGTCAGCAGTGGAGAGGCAGGGAAGGTCGGCAAGGTCCCACGGTTCACTCCCCTGCAAACCTGTGTGGCAGGTCCAGGCCTGGAAGAGCCCTGGCTTCAAGGTCAGAGCATGTTTTCATGACCACTGCAAAGGCGTGTTCTGTGTTATCAAAGCCGGACACGTGGGAGTTGTGTTCAGGAGCAGCCAGTTGTTTTGGTACTAGTGCATGAGACCATTAGTGCACCGGCTTTCCTTCATCTTGTGCATCTCCCCAAATCCCTCCGGGGCCTGCAGCAGACCAGGAACTGGCTCAGCAGCTCCTTTGCTGCTTTCTCTGGTTGTCCCCTGCCAGAGGCACCTGGAGACCTTGTCTGCTGCTTGGCAAGGAGAGGGGAAAAGACCGCGTGGAATGGCAGACTCTTCCCAGCTAAAGAAATCCATCCTGCCAAGTAACATGGGATGGTGTCTTGTGGCAAAGGCAGGTGGCTGTCGGTGAGGGAGGATGACAGATGAAGTCTTGGGGATGACAGCAGGAGTGAGATCTGGTGGATCTGTTGATGGATGTTAAGATCTGCTTGTGCTGTGCAGGAGCCACAGACAGAGGCAGTTCAGAAAAAGCCTGCAGGGGATTTACCGCCACAGGGGGAGAAGCAGGAGAGGAGAGGTGGCAGTTCTGCCACACTGCAGCTGCTGCAAGGGGATGCCTGGGCAACAGAACTGGCTCTTACCTTTACCCCATAGTTGAAGGTGTGAAACAGGATGACTGCAGAAATCCTTTTAAAAAGTGAAGTTTTTACTAAGATTTTTTTTTTCTTTGAGGTATTCTTCATTATTTGCAGCCTCTGCAAATTAGGTCTCTGGGGGTGCGGTGCTACTGGCTAGACACACCGCTGCACGGCTCGGTACGGCTGGCAGGCAGCTAGCGTGTGGCTGGGAACTCCCTTGGTAGAGAGTGTTGTTTGGTCCCTCCCTTGCCCTTATGATTGCAGCCTGGTTGTGTGCTCGCTCTCCCGCTCTCACACCTTCTCTCTGGCTGAAGGGTGGGGAATTAGACGGTGCTGTAGAGAGGGTTTGCTAAAGGACTGCTGGGCACAGGAGAGCGCTTCTCTGTTTAGGGTACAGTGCTTTGAGCGAGTTGACCTGGGCTTTGGGATCCTCTCTCTGCTGAAAATACCTGCTTGTGGGAGTGTAATTTCTTTTTGGATAGCAGGCTTAGGCAAAAAGAGGTTAGGGGGATTACTGGATGGGACTTATCCACCTGAAGAAGGCTTTTCCCATCCCAGATTTCTGCAGCAGTGACCCTAGGCTTCCATTACAGTCAGCATACACATAACTAACATAGTCTTGGGTCTTCCCCTTCTTGTCCTAGACTAGGTCATGGCACCCTAAAACTGTGTTGTTTTTCCCCTTTTTCTATAGAGATGGGGTGACCAGCTTAGTGGCAGACTTCTGAGTTGCAATATAAATAGTGAGACAAGTCCTACTTGCTCCTATTGAGATGGATTTTATGAGACTGGGGACTATCTCTAGCCTTTGCAGCAGCTTTCTTATGACAGCCCTACCAGCCCTTACTGGCCCTGTTGTTGTTATCCTAAAAAAAAGCACCAGTGCAGTGCTTTCTGACCTCCTGACAGACACAATCGGGCCCCGTGCTCTCCAGCTGGCTACTGGAGCTGTAGCCAATTCCCCAAAAGCCTGCTACAGCCTCACTGCAGCATCCTCAGGTTCCTAACTGTGCCTCCTACCCCTCCCAGGAGTCATGCTGCTCATGGCTGCTTCCTTCCTCTTCCTCCCCGCTCACATCCCTGCTTGGATGGGGAGGCTGGAGGAGTAGTGACAGCATTCATAGTTATCAGCACGGTGGACGACCTAACATGAAGCTTTTCTTCTCTGCTGGCTGCCTCAAAGCTCACAGGAATCTGAGGTGTCTGCCTGTTTGACAAACTTGTCTGAGTTGGACCAGCCAGCCCGAAAGATGTCTGGGGAATAGGTCTGCAAGTCTCATTTCCTTGGGAAACCATCATTTATTTAAAGCTTTGCTTTATTTAAATAGAAGAAATCTTTCCCCTCCTTTGGCTACTTCTTGCTTTTAAAAGGTCCTTTGGACTGGAAGAAAAAGCATATAATCCCTTCCATAAATGGTTCAACATCCATTTTAAAACCCTAAAAAATTTGAAGAGGTCATCTGCCTCTACTCCACCTGCTGCTGCCACTTGAGGGTTTGAACATAAAACCTACAGCACAGGAACCAGAAGTCAGAGACCTGGACCAGCCTTTTGCAAGGCTGCACTGAAATAAAAGGAGAGAGGAGGGATAGGAAAAAATTGGGAAAGTAAAATAGGATGGAGAGAAAAATATGCACATGAAAATGAATTCTGGATGTATTTTTTCCAATCATTTTTAATGTTGAGGTGACTTTTGAGCAGATCGTTGTGCATGGTATTTCAGCCAGACCTGTTACAGCAAAATCTCACAGTGAAGCACAATTTAATTAAAAAAACCTTGCAGGATTCCCAAGCACTCATTAAGCCTCCCACCACCGCTGCCGTGCGGGAAGGCGTGCGGAACCGGGGGCTGAACTGCCTGGTGTCACACAGCACCCGCGTCCCTGGAGTTCCTGGCGCCTGTTTTAGTCATCGCATCATTTTTTTCCTCTGTGCACCTCACCTCTCTTAAGGCTTTGCTGCCTCAAACGTAGGCAGTGCCTGGTGTTTTCACAGTTGGGTACAAGCTGTAGCAATCAAGGAGGGGTGAGTAAGAGGGCTGGCTGTGCTCCAGCTGTTTGCCACTGGCAGCGCACTGACATGCTGATTCGGGAACTGTCTGACCATTCCGTGCTGTTACCCTCTGTGGTGACATTTAGTGCTGGATGCTGGAAGATGTGCGGGCCAAAGCACAATCTCACAGAGTTCAGTGAGTAGCTTTTATTTTTTTGCTAACTAACAAAGTGACCCTGCCATCGATTTGGTAAAATGCCACTCTGCTGCTCGAGAAAGGAGGAAAATCCCTGCTACCAGCTGTAATGAATGTATTCCTGGGTTTACACCTGTGCAAACACAAGGGGAATGAGACCAGGCTTGGGAGAAGAGTTACGGCTGAGAGAAGACTTTAAAAAGATGTTGTTGAGAATAGTGCTCTGCCTCTGCAGCCAGGATCATTATCTCTCATTGCCATAACTTTGGGGTAGGCTGCTTGTGTCTGTGTAGCTGTTCATCTTCCAGATGGCTTACAGGTGCTGTATGGGATCAGCTTTAAAGTCTGCTTGCATAAGGTATTAGGGAGGAAGCATTTACTTGAAAAAAAATCATACAACTTCTCAAAATACAGGACAAATCTCCTACACCACATTATTAAAACACAGAGGTTGGTCAGCGGATTTTTTGAGCAAGAATCCAGATTTTTAAACGCTCTTTGCTTGAGAAGGGGGCCAAGCTTTGAGGAGATGTCCCTTCTCACTTGGGTAGGTAACCACAAGGCAGGGTCTTCACCAACACCAGGCACTTTGCATCAAGCAGGGAGCTGCTCATGGCGAGAGTTTCTGTTTTACAGAAGATAATGGGTATTTTTGAAGTCTGATCTCAATTGTTTCTCTTCTGAAAATGCATCTGGGTTGTTCTTTAGCAAGGTACAGAGACCTGGGGATGTCACTGGAGAGCCTCCCCTGAGCACAGCTGCCCCTCTCCGGGCTGCAAGCTCAGAGACTCTCCCTGTGCTTTTTCTCCACCCATTTGAGTGATGATATTGTTGCACAAGGTCTCACTCCTGGGCTGTATTTTGGATTTGTGGAGGGGATTCCTGCTGACTACTCTGCAGTGTTTGTGTTCAGTGTTAAAGACTTCACTAGGGTGTGTGTATTTTTTTCCAGAAGTCCTTCAGGAAACCTGACGAGTGTATTTTCTTGTAGCTGTCATCCTCCTGGGAGGTGTGTTAGGGTGCACGTACCTGCTCGGCTCCTGAGCGAGCACGGCGCAGGACGCTCCCTCCCGCCTGCTCTGTGTTTAGTGTCCACTGAACACCTTTGTACATTCGGTCGATGCGAGACCCCCCTGTGCAGCTGGCAGCACCCATCCGCACAGCCTGGGGTAACTCAGCAGAGCAAATTAACGCTTCCCCCTCCTGCGTGAGACCCAGGGCTGTACCAGCATGCCACCTTTTGTGGGTGGCAGCTGCCTAAGGAAAGTCTACAATGACAGGGCACATAGAGACATCTTCGTTCAATAAAACCTAGCAGTTGCTGGCAATCAGTGAATTAGGGAACTTCACAAGCCAGAGGCTGCAGCCAGATCCTCATGTTTAATAGCTGCCAGTGGGCCCAGTCTCCATGAATTTGTCTAATCCCTTTTTTAACCCATTTGTAATTCCAGCCTTTGCAACATCCTGTGGTGATGATTGGGTCTTTATTTGTTTTAAACCTGATGTCTGGACATATCGTTGGATGGCCGTTTCCCTTCCTGCCAAAGCCACTTGGCTTCACCTCGTTTCTTCAAAGAGGGCTCTGATGCAGCACCATAAATCATTATGGCCAGAAAATATCCTTTTGAATCCCACAGTATCATTTCAAAGCTCTGGACTGTGTGTGGTCTTTTAACTACAAAATGTGTGCTTAAAAAATTGAAGGGTATTCCCCCCCCAAGTGGTCTGGAAAGGAGCAGATTGTCCTTGGACTGTTTGCAGAAACCGGATTTCAGCAGCTGTCGTTCGTTTGGCTTCTCCCCACCTCCAGGACTGCTGATATCCTGGAAGGCAGGAGGGGGATGGCGTTCAGAAAGGGGGAGCAGGGTTTTGAAATTGCTAGTAGTGCCGTTTCCACATCCAAAAGATCTCTGTTCTCCCATATCTTAAATTTATTGTGTTCATTTGTCATTTCCTTTGACCAGAGGCCAACAAACAGCAAGCAATATATATATATTTTTTGCAGAACAGAACTAAAGAGTGGTTTCCAGTACAGGGCCGACACAATCTTAGAGCATTGTTAAAGTATCTAGATTCACCCTGCATGATAGAAGGGGAGGAATCAATGCTGCAATCAGCAATTCAGAAACAATCTGTTTCCAAAGCCAAAAAAAAAAAAAAAAAAAAGCAGAACTTCCACCCTTTAAAAAAGAAAGTGAAAAGGAATCTGAGCAAGTTTAAATTTGGTGAGCATTTTTTGAGATCTGAAATAAAGTTTTACAGGGAGCTCAGGATGGAGAAAACCATGGTTCACTGGCCAGAGATTTCAGTAGAAGAGTGAAATTCACTGAACTCTCCGTTCCTGAATGTATTGAAGGATTAAGAGCCTGATCCTGCGCTACGTGGAGGTAGTGGGACTTTTGACTTGGTCAGACAAGGGTCGGCTCTAAATAAAGGGCTTAGGTCCCCCAAAAAGCAGATGTGTTGTCCTATAGGGTATGGGCAAAACACCTCTGTCTGAATAAGCAGATCCTGTTGTCCTGACAAGAAGTCAGAGCTCATTTCTGCAGGGAATACCTCTTTTCATCTATTCAAGCAGATCCTGTTGTCCTGACAAGAAGTCAGAGCTCATTTCTGCAGGGAATACCTCTTTTCATGCTTCAGGAGAGCAGTTTCCCAGGAGCTGCAGCTGTGCAGAATATCGCTTTGCAGCAGGTGTGAAAAGCTTATGCTCTTGCAGTGTCACAGAGGAGCTCTGTATCTACTACAGCCATCCTAGTACAGAGAATCTGCATTTTATTCCTGCCTAACTCATCTGCTGCACACCCTTTTAAACCAATGAAAGGGGCCACAAAATTTGCCCTTGCATGGATAGAGTACAGCATAGAGAGCAGCTCAGAGAAGCCAGGCAGGGAACGCCGTAGCTGTCTGCCTTTTCCAGAAAGGAGCAAATTCTGATATGTCATGCCAGATCCTGATGGTACCGGGCTATTAATAGCAGCAGGTCACTCTAGGAGAATGCATGAGGAGGGTAAAGCATATAGCATATGGTTTTGCATGTTGAGGGACGCAGCGGTTAGTTAGCCAGAAGCTGGCTTCATCTGGGTCTCTCTGATCTCACAAGCTTTGTCCTCATAAATATGTGTGCTTGGAACAGTCTGTACCAGTGGTTTCGGTCACTTTGGGACTTCAACCTCGAGTTGTGCAAAACCTCAGACATGTACAATGCTAAACTGCCTTTAGTGATTCGTTAAACCAAGAAAGAAAAAAGAAAGAAATGTCACCATCCTGACATCTAGCCTGGTGTGTGAGTTTGTCCTGAAGACAGCCATACGTACACTTGCCTCTAAATCAGAGAATATAAGTTAATTTAGTTGTTGAGCTATTTCTTATGCCAAGAATAACACACCAAAGGGCTTCCCACCCAGCACTGATTTTGTATAGTGGTGTCATGAATGTGGACTGAGTTTATAGAACCAGATCTTTGTTGTGTTTATCCCTTCTCTGGTAACATCTAGATTAACATTTGAGGTGACAGGCCATATAATACATAAAAGGCAAATTATACAGCATCATAGTCTCACCCAAATGGAATCCTCTGTATAATGGTAGAGTAGCATAGACGGGCATTAAAAGTGAACATGGCTCTCTGATAGTTAAAAACCAAAGCCCCCCTCACTCCCTTTTTAATAGCTGTGGCTCTGAAAACGACATTAGTTTTACTGCTGTTCTTAAGGCTAAAAGGAGAGGCACATGTGACTCTTTGGTCTTTCAATTAAAATGAACTGTATTGCAAAACGTTTGTTCTTTTGTTGTCTTGCCAGCTGGGTGGCTTCAGGAGCTTGAATAATACATGTGCGGCATTGTACAGTAATTGTTCGCCATCCTCAAAAATTCACAGATTATGAATTCATAGATTGTTTGTGCAGCTGACGGTGGCTTTGAGCTTCTCCATAGTTAGAAAAGGACTGAACCCAGTGCAGACTGCATGTATACAGCTTTAGTGAATCCAGATTTAATATTTATCCTTAGCCCGAGTTGGCAAAACAATAAGTCAACCCCAAACCTACTGCAAAGGGTACATCAGGCTGGCAGGGTTAAGAAGCCCAGATTCATCCTGGCTACCCTGAGATAAAGGGAAATCTAACTGAGGTGCCTGATTCAAGAGCATCACCTAAGCATATAACCTAAGCCAGTGCAAGTGAGACCGCTCCAGAAGGCAATGAGAATGGGATGAATCACCCTGCAGGACCTCTTTATCTGTCTTGGGAGAAAAAAAATAGAGCTCTTAGGGTGACCAGTCAGTAATGCGAAGTTTAGGTAATGAGATGAGTTGACATGCACCCAGGCCTGTGTGCCTGAAAGTGTTCAGGTCCTGCCAGAGAGAACTATAGAGCTAGTGAAGTGTCAGAGTAGCTGCTGTTGTATTGCTAGGACTGCTCCGACCTGGGAGGAAGAGTGGCCTCGCAGCTAGAGGTGGGAAGGAAAGAGAGAAAACAGAGAGGTAAAGGCAGAGGAGCAATTGGGAATAATGAAGATGAGGAAAGGAAGGAGAAAACACAAGAAAAGCTGGAACAAAGAAGCTGAAAAGGACATAACACTGCAGTAAGAGCACTTTATAATGGTGTACATATCTGCAAACCATCTGCGTTTGTTCCTCTCAGCAGAATGCATTGGTGCTCCAGTTCCTCACCACTGAGCAGCTCTAATAAGGACTCATCTGTAGTCTCCTGAACACCTCCCATGGCTTATGCAGGGTGTGCTAACATATTTGTAAAGGTTTGCTTAGCAATGAATATATCTGCCCTAACTTCAAAATACATCAGTGGCATGTAGCCTCAGGACCCCCTGTATCTTAAACATATCCCTGGTGGCAAGCCAGATTTAACTGTACACAAAAGCAATGCTGTTTTCTTTTTTTTAGGGCACAGCCTTTACATTCAGCTCCAGGAGTTGCCGCCATCTACAGCACGTTGCCCTGATGTGAGCAAAGGAACAAAGGCGTTTTCTTCACAGGTGCGTTCGTCCCTGCACATCGTGGGTGCAGGCATCAGCTTCAGCGCTGAAAAGCATTTATATTTGATTACTCTTCTTTTGAAAGAATGTCACTCTCAGAGAGAATTTCAGTGCCTCGGGGCACAGGGAAAGGATTGTTTTGGTTGTTTTTAATTGAGTGTTGGCTCTTTGCGTGGCAGAGTACTCCACTTCAGTCTCCCATTTGTGGGGTCTTTGCCCTTGTGCTGGTGTCTTTCAGCAGACTTCACTGGTAGTGTAATAGTGGAGTGGATTAGTGCCATCTTTCAGAGAGTTTGAAACTTGACAGAGTATTACTCTCTCTAAAACAATGAAGTTATGTCTGCAGTGAGGTCCTGAAGACCTGGCAGGTATTCATGGTACAAAAATTGGACATTGAAGTCTCAAACCTAAATCTCATTCTGGCCGTATGAACACAAATGTTCCATGAAGGATGGAGTACTCCTCCTTTAGGATGGACACTGCACCCGAAGGAGTAAATTTTGCATGGAGAGATGGATCCCTGCTGCCTCTGAGCACAAGGGATGAGCGAGGCGTGAGAGGGAATGGCACTGGAGGACCCGCCGCCCATCTGCTCTTGGCTGCTTGACAGCCCTCAAGGGTTACTGCAGCTGGACTGTGGTTTGGAGCAACCCCAGGTCCCATCTCAAGTGAGGGGCTACGGGAATCTCCTCTGCAGTTCCCTCACTTTTCTGGTGCTCAGATCTGAATCCCAGAGGTTTGAGGCTTTGAAGAAACCATCGCCCATGTCCAACCACATAAATCCACAAGGTTACTGAACTTACGAAAGCTGCTGATGAGTATCTGTGATGGGAGGTGGTTGCTTCAGAGTGAGGTTTTGCTTATGCAGCATCGCTGAGGAAAACTTAATCTGAATTAACTGAATGTGTGAATTGAAAGTGGATTAGCAATGCCACATAAATGGATGGATTCCTTAGATTCTTCTCTTCAGAATTAAAACGGTCCTAATTTTTTTCAGCATAATTATGAGAGAGAATATCATACAGGCCTTTAATGAGGTATAACTTACTGACTGTAAAAGTTAGTTTGGGTTAATTTTTTTGAGTCTCCCAGCAGGGGTGTAACTGGAATACAGTCCTGAAATTTTTTTAGTAGGAAACTTGTATTGTCTTTACTGGGGATTTTAGTAACTGATTCTGATAATGTTGTAATCTGTTTTGATTATGATTATACTATTTTTAATCTTAGGATATAAAAGCTCTGAATAAGCAATTAATTAATCCTCACCATGTCCCTGTGAGATTGGTAAAGGCCTTGTAACAATCACTTCATTCGTTGCTGTGCTATGTCTGCTTTTAGTCTGGAATACAGCAAGGCAAAGCAGTGCTACAAGACATGGGAGGGAAGATGAATATCAAATCTTATTGAATGCATGGAAGGAATTAAGGAAGAAAAAAAAATTTTACTACCCAGCTTAGAATTTGGTCAAGCCACCACGATGCACTCGTGAGAAAATGTCAGGGGAGCTTTAGCGATCAGGGCATCTGCTTTATGTCTAACCAAATCCACTGCGCACATAATGGTACCACACACAGTACACCGTCCTGGGGAACAGCTTAATAGCAGGGTGTAAATATTAAGGATTAAAAATAATTTATCTGATTTCCTTTTATTTGGAAATAGGATTTATCTATTTAAATTACATTTCTTAAAAAAAAAAAAAAGTAAAGAAAAGAGAAAACCAAACCCTCTGAGATCATGACTGCTCTCTGAAGGCTGACTCTCCATTTTCATAGCCTGCTCCATCGGTGTTGCAGTGCAAAGTGGTATCCTCACAGTCTCTTCTCTGTACGGGCAGCTGCTTTCTTTTCCTCAGCAGACAGTTTATTTTCTACTCAATGCTAAGTTTCGTGTTTCTCTTACTTCTTTAAATGAGAGCAAGCACTGTGCTTTTGTTCTGCTCCTTTTCCAGTGCCTTTTTGCTGATCTTCTCTGCATGTATCTGAAAGGTCAGGAAAACAAATCAATATGGAAAAGGACCTCCTGCCCCTTTTAACCTAACCTGTAGGAAGGAGGGAAGGGAAATTGCCAATTACATGAAAGGGAATTTTAAATATGCTTGAAAAAAGCACAGTGGGAGTGAAGGTTTGGAGAGACAGGTGTCGACAAGACCAGTCTCTGCAGTTCACAGAATGCCTTTATGAACTCGCGGTCTTCTCCTTCATGACAGCATATGTGGGCAGATCCATAGAGCTGAAAGGCATCCCATGAAAGAGGCAGTGTAACAGGGAATGGCCCTCTCATTTCAGCATCACCGACCATGAACATCTCTGCAAGGGAGACCTTGGTGCACTGGGAGCTGGACTGAGACGCACCACATGATTTGAGGGCTAGCAAATGCTGACTGCTGTTTTGTACTGGCTGGGTTTGCTTCAGTACTTTCTGGTTACCACTATCTTATTTCCAGTCCTCCAGGTGACCAGCTCCTTCTTCTGCAGATAACCACCATGCATGATGCAGAGCATCAGGAAGCAGAAGAGAGTCTCCGTATCTGCACAGCAACTGGACTCCTGCTGCACCATCACTGGAGCAGTGAGGCCTATAATTGAGTCTTTGTCTAAACTCAAGCCTGAATACTACAGACAAAGTTACTAATCATGGCCTCTGTTCCCAACATCTAGCCTCAAGCATTCAGCTGAGAGTCCTCCATTAGGGAGGACTCCACTCCTGGGAGGTTCCTTGGTGCTCCATGGAGAAGAGAGAGCTCTCCCTTTCCTTTCCAATGATGACGACTTCTAGATTGCTCATATAGGGTCTTCATGCAAGTGTCTTAAGTTAGATGCTAAAAATTCAGGCCTTAATCTCTGAAATTATTTTAGCCTTTAAACATCTGCCTTTGAATTTAGCCTTGATTGATCTATCAGGTGCGAGACTTGAACACCCCATTAATGAACTTTCCTTTGCCCCCAGCCCCATCCCAGATTCCTTTTTAAGAACTGCTTTTGACTTACTACCTATGTGGCAAATACCACAGTGTGGAAAAGTGGCTAATTGCTCTGCCCTGCTTCCAGCACCAAGATCAGCAAATAGAGAAGCGCAGAAAGCAAAGTGAGCCACTGCTTTAAACCCCATGAGTTTCAAACAGTGGCCATCTATCCTGGGTAAACAGCAACATTTTGCACAAGTATCAGCGAATGGCTTCTGCACCCCCCACTAGCTGTCTGCTTAATTTCCGATCTCTTCTTTGCCTTACATTTTTATTACTGAATCAGCAGTAGAGATCAAACCCTCTCTTCTTACATATATTTACGCATATAGCCCTCTTGCAGGGGAAAACAACAGTGACTGTATTTCTCAGAAGGCTCAGCATTCATGCTGCTGAGCGTAGGATGGTGGAGCTCCTCCTGCACACTGGTAGAGTGTCAGTCACCAGAGCAAAGAGACGAAAGCAGGAGACAGAACCAATAAAGTAAATGTTTTCCCTTCTTGAGGTGGTCTGTCGTACTACTGAAACTGCTTCATCAGAAGCTTTTTAAGAATAAAGTTTGTACCTTGTTTGCAGTAAGAGACTTCTGCAAAAAGCAGCTGTTAGAAAAACCACGTTCTTTTGCAGATGCTAAACACAGAAGCCCACATGATAGATGTTTTTCAGTCTTCACTTCTCTTCCTCCTTTGTGCCCTGCACCAAGCCATTACACTTCGGGCCCGATATTGCTCTTCAGCTGATTGCGTAATGCCGACGGCAGAGCTAGGCCGAAGACAGACGACGCTGGTGTGTTGCACCCTCCATTTTGAAATGTCTCCTGGAAAGGTCTGTTTGGATAAGCTGCTCACATCTGCTTTAGGGTTGCTGTGCCTCTTGGTACACTGTTTTCATACAAAGAATAAACTGTAGGACTCTGAAAAAAGCCCCAAGTTAGAAAACCATTCACAGTTTTGAGGTTGTTGGGTGAAATTTCTTACACTGAAGTGCCCTGTGTTGTCAGAAAAGTGAGCCTAAGATTTATATTCCCAGAAATGAAAACAGAAATTGGTCCGTTAGACTGGGCAGAGAGTAATTTACCTGCACATGCCTTTACTCTACTTGAGAACATGGACACTTTACTAGGGAGAAACAATAGAGTTTGAGACCAGATGGGACCATGTGTTTGGCTTCCTGTGCAGCTCCAGGCAGCTCTGGTCTTCCTTCAGGTCTTTGGAAGGCTTCAAAATGCTGCTAATAAGGAATTATTAACATTACATTAATACCCCTTATGTTGCTGGATCTAGACACCTTAATGGGCCCTCCTTAAGGAGGCAGCCAGATTTTAATCCTAGTGGTGTAAATCTGGAGTAGTGGATTTTAGTGGATTTCAATGGAATTCCTCCAGAAAAATCCACATAAAATGGAAATGAAACAATTTAAAAGCAATATATTTTTATGCTGGTTAGCTGCCCCTGTCCTTCAGCCTAAAATATTGTTTGGGCTTCTCATTGTTGGTTTGAAATGGCCGGTCGGAAAGATATCTATCTAATCAATCACTGTTCACATTGTTACGGGAACTTCCCTCTTGCAGTCTGATGTACCTCAGAAAATGACACTGAACAGCTCAGCATCTCTCTGAGGTGACAGTATGGTCACCCAGCCGTAACTCGCATGGGAGCGTTTTGCAGACCTTTTGAGGTTTAGTTGCTCAGAACATCATGCAGTGATGTTTTGTGTGAACTTCTGCTCATCTTTATCTCTCAATGGAGACAGCAGTGCCGAAGCAGTAATGCCCTCTGGGACTCGTCATGTAATGCGTGCTCTAAGTGGTCAAGATGTGCTGCTTACCTTCTCCTCAACCATAAAAAAAGGAGTATGTACGTGGCTTACTAAGACTTGAGCAATGAAAATCAGAGTGATGGTCTGAAATGAAGTAGACTGGTGACAGAAAAGCCAGGTAATTGACATGTAAAAGTTAATTGTTGCAGGCATTACATGTGGACTGAGCTGTTTTATGTAGAGACAAGCTTGGCTGTTTGCTGGGATATGGCAGGGCACACTGAGCGCTGTGGCCTTACGCAGTGTGCTTCACACCACAGCTAGGCATTTATTCTGCTGATCAGATACCTCCGCGGGCAGTTACCCCCATCGCCCCATGCTGTTTAACTTGTACCAGGTGCTGAAGTGCTTGTGCTGTGACGCAGCCCTGAGCGTCCCACCACTAATTCATAATAGCAAGCATGATGAAAAATCGTCTTCATCTTTCCTCTCCTGCTGTTTTGTCTCAGACTCTGCTGAAAATTTGGCACCAGGTTCCAAAAGCTGATCAAGCCCTTGTCTACTGTACTTTACTCACAATTTCCCTTTAGAAAAATGCTATCAAGAACAATCCTCAAGGCAAGATGTTGTAAAATTATGCTGAAATCGCGTGCGAGGTGAGCCTGCAGAATTGGTTTGTGATTTTGATACCTCTGGTGTTTTGATTTAAGTCTTTAGCTTAAGCTACCAACAGGATATTCTGTGTGCGTGTGTGTGTGCACAACACACTTGTATTTTTGCTGCCCACAAACTCACACGCACGATTAGGCAAAGCAAGCTGTCACTGCCCTTAGGTTTGTATTCAGGAAAGAGATGTGCCTGTGTCTTGCAATGTCCTCAGATCTCTAGAAGAGATGAACCACAAAGATCCAAAACAGAAATTACTTAAAAAGTTAATCTCCAATAGTCCCCTAAAAAGGCATGAACGAATGGTAGACATTTACTCCAAAATCCTACATGGTAGCGTTTACTCTACAGTGTAAGAATTGCACTTGCTTATATAATAACAGAGAATCCTGAAATTTTTATGGGTGTCCAATAAAGCTAATAAGTGAACCTCAGCCATTTTCTTCTGTGAAGTCCTTGAAATGGCGAGACCCACGCAGCACCACGGTGCCTTTGGGTTAGATGGCTCCTTCATGGAACAGAATTGACAAAGCTCTGGGTAGCTTATTGGAGGGTATGGTAAAGGCCATGGGTGACTGGTCTTTTAAATTCCTAAAAACACCAAAGGTTTCTGAAACACACCTAGCCATCACTGAGACACTTGTTCATACACAGCCATGTATTTACTTACATGGGAGAGGTAAACTAAGATCTCTTTTTGGAGCCCTCTTTCCCTGGCGGGCTATTGGGGTGGAGATAGGATAGGACCTAGATTTGAGTCATCCACAGTTTGGGGTTTAATTTTGCAAAACACAGATCTTCCACTTGAACTTTCCAAAGAGCATCTTCCAACGTTACCTCATGCTAAATTTCCTCTTGCGCTGGCAGGGGTGAGAGCAGCCAAGATGCGCAAAGGAGACCTCTATAACCATATGACTGCTGTCATGCTGGGTGATGTAGTGCTTCAGTCCTGCATCAAGCAGTGAGTGGGGGGAAAGGGAAGGGTGCAGGCTGGAGCAACTGTAGTTCCATCAGTTCTGCTGCTAAATTTTCACTTGTGGCTAAGCTCGTGTCATTGGAAAACACCAAAATCCCAAAAGGTAATGCAGGACAACGCTTAGCTTCTCTGGTATGTGAGCAATGTTGGGTAGCACCTGCATTCTCACTCTGCAGTAGTAGTAGTAGCAGTAGTAGTAGTAATAATAATAATAATATGCACTGCGTATCCAATTGGTGTCCTTCATTCTGGGTTACAATTACAATAAGCGACATCTAGTTTTTTTGTTTCTCCTGTCCTGGGTTTCCGAGGGCTGTTTGTAAGTCTTCCTGAGGCAGTAGCTTGAATCCCTGAGAGGAGAAATTGCCTTCCCTTGTTCTGACACAACCTCTCTGACTAATCCAAGACCTGCCCTATAATAGCCCTTGGCGTGTCTTCTGGACATTGGAGAGTTGGTACAAGGTAGTGAGGAGTGGAGGAGCCTCTGCAGAAGACAAGTGCTTCAGTCCCACCGCTGTGAGTTGCTTTGTGTGGTCATAGGAGTTTATCCCTCTGGAAGGGCCAGAGCCTGACAGTGGAGAGGCTGTGTCACTCTGAATTACACCACGGATGCTTCTGCTATCATTACTTCCTATAATCGGTGTCACAGCATGGTCCTGTTGCTAATTTTTCCTCCTTATTTTATTATATAGGCCCCTTTCTGTCTGCAGGCAAGGCAGGCAGCGAGCTTTCCAGTGATGACAGCAGGCGACAGTGTTTGCTGCAGGGAGCAGAGCTGTCAGTTTGGGAACACATGGGAAGACTGCAGGAAAAAGGAGGCCAGTCTCAGCATCTGCCTCAGCTTCACTCAGGCTGAGCTGAGCCTACCAAAGTCTTAAAGGTCAGAGTGGGTCACAGGGACTCTGAAGAAAGCAGCCATGAAGAAATCTGGGAGGGATTATAAGAGTAAGTCTGTGCATGCTCACCCAGCAGTGCTAAGGACTGGCTGACTCCAGAAATTGAGGCCAAATGCATGGGAATCAAGTGCTAGTGTGATTAAATTTGGGTTTACAGACTCCAGCCAGCATCAACAGGAGCAGCCATGGAAACAACCATCAGGTTCCTGCTGCTCAGGGTGTCTAAGGCAGGGAAGCCTATAGCCCTCTTGCTAGCGAGAGGTGATGGAGCCAGAGCGTGTCACTGCCACAGGTGTTGACCCAGCACAGCCCGGTCCCCAGAGGTGAGTCCACTTCCATCAGCAGCCCAGGAGTGCTCACTCACTGGCTGTCTGTCAGAAGCTGTGAAGGATTAGGAGCTGGATACATGTGGAGTGATTTGAAGTATCTGGGATGCTGCTCTGGGTTCCCAAGCAGAGGAAACACACCGCTGCTAAAGCCAGTGTTGGGTCCGTAGCCATTGGAAAGAAAGCCCAGGAGTATTGCTGGTCAATGATTTCTTTAGAGCTGGGAGAAAAGCTGGAGTTAGGCTTAGAGATTTTGTTTTCTCACTATAACCTCGATTTACTCTGACTTCATATCAGGAACAAAATTTGTGAAGTGTCACTGCTTATAACCTACTTTCTTGGGGAAGACAGTCTTACACTCAGGCAAACGGAAGATGGTCTTACACTCAGGCAAACAGGGCCATACAACCTTTAAAGGGAAAAAAAAGGCGGTTTGTAAATTAAACTGCTTTGGAGATCTGGTTATTAATCACTTCATTTGATTTTGGTATCCTCCTTCTTGAAATCTGAGCATATGCTTTGGAATAATGATGGTGATTCTGGCTTTTAAAACTCCTGCTAGTGATTTTATTTGACAATGCAAATTCCCTGATCTCAGTCAAGTTCAGACTTTGGCAGTTGCTTTTCATTCACGCTGGCAAATGCAGGAGCGGAATAGGATCCTGATAATTAAAATCCCTAGAAGGCATTCCTTGCCCTCCATGACTTAAGAGAAGGCTGCAAACACTGCATCCAGTACCCCTTGTTATGCTGGCTCAGAAACAAAGGTGACAGTGCCGAGTGTGAAACCATTAACTTTCAGCTGAGGCACCGAGGACTAAATTTTACTCTGACACTAGAAAAATGATGCAACTCTGGATTTACATGGGTGAGGTTATGTTCTGTCTGAGACCTTTGTAGTTCAATAAATTGGGGAAGATGTTGAAAGAATAAATTTTGAGGGGAATGGGATCACCTCACCTTAATCCTGAAACCTGGGCTGAGACTAAAAAAGTACAGCAACCGATTCCTAATGCTGCAGAGTAACGTAAGCAGATGAGACATCCTCCTTATTTCTGTACTACATAGTAAAGAAATAAATAAAGGCAGCTCCCAAGAAAACTGCTTTTTGCCTAAACTTTACCAATCCCTTGAAAAAGAGGTATAATGAATTGATAAATACAAAGCAAAACTCTCCTGGGAAAGAGGAAAGAATTGGAGTTAATGACACGGTTTTCCAGCCCCTGGATGTACTCAGGCTGGTGTTCCTGGAACACTTGGGTTGTGGCATTTCAGCTATCAAGTAATATCATTGCACGGACGTGGCATGACAGGCCTCTTATCACACAGAAGCTATGTATGTTGTCTGCATAAACACGCTTATCATGTGTCTCACAATAGATGCTGGCGCAGGGGTGCCAGTTTTTCTCTCCTTAACAGTAAAGCAATATTAATCCCACAAAAGACCTTGCACGAACCTTACAAGTCAGTCAAAACTGGTTTTGTGTGGAGTAGCTGTTACTTGTTTTGTTTGACTTGTTTGGGTTTTGTTCTTAATTTTAATTCGTATTCCTGTTCCAACATGGCTTGCAGAAGTTGCCTAGAAACCATCTCGCGTCAGCTCACTCATCCAGGACACACAGCTCCCCATATGCAGGCAGAGAGATAAGCTTAACTTCCTAATTTTTTAAAGGAATGCAATTAACCCCCCTCTTCCTCCTCCCATGAATGTGATATCTGAGAACTCAGGCTAGAAAAAAAAAAACCAACCATCACCGAGTCAGAAAAGTCTGGCCCGTGTATTGCGTGGGGGTGTGCGGATGGAGAAGGCACTCTGGAGGCGGCAGTAGAGTCAAAGCTACATTTGTCCCCACTAGAAGGTCCAGCAGGCTTCTGGTGGACCCTCCACTGCTTCTGGTGACACAAAGCAGCCTTAGACTTAGTTCGACTGGGCTTTATGGTTTTGCCTCCCTGCTTGTGAAAATATTTGTTATTCCTTTGCCGTGCATCCTGTCTGAAATCTCCTCTTGGCTCTCCCTGTCGCCGGTTGTAGTTGTGACCGGCTGCTCCTCTGCAGCCAGTATGGCGAGTACATGCTGGGCAGTCAGAAAATTGATAAGGTGTCTTGTGGTCTTCCAGGATAAAATCACCTTCTGCGTGATAAATTCAGAGAAGCTGGGAGCGCTAAACACAGGTCTGATGGTGGAAACACCCGTGCAAGTAGAACTTGGAAAATAAAGGGTTTGTCTGGGCAGTGGCTGAACTAGAAGAATTTGGGTTTTGAATCAAAACCCAAAGATTTTATTAGGCTCTCCGGGAAAATACAAAACCAGAAAAATAATTTTGGGTTGACCTGTAACACTTTATTTGGAAAATATTTGTTTTGGGGTGCCTAGCCTTTTCGCTTGTAACTTGGGATGCTTTTTAAATGAAAAATGCCATCTCAAAAAGAAGTGTTGAAAGGAATTAAATACTTCTTAAGTTGAAAATGAATGTTTCAACACTGAAAAAAAAAAATTGCTCCCTTGGTGGGACTTAAAACAATTAAATTTGGATTGAATTGCCCCATGCTTCTGCTCTTCCCAAAACTCCACTTTCTGGCAAGGTTTACGATGCTTTCACCATTTTTATGTGATTGCAGGTAATAAGTAAAGGTTTTAAGGACAAATTTGAACACCTGCACAATAGGAGGACCTGGATTGCAACTTCCAAATGTAATTCACTACCAATTTTAACCTGTCCCTACTCACTCCTTCCTCTCTTTCTTAATGCCTCTCTCCTGCTGCTCTTGGCTTTTTTGACGGGGTGCCTTAACCTGTTTCCCATGAAATGGACTTCTCATTGCATATAGTGGCTTGCATAAAGGAGGTTATTAAAAAAAAAATAACAAAAGCCACACTGCACTGCACTGCTGGTGGGGTGAAGGTGGGCAGGGGTAGAGGGCTGAGCTCCTCAGGGTCAGAGCTCGTCGTCCCTAGGGGAGGCAGGGGAAAGCCCCTCGCTCATCACTCAGGCAGTGGAGGCAGGAGCCTCCAAGTTGACATCTGGACACCGTGGTCCAATGCTGTTCAAAGTAGCAATCTTCTGGTGTAAATGGTTATTGACCGACCATGACTGACCTTCCTTAAGACCTTTTAAGCCAGCTTCTCTGCTTGCCTAGCAGAAGTCCGAATCTGTTAGCACTGGGATGATACACAAAGCTTTCATTTAGAGATGCTGGCTGAGATGGTATGGCTAAGGGTTTCTGAAAGCCTTGGGAGCTCGGGTGGCTTGGAGTGGAAGGGGTGAGTGGGCATGGTATGGATTGTTTATATGAGCTCTGATCCTATTTTCCTGAGCATTTTAGCAGGTGTTAGGGTCAAAACAAAGGAGAACTGAGACAACTTTATCCATTAGGACTGTGACTTTATCCATTTATCTGTGACTCTCAGAAACCATAGATAGTTTTTAATCACTACCAAATAATAATGTCCACTCGGTTCTCCATGTGCACCCGAGACACAAAGGGCTAGCTCCCACCATCTCCAAAGTTCATAGGCAGCCCTTCACAAGGATGGCAGAGAAGATCTTTCTCAATGGATGCCCTAGGGAACGTGCTGTATTGGACTGTCTGGGTGAGTCTGAAGAAACATAAGAGATCCTTTATTTATACCTTCATCTGCCCTGAGAGTGAAAAGAGCTATATGAGTACATGGCTGAAGCCTCTGAATCTATATTTGCAGGTACTGATTGTTCCTACCTTTCACAGGGTGACACATGAGCTCTGAGAGATGCGTGGGATTTACTGGCATGGTAGGGGTCAGGCAGCAAGACATTGCTGTTTGGAAGAGGGATGCTAAATCTGCTTGCAGATTTAAATGCACACACTGGTCTTGGCAATGCAAGCCATCCTGTAAGTCTTGAACACTGACCTAAGGAAATATTTCTAATAAAGATAACTAATTTCCTGGAAATTAGAGCGCATCACAGGCTTTTATCTGAAATCATGCAGAATATTGCTGTTCTGATGATCTAACAGACTGAGGAAGACTTCAAATTGCAGGGGCAATGGTGCCGTTATCACCAAATAAATGATCAGTTCCTCTTGCCCCAGGTAATTCAAAGACAAAGTCCTTTAAGGTGGAGTGTTTACTTCAGCAATTCAAGGAAAAAAAGCATAGGGAGAATATTTGAAAGAAATCTTTGTATGTAACTGCAAGAAAGATAGAGGTTCAATCTGCCAAACAACCCTAACTTTGACCTGCAAAGGAAATTTAAATCTGTAAGCAAAAAAAATTGATCTGGAGCAATAAAAGGTCAAGTATCTTCTTGTATGGTGGTGTGGCTCTAGTGTAAGCGTATGGTAGCCTCTGCAAGTTATAGCCAGCAGAAGGAGGGTCTTGCTAGTCTAGGGGTTGGGCAAGATTGGAAAGGAATGTAATGTGTTTTTGAGCACCAACAGAGCAACACTTCAGGGGTCCCTTAACCCTCAAGGTAATGCAATAGGTTGCAAATCTTTATTTCACCTGCACAGCCATTTATTTCTGATGGTCTGGAATGCTTCCTTCAGACAGTGAATTTGGCAGCAAAGCAGAGCAATGTGAAGGAGGGTATGCTTGACTTAAAAGTGTTTTGAGTTACCTGAGTGCAAAACAGCTGAGGCCCATGGTGATACAGGACTCTAATTTTTGGTTGATTTGTGGGGTGACTACAACAGCTGGCACCCTGAAAGTTCCTGTTGTATTGGTGGCAATCCCAAGCATGCCTTGTCTGTCTCAAGCTAGATAAAAGCAAGGCGTCCAGTTTAGTTGTCTTAAGTAACTCTCTAGTTAGTGCAGATCTACAAGATGAGTTGCCTCTGAAGAGATCTGTCCCAAGGTAAGTCAGAAGGGATGAACTGCCTCTTGGATGTGTCATGTTCTTCCTCCATTGCTCCTAGAGCAAACCTAGGCAGCTAATTTAGACTGGGTGCAGGTGGAGCTAATATGCCACAAGGGACGAAGTGTCCTTTGGTTGCAACCGGTGCTCTGACCATAGGTGATGGCACGTTATCATCCAGTGTTGCAGAGAGACCTGGTAGTTTTTCAAATATGGGTGTGCAAACTACCAGGCAGCTGTGGAAATGACTGGTCTGTTGAGCGGACCCTGGCAGTAGTCTATATAATCATCTCACTTACATAGATCATTACCAGCTTGGCTTAGTTACAAGCTAATGTCTTTAAATACAGCCTGGGCACACAAGAGTTTCATTTTTAACCATACGGGAACATTGAACAGAGGACTGGCAGAAGCGCTAAGTATCATAGAGACCCAGTCTTTATTTTCAATCATGTTAAAAATGCATTTAATGGATATTGTTGTAAATCTCCTGAAAATTCTCTTCATACTCGAAGTGCTGCAAGTTTTTAAAAGTGCGAATGCATTAATCATAGGTCAGGAGGTTGAGTTCCAGTGTGCAGCTGAAGCAGGGAGCTGGTACCTAAACACCAAGATGTGTTTGGTACTTCCCTAGTACAAATAGCTGTCCCTTACGTCTGTTTTCTCTGCGTTCTTTGGTTTCCTTCCAGTCATGCCCTATCTGTCCTTCGTTATCCAGGCTATATTAGTGTCTCCTGTAGAAGTTAATCAAGTTTTCAAGGCAGAGTTGAGCCCTCATTGAACAGGGTTTCCTTGAGAAGAACCAATAAACAGGAAAGCCACAAAACTAAGATGGGAAGCTAATTGCAGTCATTGAAATTTGCCACTCTCTGCTTTTTCAGTAGTGGAGGAAAAAGCATTATGTTCCAGAAATGTAGTAAAACAAGTGCCATTTTGGTTTTATAGTGCTGTAGTATATTTGTATACCCAAACCAGTCCTCTGCTGCTGAATCTTTGGATGCCAGGGCTGTTAGGTCACGCTGCTATAGTTTCTAAATAAGCAGTCAGCTAATGAAGTTCTTTGATATAAATTCACATGTGCCTTTTGCTATGTCTTACAGCTTCCCGTGCAGTGGTAGTTAAAAGTTTTAGTCGCTTTATTCTCTTGTTTTGTTCACACGGAGCACTCTGGTTACTATCAAAGTAGTAAAGTTCACAGAGACCACAGTGCAAAATTCAAATGCTAAAAATAAATAACATGCCAAATGCTCAAGACATTGGGTGCTATTTCCACTGAAGTCAACTGCAGCTCAGCCTCAGTTCTTGCGCATATCTCTCTGCAGGAACACTTGTATCCAGCTTAGTGGTCATAAATTGCGCAGTCAAATTTGAGTTTAAGAAACATTCAGGAATGTGCTTCACAAAGCTCTGACTAAACACGTCCTCCCACACCGTGCTGTTTCGGCAGCTGTCTCCTATGTCTCCCAACCCCACAAAAGCACCTGAGTAAGGTGTCTGTCTGCTTGGACTTGGCAACCTATCCATAAATCCCTAGCTGTCATTCCTGTGCTGAAAGCTGTCAAGGGGCTGCTGGAGGAAAAATTATCCCTGGCTTCAGCCTTGCCTTCTGTCTAGACGTATTCTCCTTACCTGGCATGCTGTGGAAGCGAGGAGGTACGCTGGGGTGTTCACTGATGCTGCATCTGGGAATCATGATAAATAGAAAATGTCTAAAAGAGCTGAAGCTCAGCTTACGGCCCCTAAGTTCACAAGAGCAACACAGCACCTGCAGCCTTGGAAGCTGGGCTGAAAGACAAGTGAATTTTTACATACGCTGTTTAAGGTTGTTACCAGCCTCCTCATTACTGGTGATAGTTTAGGTAGTGAAATAAAATGCAGGTGGCCAGGATCTAACAAACAGTGGGTCAAATATGTGGTTGGGGTAAATTGGGGCGGATAGATTGTAGAGCAGAGGAGGAGATAGCAAACATACAGGCATGGACTGAAGCCTGCACTGAGTGATGTCTGCACTTAGATGAAACATATCCTTAGTGGTATCAGGACTGCTGTTGTGGACTCTAAATGGGATTCTGTGATGAGCCCGATCTTTGATGGTATTGGATTAACATCACTGCTCATTCCAGCTTATTATGTGTCCTGCAGTACCTGTCATGTCTGTGCCATCTACAGCAAATAATGACTCCGGCAATTATGAAGGCTTTGTGCGCCTGCAGATCAGAAATGCTTTCTCGCAAAGGGCAGACTTTCCCCATCTCAGCACTGCAAATTCTTCCTTCACATAGTGATTTGGCCCTTTTTGTTTCCCCTTCCCTCTGCACCCGCTAGCTCGTGAAACAGCAGAAGCTTTACAGAAGAGAAAAAAATGAGAGGCAGCTTCACCTCCTATCTTTCCTATTTTTCTACCTGACCCTCCTCCTCCTCTCTGGAGCTGGAGCAGAATTTGGTATGAAACACGCAAATTCTGCTTCACTCACGGTCTGATCAAAAGTCCGATAAAATCAATGGAAAAATTCCCATGGCCTTTGCTGTTCTCTAGATTATTTCCAGCTCCCATCCGCCTACATCCCTTTGGCTGTACAGGCATGTAGGGTGGCTGTGGGAGCTCAGAGGGGGGGGATTTTCAGTGAAGCCACTCACAAAGGGGAGCCTTGTCTCCCTGTGCAAAGTGTGAGGCTCTTCAGTTTTCCACTTGGTCCAAATCTGTGATTCATCTGCTTTCCCATGCTTACGCTCATATCGTAACACGCCACCAGTCAGGCACGGGACTGAATGTGAGGCAGTTGAGAGTATGTTTTTTCTTGCTCTTCCTTTTTTCTCTCATCTTTGGTTGCTCCCTGGTCCCCACCATCCTCCTCACTTCAACCTTGCCATCCCAGAGCAGCGGCGATCCACTGCCCCATCTCCAGCGCATCCTCCGTCTCTGGTGGCACCCGATTTGGCTGTTAGGTTACTGCTCCTTAACATGGTTGTGAAATCCAAATCACAGCTTCCTTTGCCATCCTGTGCGGATGCGCCTTCCACCGTCCCTGCAGTACTGCCATGTCGTTGACTGCGTCTTCACAAAATAATCTTGAAACCACAGATGGAGGCAGAACAACGGGGGCACATGAGGAGGGCCTGCTCAGAAAGAAAGCGTTGGAGGTAATGCGTTAGATTTGACACATATGGCTTTGACATGGGAGCTTCGGTTTGGCAAAAATACGGAAATAATAATATCACTTCTGATCTTCAAAGTGCTCTTTGTTCACTAACTAATGAGTGTAATTTTAGGCTTTACAAATTGGTCATACTCTGAAAATACATTTGGTAGCAAAGACCAAGGGTCAAGCTTTCAGCTACTGTAATGCCTTTGAAATGTCAGCACCAATTTCATGGTGCAAAAATTAAGGACCAAAGTCTGTTCTAAGGGTACAACATCTTGTTTAGTCAATGGGAATTACATGCCCATTAATGAGAGCAGAATCAGACCCTAATTAATTTCAGGCTTGCCATATATATTCTGCCATTTTAATACACATGATTACTGGCAACATCTGCCCTCACATGTGAACAGACCTGAGCTTTTCAATATACGAATTAGATATTGGTCCTAATATGAGACTTAATATACCAACATTTCTCATGTTGTTTTCCGTGGGATCCTTTGCCAGGGGAGGGAGAATGACCCCAAAGTACCCAACCAGTTTCAGTTTTACGATACCGTGTGCACACACCCCAACACACACACAGGGCCAGCTGTAGCTTTGCGGATGCCCTGGGATACCCAGGAGAGAGCCTGGGATGTTGAGTCCTTGGTCTTTCCGTGCAGTCAGGGGTCTAACACAGGCAAGCTGCATGAGCTTTGCTGTTGATGTAGGGATGATGTGACCATGGCTCCACTCATTCCATCCAGGTTTATGGGAGGAAGGATCCCAGCCTGAGCATGGTGTGGGAGGGGTGGGGGCTTTCTCCAGGAGCAAGACCAGAGTCGCAGCCTTGCAAGGTAAATATGAAGCAAGCTAATTTTAAAGGTATCAAATTATTCAGGATTGAATAATTCAGCTCTGCAAAGTGCAAGGTCCTTGCTCGGTATCAGTGACAGAGCTGAGTAAAAGCTGACCCATGGCAAGCCGGGCCTAGATCTGCTGCATTAAAGAGCTGCAGGCACTGATTCCCAATTCTTTTGGGTGAGAGACAGATCAGAGTTGTGTTTGTGTTTTCAAGATTAAGTATCTCAAATCATAAATGTCAATAGAATTATGAAGTACATTGAAAGCTTCCAAGTTATTTAAAATTAAATAACAACCCTGTAATGCAGTCAAGCCAAGTATTGCTCAGATCCATTCGACCCTTGCAGGAGGCAAAGGAGGCTTTCAATTTCTTTGTTCAATCACTTCATTAAATTCCAATTCGTCTTAAAAGCTTGGCAGTCCTTATCCTCTCCCAATTACTTCTGATACAAGTCCCCTTTGTCTGTGCTCGGATTTTGCATGCTTCCTATGCTTACCCACCTTACTATATCCCAGAGCCTTGCTGAGCCTCGAGGCAGTGCCCCTAGTAAGGACAGCTAATGGTATTTTTGCTAGAAATTTACTTGTCCTGTATAGCCACTGCATTAGACTGGCATGTGGCTGTGTGTGATGCTACTCTGGCGTTTTGGGGGATTTGTGATGGGAAGCGGGCTGTACGGTGTTAGCCAGTGATGCCTTTGGGGGAGATGAAAGTGTCTTGGCCAGCCCTTGTCCTCAGCAAGGTGCCCCGCTCGTTGTGGAAATAACCCGAAGTGAGAGGCAGGGCAGTCATGTCGGTGGAGTTACATGGTAGAGTTGAAACTTCTGACCTCAGGAGTGTCATTGCTGCACAAGAGAAAAAGCAGGGCTGAGTCGAGAAATGGCCTGTAAACTCCTGGTGAAAGTCTCTGCCACCCTGGTCAGGCACCTGTAACACGGTTTTAGGCTGTGAGAAAAACCGCTGCAAGGGTCCCTGGATTCTCCAACTTCAGGATGTACCTCTAGATCATGGCAGCGTACCTTTTTTCTTGTACTTTTCCCTCTGAGGACAGGTGTGGTATTAGTGTATTCTGTGGTAAGAGGGAAATACATCTGATGGGCTGCAGCTCGACCTGAGCATGCACTTTTATGCATGGGATTCATTAGCTTTCCTTTCCCATTCTCTCATAGGTACTCAGGGAAAGGCAACAGCAGAAGATGCTGTAGGACAGAGCCTCAAAAATAAACCATAGGTCCTGAAGGATGCAATTTTTCTCTTTCTAAAGAAGTTCTAGTTGCAGCTGAGGTTGCCTTATGCTTCGACTTGTGCTTATAACAGCCTTTACGGGCAGTGCACTTTATGGCCTCTAATGTGTTCTCATTTCTGCTGGGCTGTTCCACCAGCACATGACTGCAGTGCCTGGGCTTATTTTCTTTTATAATCTCTTTCTAGTCTCTTGCTGAGATTTCCTGTCTTGGGGGATCTTGCTTAGGCTGGATGGATTTCTCAAATGCTCTTGGTCCACCTCCAATTCCAGCTTAATTTATCTCTAGCTGTTAGGGTTTCTGACTGGAAAAGCTACCCTATAGACTAATGAATTCTTACTGAATGAGGTGCAGGAGTTGACATGCAGCAAATGAGTCAGGATCCCCATGTGCAAGGCTCACCATTAATACTGCTGCAGAAGGATCTTGCTCACATCATCTGCTTGAAGGGTTCTTGTCACCACCAGGTCTGGTCCTCCTAGGAACCGAGAGTGTGATTTTGCCCGTTCCCTGAAGCAGGCAAGAGGTGTAGGCTGTGTAGCTCTTTGCCCATGGGCTTCCACACCACCATACCCATGGGGAGGGGAGAAAGTGTCAGTATTATGCCTTGCTTTGGACATTGTTAGTGAAGAAAAATCAGATCCGGAGAGAGGAAGTTTTCAAATCCTCAGCATGCAATGCGAGGGAAAATCTTATGTCTGCAGTACAGGGGAGTTTTCTGGACTGGTGCCGGGTACACACCTCCTTTGCTCTGCCAATCCTTGTTAATTCACCTCTGGGTACAATTCCAAGGCAAAGACCCTTGGGAAGGGCCTGCAGCAATTGACAGGGGAGGATACCTGCAGTTCTCCTATAGAAATCACAACAAAAATTGTGGGGCTTACCACTCTCTCCATTAAGACAGGCATTCCTAATGGCTTTGGGCGGCAGTTTTGCAATGGATAGTGAACTCAGGTACCTTGGAAAGGCTGGACACGAGGCTGACTTGGCAAACTGCTCCCAGGACCAGTGCCTGAGGCATGGGTTTTGTCCTTTTCATGTCTCGACATGGTACCTGGCTTTCAATAGTTCAGTGCAAGTTGCAGATGCCTCAGGGTTTGTCTGTGCAAGTCCCAAATCTCTTCCAAAAACTAAAGCCCCGTGACTTGAACACATATTGAGATTAACCTGAGGTTTCTACCAAACCTTTCACCTCTTCTCCATGTCCTCACATCTGAGCTAAACATGTTTAAAGGTTTGCCAGTGCCAGACAGAAGTTAAATGTGACATCGAGGGCTTGAATATACTCCTGATACTCCAGAAACTCGATTCCACCATGCCATAGGAGAACATGTCTTGTTGCCTTATGATGTGGCCCACAACATCTATTTCACTAGCCTCAAATTTGCCTGGCAGGGGCCAATAGTATAAATACAAACTACCCAGGTGACTTCTGAGAAGTGAAGCTTTAGCTCTCTTAGCACGTCTAGAAAAAGACCTTGTGATTCCCCTGCAGGGAGATTGTATATGAGCCATACTAACTGCTGAAAGAACTGGTCCCAGGACCGTTCCACCTGGCTGATCTAGTGACATGAAAGTGTTGTCGTTTACATGCTCTGCAGAGCTTGAGGATGCAAGGAAGATGGATGGTTATTCTTCTTGTGCCTGCTTAAACAATATATTTGATCCTGTCACCTCCCTGTGTGAACTGCCTTCTTTAGAAGTCAGTATTAATGATGCAGATCAAATCTAGATGCTGTCACTTATCCCACTTGCTCCACAGCCTTTGTTAAAAAAAAAAATATCTTTTTGACCTTAAAAAGTGGAGGTGATATTACTTTTGTAAAACTGTTAGGAGAGGTTCTAAGGACTAGAAAAGTCCTTCATTGGAAGAATGTATTAGCAAATGTTACTTGATCACAGGGACACCTGTATCCTTGGTAGGAGATGTCGAAAACAGACCTGTCATCAGCTTATATTCCTCATACATTGGCATCACTTGTTCTCACAGTGATCTGGCCTTGCTTCATGGTCTTTAAGGAC
The DNA here is from genome assembly GCF_047370975.1 of Nipponia nippon. Taxonomy (NCBI): domain Eukaryota; kingdom Metazoa; phylum Chordata; class Aves; order Pelecaniformes; family Threskiornithidae; genus Nipponia; species Nipponia nippon. The sequence continues at coordinate 118,496,039 of NW_028262290.1, read as the reverse complement.
CGTTAAAAAAAGCACAGCTTGACTATACAATGGGTCTATCTTTAGCAGATAGCGCTCAAGGCCCATTACCACCTTCTCCCTCTTCTTCCCACAGCCTAGCCCCACATCATTACTACCCAAATGAATAGTCTCTTCACCAGACTTGCTCAGCTGGAAATGAAGCAGAGTTTTGAACTAAGCTGTCCAACTCCTCAGGTGCATGGGCTGCCCACCACGTCTGTCTAGCCAGGTGTCAAGTATCTCTCTAGTGCCAGACCAAGGATCTGCCTACTGCTGTGTCCTCCTTTCAGCAGTGGCCAGATGTGGGTGCCTGGAGAAGACTTCAAGCATGCCAAGCATGCATTTCCTGAGTGTGCTCCCAGCCTTCAACTATCTTCAGTGATTTTCTGAGTCAAATGCACTTTCTATGTATTAGTAACACCCAAGGTATTTCTCTTCCACGAACTTGCCTGCTCTCCCTTTGAATCCCTGTTTCAGCTGTTGACCTTGATGACCTGTTCCAGCTGTTGGTCCAGATTACTTATTCTCTCCTCTCCGTCCCCAGCTGGTTGTCATAACTTTCTTCCCACATCTTTGTCATCAGTTCCTACCGCTGTGTAACTTTGCCGTATCTGTATAACTTTCTGTCAATTGTGTAATGATTAAAGGTCTGGGAAATTTTAAAAAATATTTTTCATAGTAGTATGTTCTCAGGTTTTTTATTATTATTAAGCTGGAGAGCTTACAGGTTTGAGTTTGGAAGTAATCAAACAAACTGTTTGAACTGGGTAAAAAAGTGAATTTGATAACTACTGTTAATGTGGGGAAAGGCTGGGACAGTGAAGTGTGCTTGGGAGTGGTAACCTTTTCACCTCAATCAGCAGCAACTGGAACAGTTTGCCCTCAGTCTGCCTGTCTCCAGCTTGCTAAATGTTCAAATACTCCAAGCAGAGTGGAGCTGCCTGAATTTACAAATAGCTTTGGCCACCCTGAAACTGCCCTTTTTTTTTTTTATTTCCAGCAAATAAGTGATTCACCAGCCAAAAATATCATAAGCAGCTATCACAACAGCACCAGTTGCTCCTGGGTGTCTTGGAGTTTACAGCAGAGCTGTTAGCTGGTAGTCTTACAGTGGAGGAGGTGGTGGATATGTACATTTGTCCAGGCAGGGTGTGCTTTCCACCGGAGCATTGCTGATCAAGGCTGGGCCTACTTCTGCCTAGCCCAGGGGGAACTCTTCCTTCTCATGCAGGAACTTGGAGTCCACCACTCAGCAACAGAACTGATGATAGCAAATGGACACAGCTTGCAAACAATCGGGAGGCTGAAATTTGTTTGCCAAGAGTGTTTGCCAAATAGTTATGAATACAGAAGAGGTTTGTTTAAAAAAGAACCTTGCTTGCAAACAAACTGCGAAGGCCGAAATCTCTAAAATTATTTGTGACAAATAACTTGGTCAGTTGTATGAGGCTCTGTCTAACTCTTGCACAGATGGGAGTCACTCCGTTCCAGGGTAAACAGAGCAGCCCGGCGCGCTCTCCGGTTACCAGGCTGGAAGAATGCAGTACGTTTTCTGTGAGTATTTGCTCTGACTTAAAAATATGCTCGCTTTATCTGTGTTCACACCTCTCTCACATTCATGAGCTGTGAACACTCAGAACAGTCAAGATTTACTGCTCTGGATACTACCGAAAGCAAAATTAAACCTCATTATTTGCAAATGGAATAATAGGTTTTAATGTGGGATCCTGTTTTCAGAAAGCCTTGCCAGGTCTCTGGAACAAAGGCTATGAAGTCAGCCAGACATGGGTGTGCCAGTCTTCTGTAAATAAAAACATGCATGTGCATAAGGACGTCTAACAAGTACTCAGACAGAATTAACTGTAAGATCCGTATCTTGCCAACAAATCTGTGGAGCAGCTTAAGTTTGGTTTGTATTTTTGTTTTAAAGTAACAGTGCCTCAGGCAAAGGTCTGTGTGGCCCAGAGAGGAAAAGCTGAAAATGGTCTGTACAAAACTTGTAGAGTCACGGCTTATCTGCCTCCTGTCCCTAGGCAGTGAAAGCCACCAATGGATTTTACAAAACCTTCTCCTGATTAGAAAATTTATGCTTATCCAGGCTTGAAACTAACGCTGCCATGGGACTTGGGTGGCCCTTTGCTACCAGAGAGGACATTTGCAACAAACTGCTGGCAGTCCTTCCCTAAAAGCAGGAAAAATATCTGTAACTTCAAATAAACCTGGGAGGCTGCAATCTGCCAGAGACTGATGCACAACAAGTGTCTAGTCTTGTTGGTTAACGTGTTTCTGGCCAATGCGACCCTCTCTTTAGGCCTGCAGAGCAGGAGGGAAAGCTCATTTCTTCATTGCCTGCTAAATCAGTGCATTGATTGAGAGGACATCTCTGCTGGTTGGTGGAGAGATAACTGGCCCAAACCACTCATTTGGAAAGGCTTAGGAAGATGGCAGAAGTGCGTGCTGCTGCTTTCTCATGTCCCAAGTAACTGTGCTGCCTCTTCTCAGGCCTCCCAGAAACCATGCCAGAAGAAAAGGATTGCAATAGTTGCCTGGGTACCTAACGCCTGTGACTCAGCTGATAGGCGTAGCGCTGCTCTTCCTGGGAGATGTGTTATCTGTCTGCTCTGGGAGGGAGTTTGCATCTCAGCTTGCACAACCTGCATGGCTTCCCTGCTCCCAGCAGTGCTGTGCACACTGGTGGTGGCTGAAAATCTACCTTGTATGTGCCCATGTATTTGTGTGTGCATCAACGTACTGACACATACAAATAGTAAAAGAGGGCTCCTGCAGTTACAAAGTCTGTCGGTCGAAAGTTAGGAAATGCTGTAATTGACTGTTCATGTCTGGATTCTGCTTCCATTTGCCTCCACCTTGGGCTAAAAATCAGGCAGGGGTCCTGTGGAAAAATATAGCACTTCATTGCACATGTGTATGCGGAAGAAAAGGTGTTCTGGGAAAGCTGGTATTTCCCAAGTCCCAAGTGTTTGACTTCATACCCTTCTTGACATTCCTGCAGGGGAATTCTTTTGCGTGCAGTTTCCCAATGGCAAACAACAGCCCTCAAGCCAGGCCTGAGAATTGCTGCCGTGAAAAAGCCCTTGTTCCTCTGGTTCTGTCCTTTGCTTTTCTTTTCTTCCCCCCTCCTTTCTTCTTCCCTTGGTCCCCAGCATCCCCAGGGCAATATGTGGCACTGGCGTTCAAGCAGTGTGTGACCCTAGTGCCTTCAGAAGGGGTACTAGTTTGCTGTGAGGTATTTTGGCTCAGTGCTAAAAGGTTTCTGAGGCATACTCAGGTGGGGAGGGGGAAGAGTAGTGGGGGAGGGAATGAGGGGGACCAAAACGGTTATTCATTTTTAATGCCTTATCTACTGTAACAAAATTGGGATAGCAGTTCGCAAGTCTAGGAAAAGGCATGGCTTTAGCCTGAGGGCTCTACCTGCTGCATTTGAGATCTCCTGCAAATAATAGTCATCTCCAAGCATTTCAAGAAACCTGCACAAATTGTTTATCATGCAAAATGTTAGGCAGCCTAAATACAGGAGTAACAGCCTGAATGATCGTGCCTCAAACTGCTTTTTATGCCTGTTTCCTACCCAATGTTTATGCGTTCTGGGCAAAAATGTTCTTCTCCCCCTTGGCTGGTTTTTCAGCTTCTGGGGATCCTATTTGCTGCTTGTGCACCATTAAAAATGTCTGATTTGGTGGTCCTGATGAAATATGTCCATGTTTCATGTTCCGTGGCAAGGTAGATGGCTATTGAGGCGGGAAGTTTTCTTGGAAGTCAACGCTGGCTTGGCATGGCTGAGCATCAGGGTAGCCACGGAAATCTGCTCTCAAAGCTGATAAAAGCCTTGAGTGCCACTGCCTGTGTCCAGCTGGGAGAAGGTGAGCGGGAAGGGTCAGTGCTGATGGTGATCTGTGAACCGCCTCGAGGAGATGGGAAGATGCATAAAATAAGGTGGTGGGGCTGGTGCAGGCAGGGGGGGAAGCTGCTCTGGAGGAGCTCGCGAGGCAGACAAAGTCCTCTGCACTCAACAGTAAATGGTATCAGGAAAAGGTGTTTGCAGAGCCTAAAATGGAGCCTGGGAGGACGCGGAGATGGAGTAAATGGAGCACGTGGCTGGCTGTTGTGCCAGGGAGGACCGGCATCTGGACCTCCTCCTTTCATCACTCTCTTCTCTCTCATCTCGCGGCTTCCACTGCTCCTTGTCCGTAAGTTGTGCCTTTTTCCACTAGGTAGTCCACAGCAGGCTCCATTAGCACCCAGTCGCATCCCCTGACTGCAGCTCTTCTTTCAAAGGCTGTGCCCGGGCAAGCCTGTGAAAATAACCTCGTCACAGGATGCAGATAGCATGTGTTTGTGCAGAAAGGGAGTACAGGTGAGAAGAAACTCCACTGTAAGACATCAGAAGATTGAGGCTGTCAGAAAAAAATAGTAGCATGGAAATTACTGTATTAGGTAGGTCCAGTGGTCTCTCCAGTCCAGTGTTGTACCTGATGTGAAATGCTCAGGGGTATGAGTGAAAAGCCCTTGCAATAGGTAGATATGGAGTCTTCTACAAGAGGTGAGTCTTTGCCTCATGTCCATTATTGAAATTGATGTAATCGTGGGACTTGTGGCTCTTCATTGCTCCTGAAACTCTCTTGCTATTTACTTGTGCATGTGAAGATTTCATGATATGAGTCATGAGAGATCTGTGGCCTTGATGGCCGTGAGCTCTACAGTATGTGTGTGTTTTCTTGTCTCTGTTTTGCTCCCTGACAGATTATTTGAATGATGTCTGCATTGTGATATGAAGAGAAATTCAGTATAGCTTTTAAATACCATTCATTTATGTCCTGTACTCTTATTTTTTCCCTAGCTTTGTTCCTGTCTCTTCTGTTGTAATGTGGGTAAATCTCAGTTCCTCCTTCTCTTTCTCTGCCGTCTTTTGGATTCCCCCTGCCTATCCTTGATTTATTGCTGGCCACCCTGTCTTCCTGAAGTGATGCAGTTTTCTGGTTTGCTTTTTGCACGGATTGTTCCAACATGTGCTTGCTGGCCTGGCATTTTGACCGCTACTGTGCTGCTTGTCCACCCTTTTGGCAAGCTGTTGTGAAGTTGTCTTGCTCTCTAGATGTTACCAGTGCACTGTGCATCATCTGCTGAGTTTCCCACCTTACTGCTTCTTCAGGCAAAAACCCCTCACATTCAGCATTTCCCAGTATTTCCAAGGCTTTTTCTACAGATGGAAATGAATGCTGCATGGGAAGCTAGATTCCTACTCTGGCCTAATGCCGTGTGTCATCCTTTTCACGCTCCCTAGAAGTTACTCCTCACAAGGCACTCTTGGGCTCTGTGAGGTGACAAACACTGGATCCCTTTGCTTGAGTACTTTCCACCCACACTGCTGGCTCTTAGCTAAGCCACAGTTTGGGCTCAGAGTTTCCAACTGGAGCTGGCTTGGGGATCACTGCTGGCGAACTGGTCTGTGGCACAGTCACACCAGTCTGTCCAGACCCTGTGAACAAGAGTGTGGGCCTGGGCAAGGGCAGTGAGCACTTAAGTACGGTTCAGAGCTTGGCCTGTATGCCTATGGGATTGTAGGCAGCAAATGGGAATAGCGAACCTGGAGCTGAAAAGATGCTTAGGGTGAGTAAGTCCAGCCGTACTCTTGTGCACAGATGCAGCGAACACATGGGATCTAGGGCAGAGCAACAAAACTCTGTTTCCACACTCATTCTCTGTGCTAAGTCCCCTAGAAGCAGGCCTTAACTCATGTCTTACTGCCCTATAGCTTGTGGACCATGATAAACCCTTCCTTGCTTTTCTCAGGACATGGTTCATGTCTATTTTGAGCCATGTGCGATTCCAGCATATTTCTAGACCTATGATCTCATCCTATTATCTCTGGTCTTTTTCTGTCCTTTCACTGACAGAGAGTCCCCACTTCACATCTTGAATTCCAGCTGCCTGGAAAACAATCAGCAAATAAACATTGAAGGAAATACTGGAAAAAAACCAAACCGGTGTCTAGCAATCGGGCTTGCTGCCTCCAGGCAGGTGCAGGCTGCATGTGAACAGCAGCAATACACTCAGCAGTGCTTTTGAAAGCAAGGAGCTGATGGCACTGGGAAAGCTGATTGATGTGATGGGTCTGGGGCCAGGGAAGCATCGTGTGTGGATGCCAAGTAGATGGCTGAATTTTAGACGCTGCTAATTTTAGTTCAGCATGATTTGCTTCACTGAGCTCTCCTGGAGCTCCGAGTGCTGTCATTCAGGTTAATCATAATTCTTTACAAGACTTGAAACTCTTGGATACACAAGAATCTGATCTGAGCTTTTTTTTTTTTCTTTAAGATAAGGTTTTCCTGTGTTCTCTGACCTTGCCATGAATGCATGTTAGACCAACACCAGTAATCATGAATCTGCTGTTCCATGTTCTCTCCTCCTCATGGTTTTCTTTAATCTATTTTACATGTAAAACATTTCATAATATGCAGCCAAGTGTTTAAGCATTCAATTCCCTTCCTTCACCCACCCCTCCTGTTCCTGCAGTTGGTTGCAGATCACTGCCTGGAAGTGGGCAGAGAGAGCAGGCAGCAAGGTGAGTTTTGTTCCTGTGAGAATGACTGCTTTCAGGTAATTCTTTATCCAAGGTGACCAGTGTGCAGTGATACCGTATCTCCACTGAAAGCATGGCAATTTCTGACAGTGCAGTCATCTGTCCCTACCCTTAAATAAAACCACGCTCCGGTCCCCAGGCAGGATTGCTGCAGAGAGCCAGGAGCTCCACACATCCTCAGTCTTCTTTAAATCCCGTAACTTTGTCCTGTGTTGGTCTTCTGTGCTCAGCTTCCTATGTGTTTGCAGCGGTGAGTGGGGAGAGGGTCTGCATGAAAATTGCTCAGGTGTGAAAATGAGAGAATGGTTAAAACCTGATTCGAAATTAGACCCAGGGTAATAGAGTTTCATTTAATCTCCAGGTTGCCATTCAAGATCCAGTTTGTGTAGCTTGTGATGAAATGTGGTTACCACCAGACAAGTATTCAGTGCTTCATGTAATGAAAATTGGCACTTTGCAGCAATTTCTAAACAGACGCAACTGCAGCTGCTGTGGGAAGGCTGAGGCCATCTGTTCCTCCCCACAGCTGCTGACCCCTTCCCGTGGCCCTCCTCATCCTCATCCCCGGCACTGCTGCGTGCAGCTGGGAGCACCCATGGGCATGGGGTGGGTGATGATGGGATTCGTCACACTTCGGAGGTCGGAGGCAGAACTGCTGCAGGGAATCTGGGGTTGCGGTTGCACAAGGATTTCTCCCAGCAGCAAGGGCAGCTGAAAAAGTTCCCGTGCTTTCTCCTGTCCTGGGCTGCTGCCAGCACCACCACTTATGGGATCACGCAGCAAAGTGGGGATGATTCCCGTGTATTTCTGGGATCTCTTACTCCAGAATCATATGTTTTAAGTAGGAGTTGACATAAAATAGCAGTGAGGTGTAAGAAATTTGTGTCATTGCCAGTCTTCTCTGCTTATCCTGTGTCCATTCAAAGCTGAGTACTTTGCTCTGTGTTTCTGGTTTCAGCCTATCAGGCTCCATGAGCTTTCTTTGATTCAGATTTACAAAGCCATGCCTAAAGAAGGCAATGTCATATTCTTTTTTTTTTCTTTTCTTCTAGCAGTACCTGCTCAGCATATGGCAATCAGGGTGTCGGCAGGAGTGTAACATTAGTCTTGCTGTGCAAAAGCCTGTTGAGGTCTGGTCTGTGCAGACCAACATTGTTCTATAGCGGTTCCTCTCTGTACACTTCTGCTCTGGAAGAAAAGCATGTATAAAGGCAGCTTTTCTACAGTGGTGAAGGGGCTTTGCATTCAACACTTGGTTTATTTTGTCATCATTTCTGTGCAAAGACAAATTTTGAACTTGTAGGGAATTCCAAGATGGATCCTTGGGATCTGATTACAAAGAAGCCTGGGGAAAGATGACAGTGTCTATGCCATACCTCCCACCACCCCGGTATGCTCACCTTGCTCCTTGAGTAGTCTCTGCTGCAGGATCGAGGCAAGAAAGGATTTGATTCCCCTCAGAGATACATTCCCAGCTTGCATTGACATCCAAGTTGCAAGTAAAGATCTGTGGAGATCAGGTGCACAAAGCTGGTATAGTTTTTGTGCAAATATGAGGCAAATATGAGCCCTAGCCACAGAAGTTTAACAACTATAAATTTAAGGACTGGTCCATTTATCCCCCAAAATAGGTCTTGTGGTAAAGTTCTCCTTTTGGTTATCAAAGTCTCCATGTGACATAAATTTGTCTTTCTACCTGGGCAGAATTACCGCTTGTGTCAACGGGGTTCCTGCCCGTGTCGGGGAAGAGAGGGAGGAAAGCAGGGAGCCACCATGCAGCGCAGCCAGTAGAGACGTCCTGCAATGCCTTTGTTAATGGTATGTTTCTGGGAGCTGGTCCAGGGCCATTTCAGAGCGTCAGTATAATTTTACTGTTATTTCTCGGCTTGAGTTTTGATCCATGAGGCTTTATCTTTGAAAACAACTGTTTCCCAGAGCAGTGTCCCTGTCCTGATGATGAAGGGCTCTGCGGTACATCCTTTGGCTCTCTAAAACGTGGCACACTTCACAGACCTAAAGCATTTCCTAGCTGATTGATGGCAACTCATTTAATGCAACATGTAGGTCTAAAACTATGAATATATCAAGCTGTGGAACAATGTATTTCTTTTTCTCAGGGGTGCTTATTGTATGCCACTCTCACTTAAAATGGAGGGAGCAATTGCATTTTATCACCTGTTTGCAAAAAGTCATTATCAGAGGCTAAAAATTTTACAGGCAGAACCTCTGAAATCTGATGTCTTGACACACTGTTTTTATTGTTTGCTCTATGGCCCTGATGGAGGAGTGGTGAAAGCAGAGTCCTCTCCGGCCAGGCAAAGGTATCATCCTATCAAGGTATGGACAGAAAGTAAACTACTGTGCAAGTGGGTCGGCAGCTCCAGAGCACCTGCCTATGTGCATCCTGGCACTGATGCCACACATGAGGCTGGTCACCCCTCTTTCATCAGAGGATGGTTGAAGTAGTTGGTCAGAAACAGGCTGCGTGATCCAGGGATGGCTGTGGCAAACAGAAAACGGGAAAAGATACCGGGAGGAGACCTGAGCATGCATGTGGGGGGCGTATGGTTTTAGTGCTAACCTCCTGTGTCCCTCCAGAGTGCGGTCCTCACACTGACCGTGTGGTGTGGCCACATCCGAGGCTGGAGCCTCTGTCTTGCAAGCAAAGAAAATAACTGATTATCTGCTTTTCAGAAGCTTACAGGCCAAATGCACGTCTGGTGTAATCAGCTTTGACTTCCATGGGCTTAAATTTGGAAGAGGTTTCAAGCAGTTTGTCTCTTCTGTCATATTACGTGTAACAGCCACCACACATTTGGATCCTCACGGTCATGGAGTCTGGAGGAATGAAGTTAGTGCTGTCTGGCTAATCCAGGGCTCCTTTCGAACACCCCCCTTTCAAACACTGAATTTTATTTACATTTGCAGGGACTGGGCTGGGCTCAACTTTGCCACTTTCTGGGTTAAATGTTAATATTTTTTATCAAAATTTGACTGACTAGCTGAGGGCCTTTTTTAACTTGTCAGGATTTACAACAAATATGTCACTAATAGGGATTTTTTTGCCACATTTACCCCATATTTAATAGGGGGTGAATCCTTCAAATTGCAATACACATGCATAGTTAATAGCTTAATTTTTGTTAAACACATATTGCATTGTTAGCAAATACTGACGAGCTACACGGTGACTATAAAGTGTTCTGTGCAACTGAGGATGTTGCACATCCTTACCAGGGTTTAGGAAACGGAAATAAGCTAGCAACACAACGTGTAGTTTTTAGGCAGCCGTCACCAGAAATGACTCCCCCAACAGATTAGGCTTCAACACTGTGCACAGGTTATATTTTCAAACAGATCACCTGCCCTATAGCTGCTCGTGTTAAATACGCGCCAGTCTTATGCACAGAGGCTCAGTTCCAGCTCCTGTGGCCACTTGAGCATTTCCTTTGCTCTCTGTGACCGTAACCATAGAACCTACTACAACACTTGGAGAAATATAATCTTTGGCATTTAGTACGTTTTCTCCACCCATATGCACGTGCACTTTTGAAGAAGGGAGCAGAAAATCCATGTAACTCTGGTGTCCATAGCCAGAAAAAGCTATGACCAAAGAGAATAAAAAAAAAGTAATAGTTAAGAGGGGAAAAGCATTAATTTGGGGAGTTACAGCTCCACCTCTGGGAGCCAGTGCTGCACTCTGCCAAGCTGCGTTGTGCCATCCCGGCAGCGCAGATAGGCTGCTAAGGCAGAAACGGGTCAGGGGAACATGCCCTGCACCAAGATGCTCGAAACAGCACCCGAGCGAGGTTTCAGCACTGCACAGGGCTTGTACTGGCCATGAGATGAGTTTTAATGGAAAGGAACACAAATAGCTACTACAAATGGCCCTGGGCTAAATGGCTCACCCAGGCTATTTTGGCAAATACTTAGGAATGACAAATATATTCACCCATCAGGGCTAGCTCAGCAAATAGGCTGGATTAATGATAATGATTGCAGTGAATAATTCAAATGGATCTACTGGTAGTCTGAGAGTGAGTTGTACGGGCAGAGATAATAAGGGAAATCAGATGGGTTACTTGGGTGCTGAATGGCAGGGAAAGAAAGAGGAGGCGGCACGTAATGGAGAAAAAACCTACCCAACAGCTGGGACACTCTGGTGGGATGCGAGACACAGATCCACCACTTTCCTGCTTGGAGCTGGGCAGAGCAGCATTCAAACTGTGGAGCTGCTCTGGGGCTTTTCCAGGCAAAACCACACAGAGAAGGAGAACAAGCAAGACAAGTCAGGCAAGACCATGTCCAGGCAGGGATCTAAGGAAACTTTTGTAGACATGGATGCATTACCATGGGAAGTCTCTGCTTCTTTGAGTCAGACTTTTCCAAGGACAGACCATTTTGTCAGAAGACCCTTGTGCAGCAGTTCAATGCCATTACTTTTGCATTTCATTAAATCTCTATAGCTGGTACCCTTATGCTATCTGAATGGGCGCAGCCTCAGCTGCACTGTGCCCAAATGTTTCCATACCTATTTCCCCTTCCTTTCCCTTCCCAGCATCTCTGTCCCTTCAGGCCAAGAGCTGTCCCCTGTCCAGCCCTAGGAGGGCCACTGAGATCCAGTGGGTTTTGCCCAGGAGCAGTGATCTGCTCATGCAGAAAAGATTGAAGGATTTAGGGCTGAGCTTGTTAACACGGTCCTAGGAGTGAGTGCTAGGGAGGAGAAAGGGGCAAAGCTGCCAGTGTGTTCCTAAAACTGCTCCTTCCAGCAGATTTAGCATTGGCAACTCATCCCTTTTTGCCCCATCCCTCTCTCCGCACTGTGGGGCTGGTTCATGCATCAGTCTGGAAAAGCCCTCCTTTCAGCTTCATCTTTTACTGCCGCACAAGGAACTTCTAGATTTTTTTCAGTTTTGTGCTGCTGTTTCTGGATGCCTAAAATGTGGAGGACTCACAAAGAGACATGTAGGTCATCTCCCATGGTTTCTGCTGTTTTTTCTGGCACCATGTTTTGGGGATCCCCACGTAGTGTGGTTGTATAGGGCCTCTTTTAAAAGGGTTTCTGCCTGGAGAGATTCAGATCTCTTTTGATTGCAGACACCTTCCTGGTGGGGTTTGCTAGCTAATTGGGATAGATAATGAGGATGGCAGAATGGATTTATGAATGACCAGGTTACTGGTTATGTTACTTTAATCACAGATCCTAGCCTTGTGTTGAGTATAGGAGCTTGGCACTTCAGCATGGGCTACCACAAGCTTGGAAGATGAAGAGGGCAAATGGTAGCCATTCCCACCTGAGAAACAGGAACAGAAATGGGAAGAGGGAGCAAGCTGCTCCTTCCTGTGCAGTGCTGTGGGTCCTGCATCCACTGATGCTCTCTGCCAGGATGTCTGACCAGGCAGCTGGGGGAGGCCGGGGTGCTCTGCCTCTTCCCCTTAAACGTCAAGGGAGGAATCAATGCTGCTGAAACTGGCCTCTGAAGGATCCCCCCCAAACTCCCATACCAGGGGAGTTGCCCAGGGTGCTTTGATTTCTCTCCCCAGGAGAGGCAGTTCAGAGATCCTGGAGATCGTATGGGTCCCAGGCATTCTCTATCTCCTCTTGCTGGGGACACAGCTCGGTGGGGACAGGGACACAGTGAGACGGGCTCCAAGCCTAGGACATGTGGCGTGACTGCTGGAAAGGGCTGAAACCTGCTGTTCCCGGGGCTGAGCGGTCCTGGCGCAGGGGCAGCCAGCGCACAGAGCAAAGCCTATGTGCGGCGCGGGGGAACTGGGAATGAACTCTTGCAAAAATAATAATAATAAAAGAAAAAAAACAGTCAGGCCTGTATTTCACATTTCTCTCTGCCCTTCCAGCAACCCTTCCTTGAAAAGTTTATGTCTACATTACAAGAAGCGGTTGCATTTTCACACAGCCAAGTCCTCTCCCTGCTGTTTTCCATAGCTGAGCTGGCCTTTGCATAGCCTCGGCGATGTGGGGCCTCTCGCGGACAGAGCTGTGTTTGTCTCGGAGACATGTTGAACTTGGCAGGTACCGTACGTCTAACTCCAATTTAAACTACCACCTTTCCGAAGGAAAAGAGTCTGCAGTACACAACAGCAGCTGCCACAAGGAAAATCTGCTTGCCCGGCTGGAAAACCCAAGCAGGGTCATTAACAGCAGTTTCTCCATCTTTTTACACAAATTTACTCCACAGTCTTGCAGACACTGACCTAGCTGCCATTTTTTTCCAATTGAAAGAGGCTAAACCAGGGTGGCTCGATTGCAATCAACTCAAATAAACAAATGTGTGCTAAACTAGGCAGAAATACAACCTTAAAAAACATGGGCCAGGCTCACCCCCCTCGCAAACAACTGTCTGTGGTGCATGTGAATCTGGAGTCGAGCCTGCTGTGCTCCTTGGCAGCCTAATCCTTTCCTGTGGGTTCATCACTGCCCGTGAACTGCAGCAGAGTCAATATCTGGTGGTGTGTTTCTTTGGAGCCTTCCCTGGGTGTTTTTTTCCCCCTTTGGCTGGGAAGAAGCACAGGCTTGTTACTAATAGGGAGAAGGTTGATGGTGGGTCTTCATATGTGGCGGTTCCTTTCCTGAAGGATCTTGCTTAGCTTGCTGGTGCGAAAGGGGAAAGCTGGTCATCCTGCACTGGGAAGAAACATCTGTCCTTGGAGGGGCAGCTCTCAGGGGGGGCAACCCTGGTTGGAAATCTCCTTGGGACACATATTGTGTCTGCGGGCAGCGGGGAAGACGACGTGGAGCGTTTCTGGGCACCAAAGCCTGCGTGTGCACCACTGTGGAGTACAATTGTTCTCCATCGCCATTTCCATCTCCTTATTAAGCTTTCCATCAATAATACAGTGTTTTTTGTGCAGCTGAGAGCAGAAAGGGCGGTCGGATGGGAGCTGACTCACTCTGACTCACATCTCCTGGGAACACAGGGTCAGTTGGGTTAATCTCAGCCTGCCGCATGCCTAGAGACCCCCAGAAAGAGCAAGGGCATCTCCTCTCTGCTCTCTGCCCCTGTACCCTATTGTCACCCGCAAAGCCGGCTTGTCCTGGGGCAAGGAAAAGCCCTTTCTAAGGACTGGGCTAAAGCAATGGATGAAGAAGCCTGGTCTGTGCCACGAATTTTCCTGGTCCTCCACCAAAGCAGCAGATCCCCCTCTGGCATGCCAGGAGCCCCATTGCAGTGGGAGTGCTCTGGCTGCCCTGGGTCGGGCAGACTGACCCAAGGAGTCAGGTCTCCCTGGATACTTTGGGGGAGTGTCTAGACCAGAGAAATGCAGCTGAGCTCACTGCACCATTTTTTCTAGTTTTTTTGAACTTGACCTTTTGGGAACAGCAGAGAGACAGTGCAGAACAGGATCCCGGGAAACAAAGTTTAGTTTCCTACACTTTATCATTTAATGGTGTGAATTCTGAGGTTGATCGTTGCTCAGGCAGGGCAGAAACTTATTATACTTGATTTCTGAGGAAAGGAGGGCTTGGGGGAAGGGGGAGCACAGCAGGGCCTGTCTGGCTGCTGGAGAGTTAACTGTGCTGTGCTGCTGCTGTATGCCCGGGCTCTAGGCTTCGACAGGTACAGCCTGGGCTGGGGGCAGCAGCCAGCGAAAGTCAATGTTGATCTTGCCGTGACTCCTGAGATAACACTTCAGCTTGCAGGGATCTTCACGTTTGTTTTCTCTTTGTTTTTGTTTCTCTCCCAGGACAAAAGGGTGAATACAGCAGGGCTGATTGAGCAGAAAGGTAAAAGATCAAAACCAGCCGTCTTTCTGGCAAGTGCCATGATGCAGAGCCCATCAGATGGGCATAGCTGGGGTTAGGGAAGGAGGAGAAAAGAAGTGTTTTCTGAAATGCATGTCTCCAGGCAGTCTAGACCCAAATTCAAATTTTCTAGTTAAAAAAAAAAAAAGCTTTGACACTGGCAGTCTGCCTAAATATGTTTTTTATAGGAACTGTTAAGTTTTGGAACAGGATAGCAACCGTGATGGAGCAATAAACAAAATGTTAAAGTAAATGAGAACGATTGAAGTCGTCTTGGTGGTTCTACGCTGATGATGCTTTCCAGATTCAGTTACATTTTCCTGTTAGTGGCATGCTTCTCCCTCTCTTTTTTTTGGTGTACCCACTTCCTATTTTCTATTTGCCCTCTTCCCAATCTATTCCTTCCACCATTGTTCTAAACTTTCATCCATCCCAATTTTTCATGATGCCCAAAGGTCTTTGCAGTTCATCCAGTGCAAACACCTGTTTTCCAAAGCCTCCAAGAGGTTTTCATGCCCTTCTCTGAGGTTGTGGTTTTTTTCCTCAGTTCACTCTGCAGACGGGAGACCACCACTATCCCAAAGCACGACTGGATCCAGTAGACTGGATCCAATCTCAGATGCCATTGGCGTCTACGAAGGATTTGCCTGTTGATCCCCTCCCTATTTATTGAATGTTTGATTATCACTTTTCATTACCCCATGCCATTGAACTCGAGCAGTGACGCTGAGTCTAGGACGAGGGAGGGCCAATAAACCCACAAGGCACAGCGGTAGCATAGTGGTGATAACAGCTCTCCAGTGAAAGGTGTGAAGCCTCTGTCTCCCTCATGTCATCTGGATGCCTTGTATGGTACCCAGAAGAAATGTTGCTAACACCAGCCCTTGTGCGTTGTCGTCTTGGATGTGTAGCAAGACCCTGTTATCAAGGTCCCCTTTTCTGGATGGCAACCAGGGCTCTGATGCACAAAATTAAAAATCCTGTGGCAGCTTATTTCCCGCTAGGGGAAAAAAAATCCATCCAGCAGATCCGTTGAATTAACCAGATGCGTTAATAATATCAAGTGTGTCTCATCCCTGTCTCAGTGTCCATTTATGCTGTTTCCCTGCACTTCCAATTTCATGTGCCACAGCTTAAAATCATCTCCTGGGGTTCTTTTTTTTTTTTTTTCATGTGCAGTCCACGCTGAAGTGCACTGGCAAAGCTGCTGTGGGGAGGCAGGAGGTCGCAGCAGCAGGGCAGCAGGGCTCTTCTCACTGCAGGGATGGGGAGGCAATTTCAGGCTGGGCAGCACGAGGAGCCTGGTTCTGCTGGAACGATCAGCACTTCCATACATAAGCATGTTAAAAGCCATAGGATCAAACTCAACTTCGAGGATTAACACTCGGGAGTCTGTGTACTACATGCCTTCAAAACCAATGTGATTAATCATGTTTTCATTTGCCTTCTAGTTCTTGAGCTTTTTGTCCCAGCGCTTTTAAAGCTTTCTCTGAAACTGAGAGGAAGAAACATAATTTTCTCTGTAGACAGCTGAGCTTGTTCTGTAATGATTTGGGGAGTCAGGACTTTGAGAGGAACACAAAGTATTGTCATACTTGCAGTGTAGTTGTGGCACCTTGCAACAGGTGTCTCATTGCTTCCTCAGCAGCCTCTTCCAAACTCAGGGAGACAAATGAGTGTTAGTTCAACTTTTAAAAATAAATAATATTTGTTTCAGCTAGAAAGTCTAAAACTTAAGTCTCCAAATTCCTTAGTGAAGTTTTGCAGCAGAAGCTGGATTCAATAGCAACCAAATGGTTCCCTAAAAGTCATGGCTCTGCCTTAGCATATAGGTATGTTTCTGCTTTCAGAGAGTAAATATTGCTCTGTGGTGCTGCAATTTATGCTACTGGGGAGGCTGGCACTAATGCAAATACGCTGCAAAGCTATATGCTTCCTGCTCACTTCGAGCATCAAATTACTCCCACCTTGAAAAAGCTGGTTCCCTCTTTATTTACAGAGCTGGTCTTATCAGCTGTGTACTTCCCTGGAAACAAAGTTTCTTCCAAGAGTTAAAAATACGCATAACCCCATAAAGAGTTTAAAATATATCCTAGTACCATTCAGTGAAAGCTGCTTAATTGCAACTCCCACACATTGCTTTGCAATTAACGCTGATGCTGCTGTTAGAAAAAATAGGGGAGAGAGGCTCAAAGTCAGAATACAACATATAACAATGTCCTGTGTGGAAACGTGGTGCACAGCTACAGACAGTATCAGTTATCTTTCATCTCGGTGTCTCCTGATCATGAATGAGTCCTACTCCTCTCCGAGCCTTTTTTTTTGCATGGGGCCCCTGTGCTATAGGGGAGCCTGGGGGCTGTACAGCTGAACCGTAGCACGTGTTCCTCCTCCCTGCACTGAGCAGGGGTGTGAGATACTGAGTGCATGCTAGGTACCTCCCAGGTCTTCCTTGCTGCACCATTTCGATCCTGGATTCATTGGGCACCTGCTCAAAGGCTCCTGAAACTGAAGATGCTGCTTTGGGCAGAGCGGGGGAGAGGACCGGCTGATGCAGAATCCCTGAGTCATGTCCCAATTCCCCTCTGCAGCGAGGCTGTAAGGTAACCTTGAGCTGCACTCCTCTCGGTGCAGAAGGTACAGCAGGATGCAAGCCTGAACTTCTGTGTGGAAACACCTGCATGAGGACGCCCCACAGTGCTCCCCAGCTCAAGACTAGTGAAAAGCCAGCTTCATAACGCAGTGAGAAACAGCATCCTTCATTAAATCACAGAGAAACACAGCTGTAGGTAAGGACTTCTGCTGTAGCAAACTAGTCCTCTAGTTCTCTCTGGTGTTCAGGCCTGCATTTTCTCACTGACCTTCACAGAGATTGCTTGGGATACAGATGTTGGGGGTCAGTGCAAGAGGGGGCAATAGTGCCTTTATTTAACTTCTTCACATGTAAATGGTTGATGAATGACATGAAAAACCAAAGACCCTAGGCACGTGGAGTTATTAAAAATTATGAAGGGAGGGCAGATATTTGATGCTGGTCATGCTACCCAAATCCCAGCAACAGTGTGACATTAAGCTGCACTGCTGCTTTTTTGCAGGGCGTGATGGGCTATGGGAGGAGAAGGCCCAGGGGCACCTGGGCTTTGATTTGTTTGCCCCAAACCCTCCCCTAGATTAGACAGAGCAGTTAAAAAAAAAAAAAACAAACCAAACAAAACCCAAGGACAGGAATTTCCTTGTTGACAAGAACAGACTGGCTGAGCAGTTCCTGGGGGCTTTCAGCAAGCTAACCACAAATTTGCTGTGGAGCCTCGCGCTCTGAGAGCAGTGTGTGTCGATACTGCTCCCTTGGACCTGGAGCCTGAACCCATTTCATTTTCAGTGTAACTGGCCTTGTTGCCATGGTTGTTACAGCTTGCAAAGGTGAAGTGGTGAGTTCATACCAAGAGAGGCTGCAAGCAGCCGTGTTTCTTCCTCCTGCCTCCTGCAGCTGCCCCCCACCCTCCGTCTGACCACACCAAGGTTTGACAGTGGGGAGATGCATTTAGCTTACATCAAAACAGCCCTACCACAGTCAGCCGTGCATATCATCCCATCGCTGCAGGATGGGGACAGCCTGGCTCCCCCTGCCACCTGCCCCTGCAAACCTCATCGCAGCTGCTGGGGTAAGAGTCTCACAAGCAAGCCAAGTCCTTTGCACAGCCACCGCAGCTCTCATCCTACCAGGAAGGCGTTGTGTGCAGGACTGGTGATGATCAAAGGCCGACTATGAGTCATCTCGAATCCAATGAATGATCGTTAGTTGGGGGAAGAGGTAATTAGACTGGCTTCACTATCTTGCTGTTATGCTCGGGGGAGTAACGGGGTGGTATTGCTGCCATTGAAGAACTTTTATTTGTTAGGAGTGACTCATTGGTTATGCGTCACAAATTATACATGGGAAAAACTACCGGTGCTCCCTGTTGGGAGTTGAAAGCCCAGTGCAATGTGCCCAGACGATACTGGCAGCTGCCTGATAATGACAGTATCACCTGGTGAGCGTTCCCTTCTCTTTCATCTCACCTAGAGGGAAACTGTCAAAGTCAGGTCTGCTCTTGCCACCAGTAACTTCATGGGCTACGTACCTGCCCCACTGCAGAAACTGAAGGGGCTTTTTACAAAACTAGTGGGGAATCAGAAGAACCAGATGCAGAGCCCTGGTATCCCAGGCTGCCAAGATGCCACAAGGACTTTGTAGCCCTCGAGAAGGAATTTAACCTGGTGATCCAGCTCAAAACTTCGTGACTGCTCTGTTTCAGTACTAAGCTACAGTGAAGTTTGATTGCAAAGCCAAGACATTTGCAATATCCAAAATCTGTCCCCAGATTGGAATTTCACAGTTGAGTTGGCTCATCTTTTGTTTTAAAAAAGATTGCGTGAACTTCTATTCTTATTTGACTGATTTTTATCCCATGGACTTGCAAATTTCAGTTGAACCAGGTCTTCTTAATAAACTTTTAAAAGATATATTTCCTAATGTTTCTGGTTCCAGAACAGCCTGAGGTGTGGAAAGACAGAGGCAATCAACAATAAAAGGAGACAAAATAATTGCTTGAATCTTTACATTCTTTTTGTACTTTGAAACCTAATTTTAGATTGCAGCTGAGGCTTAAGGTTTGTTCTTAATTTGCCCAAACTGTTTTTCTTTCTTCCTCTAGAACAAACCCAGTCAACCCGTGTTTGCCCTTCAAAACTTAGTTCTGAGAAGTGCCCAGCACAGAGTTACTCAGTGTAATGAATGTAAACACTGGGAAGATTACTTATTTCCTTTGTGCGTGTTCTTTTAAGTTGGAATTTGATTACACTACTTGAAGAATATCCTCTTACTGTATAAAAAACACAATTATGGAGACCTGATCCTCATCCTCACTTCAGAGGAGGTGTGCTGCTAAGGTGTGTAGGTGTAAAGCAAGCATGTCACGTCTTCTGGTGGGATGCTGTGCTCTGAGTCTGTTGGGATCGCTCTGTGGTGTCTGCTTTGAGATGGTGGGTCCTGGGCCAGATATTTCTGCTTTTTTATTAAAACAGCCTTTGCATAAATCTCAGACACCCTGAGTGGGTAATGAAGGGCTTGTTCCTGAAAAGAGGCTGAGAGCTGCAGCACAGCCAGAAGTCAGGTGCTACCTCCCTGCTGCCCATCCCAGTGACACCAAAGCAGAACCACATTTCCCATGAAGATGCTCATTGCCTCCTGCTCAGTCTGTGCCCCCCGGCTAACATGCAGCCATTGCTTTCCTGTGCAGGGGCACATGGAGGGGACCTGCGGGTGTCTCTGCACTGGCACCAAGGCAGTATCCAGCTTAGCAATATCCAGCTGGACCACTGAAGGTGCGTTCCTGCGAGCTGTTCATGTCCAGCACAGCCATCAGGTGTGCCTGGCAATTGCAGCCTGTGCTGTCATAGATACTGGCGATAAGTGAATTAAAGCTACCTGTTTGCTGAACACATGCAAACACATCTCAGACGCACACATGCAAAGCCAGAAAAAAAAGGGGGCAGAACTGCAGAGTATAATGTCATGATACTCCACTGGAAAAAGCTCAATACCTAACCTGCCAAAATTCTTCCATTCTGGTTTCAGTGTCCAAGAAAGAGACTGGTGAAACCAGGTGGGCATTTTTCCAGGAGATTTTGGAAGAAGAGAGACAATGAATTGGTTGCAGGCCGATAGGACACTAAGGAAGAGCATGGCATGCCCTGCAAGACCTGCACTGTTTTGATTAAACCCTGTTTTATTTTCCAGGCTTGAAGAATTCCCTAGGTTTGAGCTGCACCTTCCTGAAGTGCACACCCCACTCCTGGTTACTGGTGAACCTGCAGACCATACAGCATGCCTGACAGATGACTGCCTTATCCAAGCTGGGCTGGCAGTTGGTAAGCTCTCCAGGGCACTGACTGCCTTGCACCATGGACCGGGCACTGTGCAGACACACCAGGACCCTGATCTCTTCTGTTCAGAGCCCCTGGGCGTTTCTGCAACTTGATGAGGAATCCTGTCCTGTTTTCTATCTATCTCCAGAGTAAAAGCTCATTTTGCTTTTTCCTCCCCCAGCAGTCTGGGTGGCTTTGTTTAGAAGAAATTATACAACTAAATAAGAGCCAGTATGAAAGGCCAAATCTTGAACCGATCCATGGGCACGACTGCACTGTGGGTGACATGTGGACAGGCGTATCGCTGGGAGGCTAATCGCCCGAGCATGGAAAACAATACAAGGGCAGATGTAGCCGCAGGGCTGCGGAGTGAGCTGTTGGAGGGACACCCAGAACCAGGGACACACACTGCATTTTCCAGCTGGTGGGAAGCCCATGCTGTGCTGCTGGTATCTCTGCTGATGAAACCACAGCTCGGCCAGATGTCCCTCATTTTGCTGTGAAGATCTCTCTCTCACAGAAGAAGAAACTTTCTTCTCCTCTCCTTTTTCTTTCACTGCATTCAAGGGTGGTTCACTAAACCACCCCTGTATCATCTGCTGGTCACATCCCTCCTTTCTGAATTCACACCAACAGCTAATCAGGATGGATGGTAGCTAATTCTAAGTAAGGAGAAGTGTTCCCATCCATAGCGTCAACACAGAGGCATGCGGGCATGCACCCAGTGCCCGCAAGGGCCACTGCTCCTATAGGGCCACCACTGCAGAGAGCAGGATGAGCTGCCCTGGTCACTGTCCCACGTGGGGTGCAGAGCAAAGGCAGCTTCTTGGGTGGGAAGGAAAGGGGAGATCAGATGGTGCCGTGTGTTTTACGCTAACATCTTGCTGAAAGCTGCATCAGAAGTCAGAATTGAAATTGCTTCTTCACACCCTTTTGTTTTTGCGGCCAGTTTTGCCAGGACCTCGGTGGTGTCTTTGTGAAGCCACAAAAGGCAATTAGCAAAGGCAGGGTCAGATCCTGACCTGGGAATGGGATGTTACACCAGATTGCCCTGCTGATTTCCCGGCCCATGCTTTTCAGTCATGCTGGCTGCAAGCACAGCGGACACAAAGTCTGAGTAGGCAAAAGGTGACACTGCAGATCCCCACTGAAATCAGTGGAAATCTTGCTGTCAGAACCAGAGATAGGATTTCGCTGAACTTACTCAAAAGACAAAGATGGCAGTGACGAGGGGAATGGTGCGACCCTAAACCTTCTTGCATTTTTAAGACTGCAAATTTAGTCTTCCTCTAATCCTTTCTGAAGATTTCTTATTGAATGTTTCCTTTCCTCTGCCACTAAGCTGCTGCTGCTGGCTGCCAGGGGGACTGTCAGTCTGTCCCACACATTTGCCAGGCCTCACGTAGTTTCTCTGTCAGGGAGAAGGGAATAGTGATGGAGAGCAGCCTGATAAATAAGTCATCCAGGATCCCTTCCTATGGGTAGATCGTTGCTGTCCAAAGCAAACCCAGCTCACTGGCAGACAGATACTTCATCTTCGGGGTCTCCTGCAGCCTCACCGAACCAGAGTTAAACATCTCCTCTCCCTGCTTCTTTTTTTCCCCCCATAAGACCAGAATGGAGAAGCAAGTGGGGTCCAGTCTGCCTTGAAGTCTTAAAATGTTTCAGATGGGCGTTGGGGAGAGAGGAGGTCCATGGCAGAGCTGGGTCTCAAAAAGATACAGGATATTTATCATGGTCCAATTTTCTTTGCTCACCAACTGCAGTCTTTTGCATTAGTACAAAAGGAAAATGAAAAAACCCCTAGTAAGTAGGAGTTTTACACCACTTATTATACCATTATCATGATGATAAGTGACTATTAAGTACGTAAAGGATCTAGAAAATCAGGTTTTCTTTTTTAGCAAGTTACTTTCTTAGGTAGAGTTAGGTTTATGTTAGCTTGGCACTGCCTGACATACTGCATTATTTTTAATAAGCCAGAAATCTGCTCCAAGATTGTTGTGGCTGAAGAATTAATAAGATAATGTTTCCATTTTAGGAAATCCCCTGAAAACAAAATGTAAAAAAGCCTAAAAGCCACCCGTCTGATTTTCCAGGATCCTTATTGCCCAGGGCTCCCATCAGTCAGTGAGACTGGAGGCAGCACAGCGTCTCCCAGATGTCAGCTCTTCAGTGCTGAGGGGTTTTACTGGTGTGGATGGGAGGAGATTCTGGCTCATAAAACAAGGCAGAGTTTAGCCCAGAAATTCCCATTTCTTTATTACTCAGTTCTGCCACAGCAGCACCTCTGTCTGGCTGCCTGCCTCCCTGGCGATGGAGTGCCCGTGGTGCACACAAACAAGCCCCTCCAGTTTTTTTGCCTAGCCCTGATACTAGAAAAGCCATTTATCTGCTTCTCGGAAGAGGCAGCCATAGAGAGCTGAACCTTCAGCGAATGGGAGGGGAATTTATTAAAAACAAAGGAAGACTGCAGGTGTAAAATGTTTGTCATGCTAACACCTGAACAAACATATCACTGTGCCCTTGCTTATCTCCTTCCCACTCACTGCCTTTATTGAGTCCAGTGTCCTGCTAACTGCAGACATATTAATCAGGCAGTTAGATTAGAACAAAGTCACTGCCTCTGTCCCGTCTTATCTAGACCATATAAATGTGTCATTACATAGAGCAGGGCCAGGCCAAAGCGGGTTTTTTATACCTTTGTGATGACCAGGCTGCTCACTGCTTCCTGTTTACATGAACTCCCTCTGCCTCAGAGGGAAAGCCAGCCTCCTCAGCCACTGCAGCAAGGTCCTCTGCTGTCCCGCCTCTATAAATAAGTATATATAAATATATAGTAGTTTTCTCCTATTCCACCTATTCGTTTCGTCATTTGCAGCCCTTTCCCCACAAATGTCCATCTTCTCCTTCAAAAAATAGATTGATGAAGCAAGGTCTCTTTTGCAGCCCACAGTTGCATTAGTGGTGGGGTTTTGCAAATATCTCTCAGGCAAATCTCTCTCAGCGATTTCTGCTGCTATGCATTTGTTAGTCCTTGGTTTGTTACTGGGTTTCCCTTCCTTTGCCTGCTTCCCAGAGTTTTGCTATGAAGAGGTTGATGACCAAGATGAAGCTGCCCCAGCTGCCTGGGCAGTTGTTTGCCCAGGGTGGCACCAGGGCAGGGCAGTGGTGGAGGAGGGAAAAAGGGAAGGCAGCGGGTGCAGGCAGCACCGCGCTGCCCTCACCATGGGACTGCATGGTATTAATGCCTCTTTTCTGCCTCTCTTCTCTCCCCTGCCACCACAGGCAGAAGCCGGGTGGCTGCAACCCGGGTTTTGGTCTTTCTCCCAGGGCCTGGGCTTGCTCTCTGTCCGTTGGGTTTTGTCTACCCAGCCCATAGCCCTGGAAGCTGTGGCAGGGAACGTCTCCCTGCATGAACAGAGCGTAAAGCTGTTTTTACACATACTTGAAAAAACAAAATCTCTCCGTTTCCTCTCCCCTTTTTACATTTTTGATGACAGTAGATAAGGCTGTATGCAGACAAGAGCTTTGAGAGTGTCACTGTCTGCCTGATGTGCTAAAAGCACATCCATAGTGGGCATTCAAAACACAAGATGCTTCTGTGATAAAACGTGTTGTGGCCACCATGGCAGCAGGGTACTGCTATGCTCTAGCTGGGTTTCCTAGTCCCCAGCTGTCAGAGCACCTCTGGAGAAGCTGCCCTGGCTTTCAATCACCTCCTTTTTCTGTTCCTCTTTCCATTTCTGGTTCGTTAAAATTAGAGGTAGACTAAAGGTATGTCCTGGAAACTGAAAGTCCTCATGCTTTGGAGACCTCTGAGTCACAGCTGAGTGCAGGAGCAAATGTCGTGGCTGAGTAAAGGGGATGGGGTCACAAATCAATGCAGCAAGTGTCTTACTTTTTATAAACTGCCAAGAAAAGCACAGCAAAATCCTCACAGCTTAATGTATGGATTAGTACTCATGTACAACATACATGGTTATAATATTCATAATCAAAATAAATATGCTTACCAGTTCTGTACATCCCCATAAATCCTTTGTCCTCTTTTGCACATAATATAATTCTCCAAAGGCTTGCAAATGTGCATGGTGAGTCTCTAATGCACATTTTGTTTGCTGATTTCCAGTGGTTCTGCATAGACATTTTAACTTAACAGAACATCTCAGCAGGAACTCTCTTATCAGGATTTCTGAGACTCACAACCATATTCAGAGCATCCAGTAGAAAGATTCCTCAGTCTCTGGAGACATCCCCACTTAAAACCGTATTTGCTTTCCTGGCAGTTTCCTCTGAGAGCATTTGAATGTGAGGAACAGTGCCATGAGTGTTAAGCTTTTCTGTCCCCATTGCTACAACTCCAGCAGGCGTTGAGTCTCATGCGCTTGTACTCACCATGCTGCCGGGGAATCTGGTGTGTTGTGAAAATGACTGAGATTATTATGTCAAAAGGTTCCCTCCACCTTTTGTACCAGGAACCTCTTTTGCCCTAGGAAATGTCTGTGTTTCTGAAAATGGCTTAGCAGTAATCTTGCTGCAAACTGTTCTCTCAAAGGAGCCTCTCCTGTTCGCAGCACCCTGGGCTGTCAGAGGGAGCGCGCTGAAACAGATGCATCATGTCTGGCAAATTTTGTGGTGCTAATTTCTACCATGACAGTGATTTTCTTTAAGTGGCTCACTGGGATAAAATAGGATGAGAATATAGCACCTAAACTGTTAAATATAAAGGAAAGATCTGTCCTTGCTGCAGATATGATGCGGGCTCCTTGCTCCTCATTGTTGCTTTCTCCTCCATACCTGGAATTCCGATAGTCCTTCACATGTGAGTGTCATTACAGGCAGTCCATGAAGGCTACAGCTGTACGCAGTACATCACATTGTAGGTACAGTAGATCGCCCCCAGGACACGCTCCAGAACCGCTAATGGCTCCATAAACTTTGAGAACATACTTTTGAGTGGTTGTAAGTGACAGGTAGGTCCCCAAAGTAATTTTGGTCATGTATTCACTCCAATGCAATGTGTAGAGTAGCTAGTTTTGCTTGTTTGCATACTAAACCTCTCTCAGAGGTTTTTGCCTTTTAAGTTCCCCCTTGAGTGGCATTTATGAAGGGTGAGATTGTCACTGTCCCTGTGAAGTCTGGGAGAGGGTGATGCTGTCACTACTTCTCTAATGGCTGTGCACTGAAAGCAGGTTTTAATGCCTTCAGAGCAAAGATGTCTTTGCAAGCAGGACACCATGTAGCCTCAGAGACACCAAGGCAGGCAAATCTTTGTTTTCTCTGCAGCTGAGGCAGGATGATACAGGGAAACCCTGCACCAGTTTCAGTGAGAGAGTCAAGCACCGAGTACTCAGCCCTCACAGGTGCCTGTGGAACAGAACTTGGGTTTCCGAACCCAAAAGCCTCCATCATTCGAGTAGGAAATCCCTCCTTCAAGTGGGTGTTGTCTTGCGCTTTCAACTCTAAGATTTGCACGAAAAGATGTCATCCTGCTGTCAAAACAGCAAAGCCCTCATATTTTATACTCTGCCACGAACTAGTAAATATGAAATATATTCAAATGCAGAAGGCATTCTGTTGCCTCCTTGCAGAAGCTGATCAATATCTTCTCTCTCACCTAGTGCTGCTTCAGTTAGCAGCAGACAAGCTGTTGAGTTTAGGCTTCCTGGGCTGCCTTTATTTTTAGCTGGGAGTGGCATTTTTCCTCTGGAAGCTTTCCCTGCCTCACATCATGCAATGAAAGCTGCTTGCTGGCATGACACTTTCTCTTCCTCGCTACTATTTTCCCTCTGCTGACTTTGTAGCCTTCAAAACATCAGTTTGCTTATTAAATTATCACACTGCCCACAGTGAGAGAGAAAAATGACTTCGTGCACAGCTTGTGGCTGAGCCTGCGAAGGGGCTGACTGGCGCTGGGGAGGCGGGCAGGTTGCAATGGGTGCTGGGGACAGGCAGGGCAGGGGCTGCACGGGGGCTGGCACCGCGGTTTTGCAATGCGTTGAGCCCACCAGCACCTGGGACCCCTCTCTGCGCTGGACCAGACATCTCCCAGTTCAGGTCCGCTGGAGAGAGGCGAAGGTGTGCTATGCATGGCTGCAGGCGAAGCATTTCTTTGTTGAATTCAGAGGGGAAAAAATAAATAAAGTTTTGCCACTCATCTGTCTGAGGATTTTGATGTGCAGCATGGTTGGCTCTGGTAAGAACTCAGGTTGGTCCTGACAAAGGCAGCATGAGGATGTGGTGGGAGAGACCCCCCTGGTGACTACTGCATGGCTGGGATTTAGGCCAAAGTCCTCAGTGGGAGATGGAGCAGACACCAGAATCTGAGCTGATGGAGACAGGAGAGAAAAACGGCATTGTCTTATGTGGTTTGTTCTCCATGTTGAGACCATGTGCATTCTCCAGCAGGGCTCGTGCTGTTTTCTGTCACTCCTTGGCTAGAGAGTTTGCCACAAGCTCCACCTCTTGCAGTGAGTCATGGTTCAAAATGTACACTTCTATTAAAAAAAAAAAGGGGGAAAACAATAAGTCATGAGGGCTATGAAGAAATCTTTAACAGTGTGAGGGAGCGTGCACCATTTCAACATCAAATAAATCTTTAGAGAGCCCTGAAAGTCTGTAAGAGGTAGATGAACTCACCTCCATCTCTTAAACCTAATGACAGTTTATATGTCTGTGGTGAAATGATTTGTGCACTGACCCATCGGTTCTAAAACACACATCCTTCAATCTCAAAACTCCTCCCTGCCCTTAAGAGCTGTATCTCCAAATGCTCCCTGCATAGCTGCTGAAAAGTCCGGCGTCCACCTCTGTGATACAATTATGCACAGTAAATATTAGCACGAAGGAGCACTGAATACCTAGGTGCTGGGCAGAATTAATGCAGTTCATGCCTCTTCTGCAGTCCAAGCATGTTTCCTGAGAGCAATGATAACATCCTGAGCAGGCAGGTAATAGCAGGCTTCATACTGAAAAGATGCACAGATGATCCTTTGTCCCTCCCTCCAAACCCTTCCAAATTAGATGCGTAAAACTGGCTGCTGCCGCTGCTGCCTTCTGGAGGAGTATGCTGCAAGAGCGAGAGCCTTGGCAAGCAGAGTATAAATTGTCTGTGATATTCGAGCCTGTTTGAACTTTGCACTTTCCTTCCCTCACCAGATAACATTATCGAAATCCCAGTGTTAAAGACCTGCGAGGTTGCAAAGCAAAACTATAGGGAAATAATTCTGCACATCCCTGACAGGCTCTTCTGCTAGGAAGATCTCCAGCTTGAGTCTGTGAGCACATGAGCCTGTGTGCCTGTGTGTTTTAAAATCTCTGCATAGTTGTGGCCAGATATGCCTCTAGGTCCATGCTCTTTCCTGCTCCTACTATAGTGCATGCACGCACATTGTTTTCTTGGGGTTTTTTTATTATTTTCTTATGTGAAATAATTACTCATGAGACTGAGCTTCCTTTTCAGCTCAGCTCTTCCTAGAGGAGTCTTTACTCCTCTTATTTCTCTTTAAGACTCATAATCCTTTAGTATTTAGAGCAGTAAGAACTGCCTTCTCTGGCACATGGGATGAATCAACGTAATGGCTCTTCATCTCCGTTTTGGGGGCAAGGTACCCACCCACGCTGGTGCAATGGCAGTCACCAAACATGTGAGACATGATGGATTTGGCTATGGTTGTATTTTAGCATCTGTGACAACAAATGTTGCAGGTCAATAAACTCTCCGGCTTGGGCATTTGACTCAGGCAGCACCATTCGAGTGGAAAATGTATTTCCTTTTGTGGTTTTCACCAGCTCACAGTTAATTTCCCCTTGTCCTAGTGCCATTGATACTCTTGTCACTTCCCGTGTCCCTGATATTCCCACAGTACCCTGAGAAACACGACACTGCGCAAGCACATACTCCTGCTTACTTACAGCCAGCCGTGCTGATTAGCCAGACCACAGGCAGCACAGAACACCCAGCCTGCTGCTGTTCATTATATTGCTCCAGAGGGGAGAAAAAAAGCCCTGCTATACATCGTCTTCCCTAAAATTAAAAAAAAAAATAAAATTATATTAATTAATTTAACAGCACACCCCATTAGGAGTAAATGCATGTTCTTAGAGGGCTCCATGATGGAGTATAAATGCCTCATTAATATTAGATATATCAACCTGGGAGCAGGAGCAAAGTCAGAGAGAATAGTGACTGGCAGTACAATGAGTCCACCAGACCCCATGCAGGGACGTTTCCTTTAGTTGCTCAGCCTGCATTCAGATACAGCCCGGTCTCCAAAGACGCCATCTGTGCAGGTTTCCAGTGCCTGAGTCCTACCTCTGCTACACAGTCCTGGCTGGATTCCCTGGGCTTTTCAGGGCTTTTTGACCAGAGAAAGCAGCTGTGGGCAGGCTGAGTACAAGCCAGACCCCAGCTGACCTTGAAGCTGCCTCCCACAAGCTATAAATACTGCTTTCTTCTCGGTATGCTGCGGGAAGAGTTGCCTGTTAAGAAACAGCATTTCCTTGGTCTCAGCTCTTCTGATCTCCAGAAGTAACTGCTGGGAAACCTGTAATACTGTGCTATAAGCCACCCTGACAAGAGGACTGAGCCACTTCAAGCTTTTTTGTCCCAGCACAGAGCTGTGGTAATTCACCTGTCTCAGCACTACCCTTTAATGGCACCTTTTCCAAAGAAGAGTAGGAGTTGTTGGCGGGGCAGGGGTGGATGAAGGTCACCAAGTGGGGGTGGCTCCAGTTAGCACCATGGCAGGGACAGACAGGAGGGAGCAGAGGTGACAGATGTCCCAAGGGCAGTCCTTGCTCCCTTCCTGCTCCCCCTGGGTCCCGTTGTCCACTAGAGATGCCTTCACCCAGCATTCTCAGGACTCACATGGTGGCAATGGAGGAGATACTGAGATATTGGCACCTGTTTTTAAAAGCTCTTTCCTTCCAACACCTGCAGAAATACTTCCCACAAGTCACGTTTCTTTCTCAGGCTCAGTCCAAACTTGTACACCTCATCTTCCTCTGTGCTGGGGTGTCCGGGTTCATTAGTCTGCTCTGTGCTGAACAAAGCATCTGGAACTATTTCGCTCTGTTTCTCTCTACAGACCTGGTTCCTTCAGGAGAAAGAATTAGTGGGAATCTCCTTCAGGATGGGTAAATTATGATACATCTACACTCAGTTGCTCCTGGTCTCGGACAAGGCACAGAAACATGGCTTGCTCAAGGATAAGTATATGTCTTCAGGACGTCTGGCCCACAGCACTGATAAATTAACATATAAGCGGTGATGGTTCATGTGAGTGCTCACAGAGCCTGGACACCACTAGTCTCAGTAGGGCTTTCCCACTGGGATCTGCTCTGCCCAGGAATTGGGCATTTGTGTTTTCTGCCATAGGTGAGCCCTTCCTGGGCATTGCCACTGCGCTCGGCTGTGGTCCTCCTCTAAGTAAAGCCTTGTAGCAATGCCTCTGAGGCAGAATCACTATTCCCTGCAAGAAGATTGGCCCCATATGAATATGTAACACGTTACATTTCCCTCTTGAATCTGATATGCCTATCATAACTAAACTTCTGTTGTATATAAATGGGGAAGTTTCAGTGGAAAACAGCATTGCTCATGTCTAACATCCTTCTCTAATTAACAAAGATAATTTTCTGCAATGTATGTGCACCTAATTACCATTCTGAGTGATCATTAAGATGTATGCAGAGTTAGCAGGAGCCTTGCTACTCATTCAGCCAGAGAGACCTTATACCCTAGGGAGGAAAAGCAGGGCAGAGGAAAGCGCCTGGAAGTCCAGCATCGCGCTCGGAATGAGTTCCCATCCACGAAGGAGGTACAGCATGCTGGTTTACCCTGCCAAGAGGAATACAGCTGTGCGGGATCTTGGGCTCACGTTTTAAACCAAGATATACATTACCAAGTCAGCAATGAGTGCAAGCGTGCTCAGTGCTTTTTGCTGAGGTGTTTATGTGCTTCTCGCTGTTTTCTCTGGGGCTTAGCGTGATACCCGTCAGCTCCTACGTTCCTCATGAAGCTGGAAATTTCTGTTATCAGGCACCCAACAACTCGGGCACAGTCTGTTTCTTCCTCTGCTGAACTGACTGCTATCTGACTGTCTTGCAGTCTCCCTCTTATTAATTCAGCTCTGGCAGGCAACCGAGTGCTTCTAGCTATGGCTGAGGTGCTAAGCCTAGGAAAGGGAATGCATCGTGTTAACTGTTGCCGTATCTGACCTGTGTCGGGTTTTAATACGGCGACGGGGTGAGTGAGAAGGTGACTGCTACATTCAGAAATGTGGGAAGCATTTGCAGGAAGGAGTGAAACCATGCTAAGACAATAACTGGGAATGGCTTTATTTCCGTCAGCTTGCGGTGGGTCACAGCACAATTCTGTAAGGTTAGGTGTTTCCAGGTAAGCCAGTGTCGTAGCACCTCGTAAACACTGACTGACATAGCACCACAGCCCCGGAGGAAGGAGAGATTTTAAGGCCAGTAGCAGCAGGTCTGAGCACAGCTGTCTGCCCAAAAATGGTGCCTCATCTCCAGCGCCACAAAGCAGCTGGGAGCTTGCTCCTGCCCCATTCACCGCTTTTTAACCAGACCTCTGCTGTGAGTCGGGAATGGCAACCCATACAGGTTAGAGGTTACGAACACATTCATTCAGATTTCCGTGAAGCAATACCATTCACTTTTGCAGAAGCTTAATTAGGATAGGCACCCTGTTTGCTAGAGGGAGAGAGCGAGCCCCTCCTGCCACTGCCCCTGCGAACGTCTGCATGCCAGCCACAGTCCCACCCCTTCCAGCAGCCTCACTCTTCAGTTTATTGATGACTGAAGTGCAAATTTTTTTCTTATTATTTTTGTGAGAGAACAAAGTAAAGATTCATCACTTTCTCTCCCATGCTGGCCAGAAACATGTATCTCCCAGTCTGTCTTTCAAACTGTGTCCTCCTACCACTGAGCTTCCAGAGTGTGGCCAAGGAAGGCTGGCTGCAGGTGTGGCCAGAACATCTGCAATGTGATGATTTCAGTTTCTTTTCATTTTTTGACAAAGTTGTGATGTGCCCTGGCCCAGCCTTTTCTCATGAGTTACTTTGACTCAAAAATCAATGCTTCTGACAAGATGCAATTGCATGCCAAAGTTTCATTTCTGCATACAGTACAACCACAGGACAATTTTCAGGTTGTACAACCTTGGAAGTCATCAGGAACAAGAATAGCCATTTAAGGGGATGGCCCTGGATGGGCAGAGGTGAAACCAGGTCGAGGAAGGAGATGCCTGGGCCATACTCATTAGTTCAGAAACTTTGTAGGACAGATGAGTATATAACTCCAAGAGCAAACAGGGAAAGCAGATTTGCTGACAAGTAAAGATCAGGTGCCAGTAGTTATTTTAAAAAAAAATTTTTTTCAAAAGAGACGAGTGAACAACTGAGGCTTGTTCCAAAGCACGGTGAAGTCCAGGAGAATCTTTCCTCTAGTTTCAGTGGGCGTTGGAGCAGGTGCCCATGTCCATCCAAGGACAAGCTGATCTCAGTTACCGCTCTATTTGTTTCTTTCTTTATTTCTGCTCAGGAGGTGCTGAGGACTTTCTGCTGATAACTGGCTTGCAGATTACACCTCACACCCTGCTTGTGAGCTTGTGAGTGACTCGTGAGGGTCTGCAGCCATCTCCACACTCACGAACGCAGCTGCAGACCCCACGGGGAGCTGCTGGGAGAGGCTTGTGCTCTCTCCCTCTGTCTCTCCCTCCTTCTTTTCAACAACACACAGACTGAAAATCCCACCCTCGCTGACTCAGATCAACAGACGGCCCTGTTATTTCTCAGACTGAGAACTCTTAACATTTCCTGCCAACAGCTATTTTGGGAATATTAAGCCCGAATGTTTTGGTGGAAAGTGAATTCAAAGGGCCACAAGAGCAGGGGAATGAGTGAATGAACCCAAGCAACTCAACAACACTAAAAATTTTGTAACGCTTCTTTTAAACACAGAGGGAGCTTTGATACTGCACATGGCAACAAAGACTTTTGTCATGCAGGCTGCTTGGAGTTAATATGAAAGCGTCTCCATTGTGCCGGTGTTCGGTCGCAGGAAGCAAAGCTTGTAGTGGAGCGTGAGATAAAAATATTTTTAAGGCTCATCACTTTTTGACATCTCCACTCCAACACTTCCTTCCCAAAGCGGTGTGTACAGACAGCTCCGTTGTGGCTGCTGCTTCTGGTCTTCAGCCTCACCCAGCGAACATGCTTGGAGCACATGTGCTGATGCAAACTATATGGGGAAGTGGAAGAGCTTATGGTGACAGCCTGAAATCAACAGGGACGGCTCATCTGTTTAAGGTGTGCAAGATCTGACCTCCAGTGAGCAGTCATTATCTTCCACACTGAAGCACAAAGGATTTGAATCTGTCTATGAAATTACATTATTCTACAACAGCGGAAAAAAATCGACATCCTCTGGTCATGATTATGCAGCTGTTGGGCCATGCTGGAGACCACTATGTGGTTTTGTTTTGATTTTAAAGAAGCAACTGAGCATTCAAATCATTCAATAAAATAAAAATTCTGATTTTCAGCAGAGGTAGTGCATGCACTGGATTAGGATTTGTGTGCCTAATTTCAAAGGCATATTTCTTTGGGAAAAAAAGCTTTTACATTTTTCTGGTTTTGCTACCTTCTGCCTCAAGATCTCAAAGCAGAGCAAGATTGGAACAAATTACAGCTAACCAGGAACATGTAATATTTATTCACAGTAAATGCTTTTCCTAGAAGAGTTCTTTGGAGCACATTTGCAATATATTGAATAAAAACTTGAATTTTAGAAGAAAATTCAGCCTTTCTAGGTCTGCGCAGGCAAGAACCTGCCCTGCTAAAAATTTCCCTGTAGCTGCAACAAGCCTTAGTGTGGCCCCGGGTGCTATGAGCGTGCACACTGTCTAATCGTCTTGAGATTGGGTAGATGACATGATTCAAATGGCAATGTTTGTCCACACTACATAGAAATGCAGTGTGTAGTACAGTTACAGGGAATATAAAGGAGGGTAGCAGGACACGTGCGGTCATGTGCGGTCTGCTACTACAAAACGGTGTAGTGTATATGCTATGTATATTTGGTATGCCACAGATTTCCCAAGCTCTTTTTCAGCCTCCAGGCACATATTTGCACACACCATATAGCTGATCGCGTCCATCTGTACAGTACGTAGTGTGTTTTGTGTAGGTAAGCCAGGCGCTGACTTTCAGGTGGACACACCATGGTTTAGTGATGTGCCTGGAGAGACTGGAGTCCTGGCTTGTGTTCTTTGGGAGTGGTATGGAAAGCCCAGCACTGTGGGATACCAGCTCAGGTGTGCTTGGGGCATAGTCTGCAACTCAAGTGTAAAATGAACTAAAGACTGGGCATAAATTTGGTTAAGTCATTCCTGGGAATTTGGCAATGGATTAAGCTTTCCATGCACGTGTAGGATGTAGGGTGCTTTCCATGCACTGTAGGGTGCTGGCCGAGCAATGCTTTCCCTATGAAACTCAACCCTGCTTGGTTTCATGTCTGCTTGTATTTTCTAGCCTCACCTCAGCTTTCCAAGGGGACCTGGCAGACGGCGGAGGTGAGAAATGGAACTTTTTTAGTGAACTAGTGTCTAATTTCATACTGAAATCATTTGGTTTCAGCAAAAGATGATGATTTTAAGTGATTGACAGCATCATGGTTTCTGCCCAATTGGGCATTGAATTTTGGAGATCTTTCGATTGTGTAGCTGGAGAAAAATGGATAGAAAGGTTCATGAGACCCTCCTGGACCTGAAGCTGCTATGTGTAGTACTTCTTTGCTACCCAGCAGAGTGGACTGAGTAGGAAAAGAGAAAAAAATGTATGTAATAATTTGAATTTGAAAATGAATTTTGATTTGATTGAGTTCAGCAGTCCTTCTGTGTTTGACTTCTGCATTTATTTGTATATTCAAACTCTACAAGCATGAGGGCTTGCTGAGTGAATTTTAAACAGAGATGATCATGTACTGACCATCAGTGGATTCTGAATAGTTTATTTTCTTGTAAAATTTACACTGCACTGCTTTGTTACCTAACTCCCCTTACCAGGGAATAGAAAAGGAAATAGATGGATGTGGCACATATTGCATATTATAATTTATAATGGACTGCTCTACAGAGATCAAGTTATTTGCTGACATTACTATTGAACATAAATAATGAATAAATTAGAGAATGTTGCAATCTGTTTATAGAGAATTCTCAGACAAAGGTGAAATTAATGAAAAAAACATTGGTTGCAAATGATTTGCTCAGCTCTAGTTCTTACTCCTGTGGCTCTGAGGGACCTTGACTACTCACGAGCCGATAACCTTCAATTTCAGCACGGCAGGCTATGAACTCCTCTACATGACTTATAGAATCAGAAGAACTTTAATTAAAAATATTTACAAATATTCATGCTCTCCTTCATCTCCAGAGTGACCTCAAAGCAGAAGGGGGCTTTAGCTGACAAGAAATCTAGGTCATTTTCCTTCTGCATTTCGTGTTGATGAATCTCATGTGAGGCTTAATTTTACATCATGACAGAGTAACAGCAAGGGGCTTAGTCCGTGTGAGGTCCTAAATTTTGGATGTTATGTAGGTGAAGCTTATTTGTGCCTCTTGACCCTCAATATGACATGGGTGGGGTGAATACAGTGCTGAAATTTTATGACTAACGTAAAGTAGTGGTCATTGCCACCTAGGATAAAGGAGACTTAGATCAAGGATGACCCAGCCAGGGTGTAAGGAGGGGGTTGCAATTTCATGTAAGTGCTTATGTGCTGGTTGGTATTAACAGGCTGCTGTTAGCATAACCTCTTTTGGGAAAAGTGTTCTGGTTAAAGGACATCTCTGCAAATCAGGCGATGAGAGCTTTATTCTCAGCTGTGTCAGAGACTTAAAAAAAAGCCCTTTTGTCCAGACACTTTAACACTTAAAGCAGCAGTGTAGGTGCTTATCTTCCTGTGATTTCTCCTCATTATGTTTGTGGCATCTAATTATTGATGGATATGAATTTTGAAGTGGCCAATGCCCTCTCCCTGCCTGTTCCTATTTCAATAAAATAAAGATCATAATCTCTGCTGATCTCACAGGGATGCGGTGAGGGACCATTATATGGCTTTTTGTCCTAGAAGAGAAGCTATAAAAGTTTATAATGTCTTATTAGTGATGCAGATCAGTCTGGAGTGTCCACAAAGGCTTTTCAAGACATTTTGGATGAAGTGGTTTGAACCAGTGTGGGCCATCCTGCCCTCAACCCCAAACTCAGGAGGTTCATGCAAGAGCAACTGGTTCATCTTTGAGGCCGTTCCTGTGCCCTGGGTTTTGGCAGCTCTTTTGGAGCAGTGTGGTTTGGGATTGCGAGAATTAGTAGTCCCTGAGCAGGATGGTAAAGACATCGTTTGTCTCTTGCACACTTGTCTCATGCACAATAAATCCCCAGAACTGTCTTTCTGAGAGTCTGTGAAACCCTTCCCACACCTGCCCTGTGGCTGTGGGTGAAGAACTGACCCTGGTCATCCACAGCAGCTCCCACCACTGCTCCAGGTTGGAAATAGCCATGCAGATCCTGTCCCCTGAGATACTCACAGGCCCACTTGTCACATTTCAGGTTCTCTGAGTCCCTGGAGTAGGTCATAAAGATTATAGAGTATATGTTAATCAGACCCTTTTAGGCTTAATGTTTTTGCATGATGATACCATGTTTGCTAATTATCCATGCTATTATCTCTATTAGACTCCCCCTTCCTGCCTGATACACATTATGGTGAATTTGTGATGGGTTCAAGCAGAAATAAAGAGGGGAAAAACTCTACTTCCCAACCTCCAAAGTGTCCTCAGTTCAGTTTCTGCCTTGTTTTGGCTTCCCCCTCCTGCTTTGCAGTATTTCTGTCTCCCCTGCCTGTCTCCCCTCCATGTGCCCAGGAGTCCCCCTCGCCTGGGGCAGTGCCACCAGAAACAACTCCTCTCCAAATGGGGGGCTTGTGGCCCCCCATACTCTGCAATGCTGCAGCTCAATGCGGCTCGTCCTGCCTCAAGCACCCTGGGATGGGAGACTCGGGATACCTCGGCTTCACAGACTAGCATAGAGAAATGGGGAGAAACAGCCTGTCGGGGGAAACAAATCAGGTCAATAAATCTTCCCACTCAGTTACCCTAAACATGCTTGTCTCTCTGTTCTTTTCAAGGCATGCATTTTCTTTTTTCTTTTCTTTTCTTTTCTTTTCTTTTCTTTTCTTTTCTTTTCTTTTCTTTTTTTTTCTTTTGTTTTCTTTTCTTTTCTTTTCTTTTCTTTTCTTTTCTTTTCTTTTCTTTTCTTTTCTTTTCTTTTCTTTTCTTTTCTTTCTTTTCTTTTCTTTTTTCTTTTTCTTTTTCTTTTTCTTTTTCTTTTTCTTTTTCTTTTTCTTTTTCTTTTTCTTTTTCTTTTTCTTTTTCTTTTTCTTTTTCTTTTTCTTTTTCTTTTTCTTTTTCTTTTTCTTTTTCTTTTTCTTTTTCTTTTTCTTTTTCTTTTCCTTTTTCTTTTCCTTTTCCTTTTCCTTTTCCTTTTCCTTTTTCTTTTCCTTTTTCTTTTCCTTTTCCTTTTTCTTTTTCTTTTTCTTTTCCTTTTTCTTTTTCTTTTTCTTTCTTTTCTTTAATTTTAAAGATCCCCTCCCTATGAACAGTCTCTAAGGCAGGCACCAGGTTATTGTCCTTTTGGTTTTCCCATTTGAGATTGAGGTGAGATTAGCCAGAGCATAAACTCCCACCCCAGTTGCAGTGCTTTTACTTTGATACATGCATTTCAGCTTTAAAGTCATCTCTCTCCAGCAGCTGTAAACCACACTCCCACCCTCACAAGGTATTTTGCCCTGAGATTCACATGAGCTGAATAAATAGACATTTGCTTGGGTTTCTCACATATGGGCTTGGCAAGACCCACACCCCCTTCCTTATCCCCTTTGGTCTGGTTTGCTTTCCCTGTGTGCCTGACTGTGCTCCTGTAGGACTATAGCAATACAAACAATAATTCCCTCAAGTGAATCCTGGTAGGAGAGGTGTTGGAGGACAGTATCATAACTGAAACAGCACATCATGGCTGAAAGGACGTAATAACAAGCTGTTCTGCAAATTGTGGCTTAAAAGAAACATGAAAACAAAATCTGAGGTAGAGTTGCTCTTATTATGTTACAGAGACTGTGATTTCCCTTGCTATGTTTTGCTACTTTCTTGTTTTTATGAGATTACGAGGCTTCAAAAGCATTTAACTGTTATCCAGAATATAAAATATCAGCATGGACTGCTGGTTCAATCATAATCCACCATGATATAATATATGTCATTTCTTCTCTGGATTACATCTAACCAGGAAAGGGGACCCCACAGCATCTCCTCATCCATCCTGCAAACACCAGTCTGGTGGAAGCAACCAGGACCACTATGGTGATCACCCTATTGCCCATTACATTCTTGAAAAGGTTATTTGGGAAAGGTGGGACCTAGTACAAGCAGCTGGAGTTCTGGTGCGAAGGAGAAAGTAGCCCTGTCACCTGCTGTTTGCTCCCTTTTGCTTGCTGTACTGCTTTAAATAACACCATGGCATGCTGCTGAGTAGTGGCCCATTGTAACCACTGGCAATATAGCTGTGTGTTGTTTGTGAGTGTCATTGGGGAGGTGGAGACGAAGCCTTTATTCGTACTGCACCATAGCATTTTGTTGCCAGGATCCAGCTCCTGGCCCTGCTGAACCAAGCTGATGCCCTCCTTCATTGAGGAGTTTTGTTCCTTTCCCCAAAAGCCAGTTCTGAAAAGAAGTGTTCAATATTTAGTGCTAGCGGATGTGGAAGCTTGTTCATAAATTACCAACCCGCACAGCATCATGAGGGTTCAAAACTCATTTTTTCAAGTTTACTGAGGTTGGAAAGTCGTAGTGCCATATCTTGTGGTGCACAGTCACAACCCCTTCTTGAGTATTTGGATACCAGCCCTCAGAGAGATCTTATGGCTGACTGCATGGATGAAGCGCTCTGTGTGTGCTTTTGGAGAGCACCCCATCACCAGCTCCTGCTGCACGTTTCCACATATAGGTTAGCCATATAAGCCACCCACCCCATTACAGAGGGCTGAACTCAGGGTTTCGTGAGGTCTGCAGGAGAGTTTCTGTCAGCTCTGCAGGGGTTTGGCCAAAACACATGGTGACAGCAAGGGATACACCCTTTGCAGGAGCAGCTCTTCGGATGGAGATGGAGTCAGCCCTGCGGATGCATGCAAGCGCAGCTGCTGGGAGGAGGCAGGCGATGGAGGATTTCTCTTTTCGCAATCGGCAAAAAAGCTTTTGCAAACAAATAGAAAGGTTTACTACTTTGGAGGGCAGAGTGTAAAGGTACTGAGAGCTGGCAAGGAGTGCAGAGGTGGAGTCAGAGTCAACCATGAGTAAAACATAGGCTCTTGGGCCCGTAGTATAAGTGGTTCGACACCACTATTCATATAACAGATTTATTTTCTTCTCTCTCATACTTCCACAGCATACTGCATATGAGATACCACTAAAGAGATGACATGACACGATATCAGAGCGTTTTTTCCTCCTCATAGCAAGAATATATAAGAATCTCTCTGGGAAGCACATCTCAGGCTATCTCCAAGAACAATAGATGCTTGTAAGGCATCCAGTGAAGTCAGAATAGCTGGAGGCTGCGAGTCACATAATAACTTTTTGTGCTTGCATAGTGTTTCATTTTCAGACTGATCTGAGTAGGAGACAGGAAATAACCAGATATTTTTTTTTTAATTGGCTACTTCTCAAGTTGGTGGGTTTTTTGGAAAACCGGGACTTGCCGTCTTAATTATCACACTGGTAAGAGCAGGATTGTGCCACGGAAACAGTGGGTTGCCTGTGGATGCTTCTGCTCTTTGGAGCAGATCATGGGAGTAGAAGAATAATACTGGGAGTTTGGAGGAGGATTTAAACAACACCACACACGGTGTAAGAAGGAAGGAGGCCTCTGGAGCGGTCTAAGTGATGCCTCAGCTTGTGCATGGGAGTGGAGCCTGCAGCACACCGTTGCAATGACCACCGGGCTGTGGGTGCCAGCGCCTAAGCTGCTGCTGCCTGCAGCATGCCCTGAAAAGAGATGGTGTGCACCACGTACCCACCAGTGCCGCTGCCGATGAGCAGTGAGCTGCAAGGCTTCAGGTGCAGGGTGTAAAGGTGCTCTAGTCTCCTTACCTAAATATTGCAAGATCACTACCAGTGCTAGGGAAAAAGAAAACAGGATCATCGCAGAAACTCATGGGACCTGATTATTCTTTATCATGACTGAGTTCATTAAAGGGGACCCTAATATTTAAGATACATTTTGCTGCCTGTCTATGACAGCAAATCCAGGTTTCACTTAGCCTGGCTTGAGAAATGAGATGGTGTTACCGGGATTCGGTGTGGGGAGGAGGAAATGGACTTTGTTTAATTCCAGGTCCCCGTTCTCTGACTGTGCGACCATCACCCATATTCTTGGCGGCTGCTTTGTGCTACCAGGCAGAGGGGAGGGAAAATGATAAGACGCAGCTTTGACTGGAGGGCAGATAGCTAAAGTTATGGGATTTAAATCAAGACTTGGGTTGTGCTTTTTCCTTTACGTGGTTTAAATTGTAGCTTCCAACAGAAGCTGGGTATCTATGTATGTGCTTTGGAGTAGGGGCATGGATGCTGTGTTCCACTTGGCTGATATATTTAGTTGAAGAATACAGTGCTACTAGTCTCAGGCAAAATTTTTCATCAGCAAATAGTTTATTCCAGTGTCTGGACAAGAAAAACAATTCAGCAAATATTTTTAGGGAGTACAAAAAGAAAAAGCAGATGCATTCAATGGACTTAGTAGTAGCACTTTCAACCCAGAGATTTTCCTTTTGCAGTTGCTGTGATTTGACAGATTCTTTGAAAATTAGAGTAGTTATTGATAACAAATACCCCTTTTACCTCCTTCTCCTCCCTCCCCTCCATTGCATCCTTACATGCATCTTTACATTCATACTCGCCATCCAAATGTGAGGACACACTTGGGACACAGGAGTGCTGAGCTCCAGTCCCTTCTCCATCTGATTTGTACTTTTGAAAGGGACCTTCACTGTTGAGCTTTAGGGTATTTTTGGATATTGACTTTCTTTTCTGTTGAAATTCTTTCACTCAGGTTAAAAATTCTTGAATATGCAGAGCAAAAGGTACTTGAATATTTGGACCAAAACCTGACACTCAGCTACCCTTGCTGTATAAGCACACAGTTATTGTCACCTTGTCTGAGCTGGTGAGTATTTACCCCTTTCAGTCTTCACTCCCTTTTTTGTTGTTTAAAATCTTCCCTTTCTCTGTCCCTCCCCCACAACTAATTTATAGCCTCCTGCCAAAAAATAAACTAAAAGCTAGGCATCTCCGCCCACTCTATCTTGAGTGGTTTAGTTCATCTTGGGTCCAATCCATAGAATCATAGAATGGTTTGGGTTGGAAGGCACCTTTAAAGGTCATCTAGTCCAACCGCCCTGCGATAAGCAAGGACATCTTCAACTACATCAGGTTGCTCAGAGCCCCGTCCAACCTGACCTTGAATGTTTCCAGGGATGGGGCATCTACCACCTCTCTGGGCAACCTGTTCCAGTGTTTCGCTACCCTCATAATAAGAAATTTCTGCCTTAAATCTAGTCTGAATCTACCCTCTTTTAGTTTAAAACCATTACCCCTTGTCCTATTGCAACAGACCCTACTCCATCCTGTAGAGTAACCCCACATTTCCCACCTACCTCTCCGGAGCCTGACCTTGTTCCAAGCTTCTTGCACGAGAGCTAACCCATGCCTGAACCTCTTACCCAGGCTTTCCTTTATGTGGCTTTTAGCCCTGCCCTGGATGAAAAATCAGGCAGCCAAGGATGCCCGTGCCCTGGATCGCCTCTCCGTAGTGGTACTGACCTTGTTTGCCCCATGCCTCTCTTTGCAGAGCTTGCTTACAGCATCTTGCAGAATGTGTGGATGGGGCTTTTCAGGCTTCCCCGGCTTGTCTCCCTCGCTCTCAGAGTGGATCGGTACGCTCCACCCATATTGCAGGGGAGGGCCTGAGCTGCTGGCTGAGCTTTGGAGGAGGAAGGGAGCAGCCCTTTGACCACCTGTGTCCTCCTCAGTATCTAGAGTAACCCCTGAGCCCAAATCAGGGAAGCTAGCCCTGCCTTGCCTTTTCTTTTGCTCTGTTAAAGATGTGGGGATGCAAAATGATTTGGGTTGAAGAAAATGTTTTGGGTTGAAGAAAATGTTTCTTTGGCTCAAGATAGTTTATTTTTTCCCTGCTGGAAAAAAGGGGAAAAAATGGTTTTGGACAACTCAGACTGATTTTTTTCTTCTTTTTTTTGGTTCTGGCCACCTAACTGAAAATATCAATTATTTCCGTGGTCACAGGCACTCTGCCAAACTCCTGCTCCTCATGACTAGTGCTTCAGTATAACTTTATGGATTTGTTATCACAGCAGACTCAGTCTCGGCTGTTTGGCTTCTGTAAACAATGTTTTGCTGTTCTTTATGTTTCCTTACGGTTCCTCATGCCTCCTCAGAGCAAGATGTGAACTGTACCACTCCCTGCACATCTGCTACCCGAGTTTAAAAGCACTTGACCCAGCCACAACCAAGCCACTCCTCTTTGTATTGGACCTGTGCCCTTCTTGGCCTTTGTGCTTGTTTCTTGTGTTGCCCAAGGTGTAATTCAGCAATTGCCACCATTCCCCAAACAGCTAAATCGCTTATATTTCTTACAGCTGACACAGAGGCCAAAGTACTTCATGCTATTAACCAACTCTGTATAGCCTAGTAGGTCGTTAGGCTACCCCTGCCATTAAGGCTGCCTTTTCATGAAAGTGCACAATGGGAGTGTACTTGGCTCTACTTCCCTATGTGCAAAACTGGGATGAAGTAGCTGGGATTGATCATGACATATCTTGCAATAAATTCAGACGTATTAGCAAACCCTATTGTCCAGTTTTCTGCCGGTGGGAAAAGCATGACAGGCTAGCAAGGGAGCAGAAAGCAACGCAGATGCAGGGCACCATCCTCAAATGCTCAAACAATGGATGGAGCTTTCAAGACCTAAAATATAGCCTCTCTTTCCAGGGGAGCTGAAGGTATATGTTTTCCCCAAAGTTCCTTAAAAGTTCTATAAAGGGAAGACCAAAGCCATAAGGGCAGGTCCCAGCATATGGAGGTTCTCCAGACTATAATCCGTGTGGATTTCATGCCTACAGCTGGGTTAATGCACAATTCTTTCCTCCCAGAGCAAGGGTGGCCTGACATCTCCAGACCTGGCCTTGGTGTTTTGGACTGTTTATGCCATTTTTGATTGCTATAACTTCAATTTGCCATAGGTTTTGGACCACACATGAACCACTCAGGATTTAAGTGCATTCCTCAACCACAACCAAGGATCTGGAGCATGATGTCCTGATGAAAAAATTATATGTTCCCTGACGAGCACACGCTTATTCATGAAATTCATTGCTTCTGTTGTTTAGAAGTCAAGATGAAGTTGACTGCAAGCTCACTAATGTCATCCATCCCACAGAAGTCACTAAAAATACCATTTCTGCCACAAGAATTCACCATGAAGTAATATATGTTTTCTAGGGTTTTTGTTCATACTACATTTTAATGCATAATGCAGGTTTTTTATTCATTAGATAATAGATACTTCAGATAATGAAAATTCATTCTGTGTAGCAGAAATACCAAGAAGAAGTGGCTTCTTATAACTGTTCAAGGGCTCAAAAGTGGATACTTGTATGCTTTCTTGTTTGATTCTTGTTCCACATCACTTCAGAAGCATAATTTTTGT
Source organism: Nipponia nippon (assembly GCF_047370975.1). NCBI lineage: Eukaryota > Metazoa > Chordata > Aves > Pelecaniformes > Threskiornithidae > Nipponia > Nipponia nippon. The sequence continues at coordinate 118,452,907 of NW_028262290.1, read as the reverse complement.
TGACAGAAAATTGGCCAGGCTTAATAAAGCAAGGTATTTCTATATCAGCTTCTGGGTTCTTTCTAATGTGTTGTCATTTTAGGAGCTAATTGACTTCATAGGCAAGATATGTTGGGACCAAATTTTCAAAGGCTTACAGCTCTGTGAAAAGATAATCCATAGGAAACTTTTTTTTTTAATACTAGCAAATATTAATCTGTCTTACTTTCCAGCACTGCAAGAGGCAGAGCACCACTGCGTGTTATTTCAGGGAGAGAAAGCACATAGTTAAAATACCGGCTCATGTCACCTTCCTGGTTTCACGCATGGGTGACACTGGGGCCATTTTATCATTGTCTGGAGAAGAGGAGCATCTCAGAGCATCTTCTGGTTTGTGTAATGGGAAGCCGGAGAGCTGACCCACTTGATGTAGTTCCAGATCCCTTTAGAGGTTTTATGCCTCCATCTCCATGGCAGCTGCATAATTTCTGATCCCGCTATCTCCAGAGGAACCAGAGCTCCAAGAGCTGAAGTTGCTCAGTCCAAGGGAAATAGATATACTCCTTCCCTTGGATGTTGCTGTCTCCCATTTTGTTTTGCAAAGAGAAGCAAATCACCCAAGAAGACTTCAGAGTCAGCTTGTCAGAAGATATTATGTAAATCAGCAAATCACATGGGCTTGTGTTTAGAGGAGGCAAGTGAAAAGAGAGAAGTGTTTAGCTGTAACGTAGTCTGAATTAACTGCCTGACTTTGAGGCACGAGATTGTCAAGTGACTTGTTCACTCAGATGAGATGTAAGATTGGAGGAAACCAATCAGTATCAAAACTGAACTTTCCAAGATAAGAAATTACACATATATATAAATATATGTATGCATAAAAAAATTAGGATGTATGTATATATATACACATAGACACATACTTCTCATTTGTACCCTTGTGTGAAGCTATCCTGGTGAAATTACTGCAGATGTCACAAAGTCATGGATTGTTTCCATTTAAAATCTCTCAGGCACTCCTTCCCTTCTCATAACATTCAAACCTGCAGCCCTCAAGAGCAGTCTGACAAAGCCCTGGGAAGAGAATTGGCACCATGTGCTATTGCTTCAGCTTTCAGAATGAGACTCTTTAGGCCCACTGACGTACAGATTCGTGTAACTCAGGTTTTGCGTTACGTATCTTGCTAATTATCAGAGGCAGCATGAAGTTGAATATTGAAAGGGTGGTTGCTGCTCCCAGGCCAGCTGTTCCTCCTGGTCCTGCAGACAAGGCGGCCACTGCAAACTGTGGAGGTTTGTGGGTAAAAATAGAAGTGCACAGAGGTGGCTCCAATCTGAGATCCCATACGGCTCTTCCCAAACTTTGGAGCAACTCTGGAAACGTGTTTGAAGAGAATGGGAGACTTTCAGCTCAACCCTTGCTCAGCATTGGTTACACAGAGAGGCACATTTCTCTGTTTATCAACAACAGAGGTCCCATCTCCCAAATATCGCAGTGCCTGTGTGAAACATGGATAAATGGGGCTGAAGAGCAGCTGTCTGAGGTCCAGAGAGATCAAGCTGAGGCAAGTGGAAGAAAAGCCACAGAGGAGGCAATTGCCAGTATGGTACAGCAGTTTGGGTTCCTCCTGAATTACTGACCATAAACACCACAAAGGCAGGGGCAACATCTTCTTCTTGCAGAATAACCCTGCTCTGATGAGTGTGGGAAAGCTGCCTGTTTCAGGAGGTCATCTGAGCAAGGGCTCAGGTTGGGCAGGAGGTCCTGAGCATGGTGGCCTCTCATCTGCAGAGCTTTCCTCCTCAAAACCCTGGCTAGTCACACATTTACTGGCTGTTATGCGTACAGAGCTGGGAACACTGCTTGTAGCCCTGCAGACAGTCACATCTTAAAGACGTTGCCTTCTAATGGCTGATACAGAAACAGGATGAAGTAATTGAATGGTATCAGACTCCAAGAAGGGAGGTAGGTGGGCATGTTTCTTTGAAGCTGAAGCTCCACAAATTCACAGAATAATAATAATAATAGTGGGCTGGAAATAGTGAATTTTGCATGTCAGCTTTTCCCAAAGATTTCCATATATTTCAATGAATTACAGCTTATTTATATATTCTGTAAGTACTTCAAGTTCACAGGCAACAGTTGACTTCCTATGAATGATATGTCTGCCCACACCCCCAGTGCAATCTCTGAAATAGTTTGTCAGTGTCTGCAAATGAAAACAGGGCAAATACTCCCCAAACCGCCGTCTGGTCACTGTACTCTCTCCCATGCTGCAGTCAGATGGATAGCAATTGCTCCTCAAATGGGTTGAGGAAAATCCCCTTACACAAGCGTTGCACGTACCAGTTTTGGTCTGTCACTTCCTCCCACCCTCACTCCCCCCCCCCTTGCCCTCTGTAACCTAGAGTTAAGTAAGCACTTCATCTGATAACACTGGGAAAGGTCAGAGCATTTGGTTTAGCATTTTACTGGAAGAATAAGCAGCCTGGCTCTCTGGAGTGCCAGGGACGGTGATCTAGTGGCCCGCACACAGGACCAGGAGCTATAAATTCCTAAGTCTTAATCCCTGCACTGACAATTACTTCTCCTGTGACCTTGAGCAAATTGCTTCACCTCTCTGCTTCTGCCTTTCCCCATTGTGAAATTGGGAATCCTGCCTTGCCAGGCTGTTTTGAGGGTTAATTATTTAATGTGCTTAAGTGTCCTTCTGCTGATGTCTGTCATATTCTGTGTGTTTATTATTGTCTAACATAGCTGATCGCTGCCTCGCATGGATGTTCAGAGCCTGATGGGGAAACCTCAGGCAGCAGTTTCATCTCCAAAAGAGGTCATCCGGCAGCTTTGGGACAGGAAGAAGGAGTAAATGCAACAGGCTACAGGAGACCATTGATCTGGAAGACTGTCTTTCCTGTAGGAAGTCCTGTGAGACATATTTCCAGGGTGGAGGGAGAGAAGGATCATGGACATCACTGTCAATGCTTCAGACCATAAGGAGGTTTCAACCCTTTTTTCTGCCTGATTGCCTGCTGCAGAAAGCAGGGCTGTGGCTTGGAGGTGGAACACTGCTTCTCAGAGCTGCAGACAAGCAACATCGTGTATGTGCTTGCTCAGGTCTGCAGACAAAATCTTTAACTTTAAAGAAGCATGGAATCAGGCCTTTCACGACCATTGCACTCTGAAAAGGGGAAGAAAGAGAGAGGCAGCAGTATATCCTCTGACTGTTTCACTTCTCTCTGCACTTACATATCAATGTTACTTCATGTGCCATTAATTAGACTTAATAGTCTATACTTTATCTCCCTTGTCATAATAAATTAAGTGTGAAAAATTTCAACAAAAAAGCACTCAAGTGATCTCAGCATTAACAAGCTCAGCTTTCCTGAATCCTGAATTCAGCGAAGTGCTTCAGCATCTCGTTGAAGTTCTGCATGTGCTTAGCTGAGCTGCAGCCTGAGACAGTACCAAGCGAAGGGCAAACCTCCAAAGTTGGGCTGCTTAACCCTCCAAACTAGTGTTAGTAGCCCTGCCCTATGCAAATGATTGTCTCTATCCCAGTGGCATCGCTTGCCTAAAAAATAGATGGTGCATGCCTTTTGTTTGTCACTGATCTTCAGCTTGAGGGGAAGTCTTTCATTTGGAACCCAGATTTTCCAGCTCAAGTGGCTACATTTTGGCTTCCAAATCTGGTTGCTTAGGTTTGAATTTTTAGTTAGGCCAGAGACCAGCTCTGAAAACTTTAGCTCCGGGCAGAAACTGCATTTCAAATAAGCTAGCCTGAGCAAACATCACACTTGGAGCTGGGGAAGGGGATAGGTCTCAGAGCTGCTACCCAGCTGCTTTTGGTTCCAGCTTGGGTCATATATGCTCAGTCTCACATTCTCAAACTTGAAGGTCATGAGCCATGAAAGTTGAAAACCTAAAAGATGGAGACATCACTGAAGGAAGAGGTCTCCACTCTCCAGGGAGCATCTAAAGCTAGATCAGTACTAGATTTTGCATAAGGTCAGTTGAATTGGAGACTCTTCCCTCCTCTAAAGCCAACAGGATCTAGCTCCCTTTGAAGGTCCCCAGATCTTACTGAAAGTCCTTAACACCTTGAGGGGTCAAAACTGTACACTATAAAAGTATTATCTGGAGCTTTTGAATATTTTATCTTCTGATCCTGGCCCAAATTTGGAAGAACAAATAAGTTCAAAACAGGAAGGAAAAAAAGCCTCAGACCCAAGTGCTCACATTTTCACTGGATCTCAAAGGGTTTGATTTGAATTTTGTTTGAGGGGGGCTGTTCAACTGTGCCTCTGTTTTTATTCCAAGTGAGTTTGTGCACTCCAAAATGAGCACTTAATGCAAGAAGTAGCATGGCACGAAATAATCTAAGTTTATGCCTTCAGAGCAAAACCCAGAAAGATGTGCTGCTGTAAAGATTCCTGCTGTGCTGAGGTCCGAGGTCTGCGTATATCTTCACTGGTGAACTCCTTCAGGAACAAATAGCAGGCGAAGGCACAACTTGAACTGAGTTGCTTGTTACTGCTGCAACCGGAATTCAGGCCCTGCTGCTGCCAATTAAGAGGGCTAATTGAGAAGTGGATCCTTAACCCCTTCGGAAATCTCAAGGAAATTTCCTGCCTCTCTCAATGATGCTGTGATACAGAGCCAGGCAAAGGCTAACAGCAGCTGGGACAGGCACCATGAAGGAAAGTGCTGTTCAGGAAAAAAAACGTTATGCTTCAGTATTTAGGCAAAGTTTAAAGAGCATAACCAATTTGGAAGAAAACAAGAATGCAGTCTTGTTTTCTTGAGATTCAGGGGCTCATGTCCCAAAGACCAGAAGCAAGTTATGTCTTAAACTGCTGAGTTTGTGTCATTAAAAATTTCCTGGAATATGGCATGCTGGACTTTTCCCATGGCAGAAGCATTTCAGGCTCTCCCCTGATGAGGCCTAAGACAACATTATTTATTTAGAAATTCTTCCAGAGTGTCTGTTTGATATTCAGCAACCCACCTTTGCCATCTTCCCTCTCCATCTACGGTATCACCCCAAAAGCCAGCTGAGCTGATTAGTTGTTAAGACCTAACACATAGCCAGGACTCTCACATGAAATCAAAAGATTAAAACAGTTTTACATCATGGCCAGTATCCGGCATGGAAGGAAAGAAAAGCAAACTACCCCAAATTGCCAGGAAGCTGTAATCCTCAGGGAATTTTCTCCTATCTAAATTGGAACTACCTCAGTAGCAGAAGGTTACTTGGGGATATTTTAATAGGAAGGATTGAAACAGATCTTCCATTGTCATCAGCCGTGCAAGTTGCCCTCTGCTTTCGGTAGAAGCAGGATTAAATCTCAGGGTAGAAATATATCTGGACCACCACCCAAACCTGAACCATCATTTTGCCTTTCAGAAGGGTTCATTTTTTCCCCAGCTACTTTCCCAAGTTCATTTGCTAGACTCTGCACTTTTAAGCTATGACTGGCAACAGACGTGCAGCAAAACAGTATGAAGAAAGAGGATTTTCTCCTAGGATTCCTGACCTGAGCAGAAATAGGCAGTACTGGAAATAGTGCAAACCCCATCTTTCTTGAAAACTTTCCAGCCCATTTTTGCAGACTGTAGGCATTTGGGCAGTCCAGATGAACTCTGGATAACCACCCAAATTTTTGGGTTTGCCCATTGCTAAAAATATCACAGACTGCAGGGCACTGTCTTGAACTGAGCCTCCAAGCATTTTGAAATTCACCCAGCCCTGGTTGAAGTGATCATTATAATCTGGCAGGGAATGCAATCTGGGTTCCAAACTGTAGCTATTTTTAAAATCATCTTGCCAAAGCCTTGTTGGAGACTGAAAAGAAAACCATTTTAGCCTGAACAGAATGATCAATAATTCCTCTTCTTGATGTAGCATTTGTTTGTGAGAAGCGTATATCATAGCACATATCTGTAGGTAAATTGCATACAGCTAAGCAGCTATTAAGATTTGTAATCTTGCTGTAGAGTCCAAAATAATAGTAATGATGATTTAAAAACCCTCCAAACCCTGTTACAATTTTTAGTTACCACCTACTCATGGCCTCCCACGCACTCCAGGAAACCAGCTAGCTTTCCCAGCTGCTCTGCAGTGAGCTCTTCAAAAGCATGAGTACAATTGTACTCTAAACAAGGCTAGAGGTTTCCCATGCAGATGACTTTACTATCTTTTCTTGCAATGCATGAGGCCAGAGGTGTCAAGCCATACAGTGGACCTGTGCGCCAGTGTGGTCAGGTGAAAGGAAGGGAAGGAAGCCTGCTTACATTTGATGCATTTGGGAATCCCCTTCCCAAAAAAGCTTGTTGTTCCCAAACAGAGAAAAAACATTAAAGAGCAGCTTGTAAAAGTGGTAGTGGGTAGGTTGTTATCAGGGACACCCAGCTTGGGAAAGTACTCAGTTAAGAAGAGACCTGTGTGTAGAGTGGGAGAGAGTAAGGGTGACAGGAGTGCATGATCAATGCAAAGAGGACCCTAAGCAGAAATAAGTGAGCAGGGCGTGAAATCCAGAGAAAGTACAGTGTGAGCCGTAGCACAGTGAATAAGTTGAGAGTAGAAGATTACAGCAGTATCACCTGTCTTAAAGTGTGCGGAAGGGGGGACTCAGGGACAGGCGTGGATTGCTGGCAAATCTCTTACTATTTTTATCTTCTATCTGCATGAGACAATGATGGATTATCTATGTTTAATAGGAATTTATGACCCAACGAGTGATATTTAAAGGACTCAATGATGCATTTAATAACCAAACATTCTTCCTGATTAGTGCTCATTTGATCTCTTGAGGATAGTGCTCCCTCTGACTGAGATTTAAAAAAAATGCCCTTGTCTCCCTATAGCTTGTGCCAGAGTCCGGGAACACTACAGACCTCAGGAATATCTGAGAAATTAATTTTGCCTGAGAATGTATGAACTATGTGCTCTTCTGGTTGCGCTCTCTCTTTCTGTCTCATAGTACGCTTTTAGAAGGATACAGAAGTTGGAAAGTGGAAGTCCTGCAGATTCTTTGTTAAACTGATTTTTTTCCCCTTCTTCATCAGATTTATCAACTATTTGAGCATTAATGCAATTGCTTAGCCATTTGCAAAGGTGAACAAAATTGATCCTGAGTAATCTGCATGATTTTAGTCATTTAAATAAAAATATAAAGGAATGAACTTGTGCCACTTGGCAGAGGCTGCATTTCTCCTCCTCTTTTTTGGGTTGCATTTTCATGAATACGCTAGCTCAAATTCTTAGCTGTCTATCTGATGGGCAGAGAAGAATCAGAGCAACAGAGAATGGCAAAAGGAGCATTATTTTTGGCATTGATAATTCACTCCTAGAGAGATTACTCCTTGTCCACTACTTCTGGTCTCAAAGATAATCAGGCATCTGCAGTATCCTGGGAAAAATGGGTTACTGCATGTCTCTGGCTACATCCCTTCCTCGGTATCCATTATGCTTTTTGGGATTCCCCCTAAGGAGAGGAAATCAGCCTTCACCTTAATCTTGTGAAGGTTTCTCTTTTCCACTCTAAACCTCTTAAATCTGTTTCAGTGAAAGGCTCAGGCGTATACCCTAGTCATCTATCCCACTGCCTTCCTGAACTTACAGGCAAACATAAAATGACTGCTGCAATCCATGCATTGCATCATTTTTAACCTTCTGCTGTAGGAGCTCTGAAAGCAGGATTTGTATCAGGAGGCCACCAGCTGATGAATGGTGGCTGTTTCCTTCTCGTTTACTCTGTGACAGCCTTCCTAAGTTAATCACCATTAGACAGACATGGGCAAACAAATCTTTGCCCAACTCAACAGCCTTATGTTCTCCTATACCATAGGTTACTGTGACACAGCAGATGAGGGAAAACACTGAGGCACTTCTTCAGGGTTTCCTACAAATCACCCCATCACAGAGAGGGATTTACCACCCACAGCAGAGTAGGAGCCAGTTCCCTCCTGTAGAAGCCACTTACCAGCTTTGCTGCCTTTAGCCAAGCTCCTCAAAGAGGAGTTTTATAGGCAGATGCATCAACATCAACCAGATTAGCCTTAATTTAATAACCCTTCCTCCACAGTAAGGAGAAAATGCTACCTCCTTATACCCCCCATGCCTGCCTTTGCCGTCTCAAGGACCCCCTGCATCTTCAGTGAGAACCTGCTGCCTGCAGCAGCGAAGGAGCTTTCACCCATTTCATTCAGCATGGACCGGGCTCCACCATCTGCCTTTGCTTTATTTCCCCATAAGAGTCACAAAACTTCTGATGACCTTGCCTTCTGCCCCCAAAGAAAGGTTAACAGCCTTTGGGGCTTTTCATTTTTCCTTCCTCTTCAGAAAGTCAGCTTAGTTTCAATGGTAAAAATAAACAAGGCAATTGAAATGTCCCTGTGGATCCAAGCCTGGTTTAACTCGGCAGAGGGGCACTTCACCCCCTTTCTTTTGTCAATTAGGCTTGCCACTGAAACCTGTACTTGAATTTCAATGCTTTTTTTTATTTGGGCTTGATTTATCTCTAAGTTTATTGTGCTAAGTTCCTGTCTAAAGCTCCTTCTTTCCTGCATCACAATAAAAACGTTATACAACCCATTGCTCCCTACAAAAAAAAGGTTTTTTATAGCAGTTCATATGAGAAGTCATTTATGAATATTGTTTGTGTACTGTGCTATTCTAATGTCCTGTAAATAAAAAACTGTATATTCTCCATAGCTTGATCTAAAGCTTTACACAGTAGTACCCATTCACAGAACCAGCCCTGTCTAGTGTGTGACAGATTGACACACACACAAATTCATTCTTATTGTATTTGAAATACCAAAATAAAAGTGCCTTCTGTGCTTTCTGCAGAATATTCCACCTTGAAACGGGTCCAGGTAGTTTCACTGTAGATGCAGATGAATTTTCTGCTGTTCGTATTGCTGCAGTTCTTAAATGTATTATTCATTCAGAGTGATTGATTTGGTGTGCTGTCCACATTGCTTAAAAGCCACTGTCTGTTCGTCTGTCTGTTAATCTATTTTGGCATCTTGCAGAGATAGAGCTATAGAAAACACTTTTTGTTTCTGTTGAAGTAGTGACCAAAAAAAATCATAAAAAAGGAACTGCTTGATCTTTGGATTTATATACATAAAAAAAGAGTCTATACCGCTGAGATGGCTGAATAGCTGAAAGGACAGATTTTTATATTCTGCCAGTGGTGTGCTAGAAGCATGGTGCATTTGTTTCTGCCTGATTAGTCAGATGCTGGGGCAGGGAAACCAGGAGGAGACGTGGCAGCAGAGGAAGAAGATGATCTCCGTAAGATCATGACCTCCATTCCAGTGTCATTTCACACCTCAGGCAATGATCTTGTTATATCTTATAAGCTAAGCAAGGTCAATCCTGGTCAGGCTAAGCGCTTGAATAGGAAACTTCTGAGGAAAAACTCAGGCACTGTGGAAAGTGGGGCTGGTGGCTGGGTAGGTGACATTATTCCCTTGGAGTCAGTACAAACGACGCACTCTGTTAAGAAGCCTCCGTGCATCCGCTGTGACTCTGCTCCGGCAGCTGAAGGCACTGCCTCTCAGGTGAGTCAGACCCAGAGATGGCAACGGCTGCAGTTATTAACGACATTTCTTCCCAGTTCTCCCCAGAGCAGAGGTGCTAACCCAGCTGGTCTGCCCAGGCTCCGTGCTGGGTGATTACATATGTCCCCAGCAGCTCCCCCCTGCAGTTCCCATACGAGAGGTCATGCATTGCTTTACCCTCCTGGCAAGCTGGCCCAGCCCGTGTTGCTGGCAGGCTCCATCCCCAAGCACCCTGCAGCTTGGGAGGAGGCAAATTAAACATACATGCTAGGCAAGAAAACCTTGCTATTTTGGAAGGGTACTTATTCAAGAAAGGGAAATAATGAAAAACCAAGAAACGCTCAAGTGAAAATCCCCCTGGTGCTCCCGGCCCTCCTGCCGTCTTCCCTTGTGTTGCCAGTCACAGGCTGTCTTCTCCTCTGAGGAGCCTCACCTCAGCCAGGGCACAAGTCCCTTTGATCCCCACTGCCCACCGCGAGGAAGAGCTTTACTCCCCTCACGTCCTCACAGAAGGCTCTTCCTGCCATCAGAAGGTTCTGCTCGAGAAGTGGATGTATCCTTTTGCTGTAGTTTTTGACAGCAACACGAGGATTTTGGAAAGAGAGGGGGACAACTTTGCAGCGTGCTTTGCTCATTGGATGAGGTGCAGGACTTACTGCTATGGAAACTGGGTGAGATAAAAAACTTCCCCAAACCCACATCTCTAGTGACAACTACACTTGAAAGTATGCAGACAAATGGTACAATGTTTAGAGCCATGACTAATTTGGTATTTAATCAAAACAATACTCTTGGCCTTATTAGCGTGGTCTGCATTTTAATGCTGCATCTCATGTTTTGCTTAATGTTTTAATTCTGAATTTTCTAAAGTGGAAGATGTTTCCTAACCCCATGTTCCATCTCTCAGTTGCAAAACAAGTGGTGAGATGAACGCTCAGGCAAAGTCCTACAGATAAACCAATTCAGGCCAGCAAACCTGGAACCATCCAAAAAGTTTTGCTTGGTCTTCAGATTAAACGCTGGTTCCCTTCATTCAGTGCAAAGAAGTCCTTCAGAAGACAGCGGCTCATTGCTATCCCCTCTCAGCATGGTGACTCCTCCGCTGGTTTGCACTGTAATTGTGTGTGCCCTTGTCCAAGCACTCGCGCACGGCTGTGGGTGCCTGTGGTTTCAGATGCAGCACAGGTGGCAACGTTGCTGTTAGGAATCTAAAGTTTGAAACTTTAGACTTCATGAGTGTTTCAGACCTGGTGCTGGCTCCCTGGCTAGTGGCTGGAGGAGTTCTTCACAGCCCTGTCCTCGGCACAGCAAACAGTCAAAACCAACCCCAAATTCCACTTGAGGGTCTTTAAAAATATTCTTTGTATTTGATGCTTGCTTTCCTGGTTGTCTATAAAACGCCATGCCCCAAAATGGCGTTAGGTGAACAATAGTTATTTTCTGAAACAGAGGCTCTCTCAAATCCTCTTCATTTGTGTTTGTTGCTGTTGTGATTCTTCACCTGCTGGCCTTTATCTAGCAAAGCAAGGTGAGTTCAAAGACAACTCTGGAGGTCTGTAACGATTTTAATGATGAGGTGAAGTTGGAAGGTCTTGTGTATTATGAACTTAATGGGGCATTCTTCTCATTTACGCTGACATCCTTTACATGGAGTTGAGAAAAGGAAAAGGTATGGACAAGTGATCACAAGCAATTGATTTATTAAGAAATAACTGCCCCTTAGCTGTAAGTGAAGGCCCAGTGAGGCAAACAAATACTTAATAAGCCCATATAATCCCACTAGAGTTACAATGGGCTTAAGTCCCCATTGTCTTCTCCCACTTGTTTTAGTTTGCTATATGAAGCTATCAGATAAAGAACAATGACAAGAATCAATAACAGAGCTGTGTGAATAACCGAGGTTTTGATTTTTCCTGGCTATGCTGAAAAATCATGATAGAAATTCATTTGCAGTTGACCTGCAATGAATTATTTCCAACATTTTTGGCAATCACTTTAAGTTAACTGTAGCATTTTCTTCAGCCTCAGATTAAATATTTTTTCTCTGACTTCAGCATCTACAAGTTTTTTAATTAAAAAATAAATTGAAAGAAATATCAGAAGTGGCAGAAGTTAGAGTAACAGAATGGCACTAATTTTTTTTACAATACCAAAATGAAAGGCCTAGATTGTTTTTACTGGATTTCGTCTCCAGTAGCACAAATAATCCACTGAAAGTTTCAAAACATTTTATTGTCACTGAATAATATATTTACTCCAAGGAAAAAAAATATTGCTATGAAAGGATTTGCCAGGGCTCTACTCAGGCATCGTGTTCCCAGTGTTGATGCTGAAGCTGTTTATTCCAGGCACTTCATGCTCCTGTAGAAAACCCAGAGTGATATGCATGAGGTTACAGGCACACAGCAAAGAACTTTATTATGGAGCATTTTGGGGAGGTATGGCTCTTTCTTTTGGAGTTTTGGCGCAATTTTATAGAGATAAAACTAATGTCTGAAGGACCAAAAAAAAAGAATTTATTTTGATGAACTTTTTCTGGTTTTAAGTTTAAAGTGTCACACAACTTCCATGGCAAATATTTTCTGCAACAGTTCTGAAGAGCTAAACATTTTCAAGGTAAGTGTGTAAATCCATTCGTGCCTGCTTTCCCAGAGGCCAGGATAGACTATTTTAAGATTGCACTAGAAGACAGACAATACATTGGGGTTGGTCAGGAAACAGAGTCAAACCAAGAGCTCAAGTTAGCATTGCCAGCCAAAAATAAGTAGCCGAGTAACTACAAGTTATAGAGGAAATACTCAGTTTAATACATTAATTTTGTTCCAGGAAGTGATGTCAAGCTATTGTCAATAGGAAGTGGTGAAGCCCAGCGGTTAATGCAACGGCGAGGAAGTCTGTAAGCATTTGCAAGACCCCTCCAGTGCCTTCTGGATGAACTTGGCTGCTCACCTCCCCTTTGCTTCCACCCTCCCCTATTTATTCCCACAACACCCTGTCATGTGGGAACCTGAGACGCTGAGGAGTAGAATGACTTTGTGAAGGTCATGCAGAAAACCAGGAGTACAGCTGTCCCCTGGGCTTTCTCATCATAGGCTGGTGTGCAACCAGGAGATCTGTGTTTTTCAGCACGATTTTTTGATCTGCTACACCAAATAAATAAGATTATTTTGGACTACCTGCTTATTTGTCCTACCTACAAACAAATAGGGGGGAAAAAAAAAGCTTGCCTTTTTCTTTTCAGAAGGCAAATCCTGCACTGAGAGCCACCAGGTCTTTGTCTTCATTTATGTGTTCCCGCTTGTAGTAGGAAGGCTGCCCAATATTTTGGTAAAGCAAGCATCAAGTTCAGGAAAGGCAGGCAAGTAAATTGAAGGGCTGGTGCCTGAACAGCTGTTTGATAACATTAATGCACCATGACTGCAATAGAGTAACCTTTGAAGAGGGTTGTCAGGAGCCCAGCAACATAGGCTGGGAAGTACACAGTACCGATTAAGCTGGAAATGGCTGAAACAACAGTTACCAAAGGAAAACAGGGAGGCAACAGGAGAACGAGGTTGCTTCTGTAGGGAAAACCCCAGCAGCTCTCCTGCAGTAAGAGCTGAGCCAGTCCAGGGCTAAGCAGACACCTGTGCAAGGAGAGTCATAAAATGGCTAACCCAAAAATTTTTCACTCGTTTTCACAAAAAAAGCCAGATTTGCAAGAAATGTTGACTCTGTCTCCTGATGGACACCAGGCTCCAGACAGACAGACATGTATTTCTGAAACTGGAGAAGAAGCAGAGCCCTGTGACAAAGTGATGGCAGCGCCATGAAGATAATATTCTCCTTCCCCGTGGCCGTATTTTTACACCCATTACTGGGCGAGGAAGCCTGACAGCCAGGCGTGCGCTGAAATGCACTGTAACTTTGTTCACAGTGGGACGCGCACTCACGCTGACCATCAGCCGGCGGATCCACCTCTTGGTGCGCCTGAAACAGAGCTTTTCATGTTCAAAGGGGACAGGAGGTTTGAAGGTTTGGAGGCCGGCGCAGGGTATGAAGGTGCCTGCTTCTGATCTTCATATGCCTCAGTTCTTCCAGGAAAACCCAAGCTAATTGCTGTTTTAAAAGGCTATTTAATTTTAAAACCTTCCCCCACCTCCCCATTACTAAGTCGGCATGGCTTTCATCACGGAAAAGGCATGTGCCATGTGAAGAGAAAGTAAGGAAACGTGAGGCAGGCTCTTGCACGTACTAAAAATAGTGCGTTTGTGGGGACAGCCAAGGAAGTCACTTCACAGGAGACAGGGATTGAGCGGCTTCCACTTTATGGGGCTTTGCTGAGCCCAACTAATTAATGTTTGTAAAGCGCTTTGAAGATGAAAATTTATCCAATTTATCGCTAGTTTAATTATTTGCATCATGTTGCTTAAGACTTTCCCTAACTACCTTCAAACACCACCGAACTCTTCCCTCTAAATGGTGAGCAAGCCGAAGAGTTCAAGGGAGAGTTTCAGAAGTTGGTGTGAGGACTTGGGGATGGGAGCAAAGTGGCAGCAGTACGTTGCGCTGATGCCTCTAGGTCTGTGGCTGGAGGGTGGGCTCAACATATACACCTTGACTTTGACTTTACTGGACCTGGGGTTTTCAGAGACACTTGAAGGGTTCCTTTTGAGTTCCTAATGACTTCCAGCCCCCTTTAAATTTACAGTGTATAATTAGGGCTCTTTTACGCTGGCAATTAAAAGGAAACCAATTTTGGATAGGATTGCATTTACACTGCACAATCATGTTTCTAACACATGCGATTAGCACCAGTGATAAAACATGAACTTTTGCTGCTAATGGTGTGCATGCTAATTGGCAATCCTGTTAGGTAACACATGTTAAAAACATGAATGCAAACTCAGATGTCGATGTACCAGCAGGAGGAAATGTAAGGAAAGTAATCACTTAAACAGCAACCTCTACTCTTTGGAAGAGAAAGGTTTTAAACAGATAGGACTAAATTCATTGAGGCAGCTCATCAGGTGAGATAAATCAACATGATGCCATAGACTGCAAACTTTATTTTGAAATGGACCAATATTGCTCCCATTGATATAGCCAATATTCTCTCTTTTTTCAGATGAAGTAGTTAAAAGATCCCTCATCACACTATTACACCTGTCTTTGCAAGTGAGGCATTTTACTTTGTCAAATAGCTTCCCTAGGGGACATTTAATTCTGAATGATTTTCTCATTAAAAAGTACGGTTCTACTCATGAGAAACAGAATGTCCTAGTAAAATAGGACATGACAGGGCCAGAGATTTATGGGTTCACCACAAGGATTGAAATCTTGATTACTGAATAGAAGTGTCTGCAGAATTAATGATAACTTTAGGTTCTCCACTCATCTCAGTGGGATGCTGCTCATCATTATCTGATGATTAAAAAGGAAAGTGTTCCTTAGCATTTGTAAACTCTAATCAGAAACACAACATTAGCTCTAAGGATGAAAGAGCTTCATCAGACAGAGATAACTCAGGCTTTTGCCCAAATCGAACTTGGAATTAGTTTGGGAAACTCAGTTTGCTGCATCCACTCTGCACCTCCTGATTTAGCTGCAGACTAGAAAACTGAAACATGGAGGGCATCTCTAAATCTAACATTTTCTCAGGAATCTCCTGAGAGACTTTCTGAGCTTTCTGAGCTAGCATTCAACTCGGCAAGATCTGCACACACGTAATACAGAAGCTGTGGCAATTTCGGGCACCTTCTCCTGTCATTTGCAACAGGCGAGGTCCAAGAGTGTTTGCTGTGGAAGGGGCTGGAGGGTTAAAAGCTGCTTGCACCCACAGCACTAGCCTCTGAGCGGCTGTCCACCAGTAACTGGCAGTCAAATCTGACCCTCTGCTTTTAGGAAGAGATTTAAAGGACCTGGCAGGGAAGGCACCCTGTGACAAAGAAGTAAATTTGTGTACCGGAGTGAATATTCTTACTTTGCCTTCTTTAAGGAAGACCCTATTCTGCAACTCCACAGGGTATGTTCTTAGTTAGAGAACCAAGACTGTACCTTTTTTTTAATGCATACAGAAGGCAACTGGGGTCCACTCCAGCAGTAGTGCACTTCTGTGATGGGAAATGAACCCATACATGTACATTTTTTTTTTCTTTTTATCTGCAGTGCAGATTTCCATTACACATTCTGCACTTGTTTCACACACACGATTCCTGCAGAAATCAATGGAAGTCCTATGTGCAGAAAAAGGCACAGAAAGTGCAACAGAGATTTGCACCACGGATTAAGAGATTCTCAGTGCTGATCAAAGAAGAATTTTGTCCGAGGTTTGTAAAGCACTTTTGAATCCGTCTTGATGAAAGGGTCTATAAAAATGTAAAGCTGCTGTTGTTGTTAATGTTCCCTTGGTACATAACAGGAGAAAAGATGCTGAAATTAAAGTCACATATATTAATATTGATTAAGAAATAAGCAAATTCTTCTAGAATTTGATCTGCCTTTCATTATGTGCACTTGATCTTCCATTTTCAAACAGGGCATAGTTATGTTCTGGAAAATCACAGCCTTGAACTCCACCAAACCACAACTACAGATTATATATTATTATATATAATTTTGGAAATCTGTCTGGAATATACCATAAAGCAAGAATAAAAGAAAAACTGTAAGGACATTTGTATTTGTCAGCGTCTCCCCAGACAGAGCCCTGAGGATATGATATTCTTAGAATAAAGCTTTTATTTCACAGCGCATCAGTGGGAAAATTAACAAGCTCTCCTCATACTGTTCCATAATTCATTTTCTTTGTTTTAGATATTGAGCCGAACTGGTACAGTAACTTAAATAGATCGGGGAGATTTTAAACACAGATTTAAATTCTGGCTGGTTTGCGTTGTTTAGTTTAGTTTTTCTTTTTTCCTGCCTTATCCTACAACTTCCTAGTATCTAAATAAGAAATTGCCTCAATTTATTTTAGCACTTGCCTTTTAAATGGAAAGTGCCAAATACTGTTACAATGATTTAAAATACATCAGAGCAGGCTCACTTCGGTTAGTGCAGGGGATGTAAACTGCATCTCCTACAGCACCAGGAGTGATGTTCGTTCCACAGAGGAAGGAGTCTGCTTGTCTCCAGCAGTGGCAATCGAAGACCAAAATACCAGAAAGCTCACAGAGTCGTTTGGATTGAGATCAGCTTCCACCTGTGCTCCAACTGAACTTCAATTAACAACAGGCAATTACCTTAAAATGACAGGAATTGTTGCTGTTGTTTTCTGGAAATACAAAGCTACATTTTTGCATTAAATCACACAAATGCTGAAATAATACTCGACTCCAGTTTCTACCAAGAAGTTCCCTCTGTCCTTAAAAGTCCTGGAACTCCAGAAACAGAAAAAGGAGGCCATAGCAAAGCTAACTTTTCTTACTGAGAAAACTCATGCTTGAACAGCAAAAACATTAAAACTGAGAAAAATGTCATCCATCTCCTCTAGTTCTGCTCATTTAGGTGTTGGGCAAAGAGCAACACTCCAGCAGAAAGCTACAGTTTGGATGTGTAAATATGCGTGCATAATAGCGGGACAGAGTGGTGAAGGTGCTGTGGTTCCTGAAGCCCAACAGCCAGCTCCAAAATTGCTTCAGTAATGTCACTCCTTACAAGCCCCTCTGCCTGCACAGGAGCAGAGACCAGCATGTCGCTTCTCCCAGGTATCCCCAGCAAAGTGCTTATCCACTTGCCAATGAAAACTCTTCTTGTCTGTTTAGGAAAAGATTGCCTACATCCTTCCCCCTCCACAAAAAATTAAATTCTGGGGGAAAAACGTGGTATGCCTGGTAGAAAGTAGTTTACCTGTGACTTCTACAACTTCGGCTTGCTTCCACCTGACCATTTCCTTTGGCTATGCGTGTATGGCATTCAAGAAAATTGAATCCCCCAAAAGTACCATTCTGTCCATCTCAGCCACGGACAGCAATGCTGAGCCAGAAGGGCACAGTTTGAGATGCTACCTGTCATAAATAATGAGAGTCCAAAATAGAAATACCACTTCATACTTTTAAATGGTTTGGCAGCTGAGGGGAGTCCATTGATCTAGATGCCGTCATCACTCTTATGCAAAATATTGCTAGCAGCAGTGAGGACTGGGGCCAAATGTATAGAAAATCTCCTTCTTATGAAGAAAAAGTGAAGCTGCAATTGAGGCAGCTGACAAAATTAAATACATTCTTTGGGCATTTTTAGCAGGAAAGCTATCCCTGTTCCCCATAGATAACCTCAAAGACTTCCTTGCCGCATCTGTTTGCAGTTGGTAGTACCTCCCAGTGTCAGGCCGCTGGGTTTATAAGATGGGAATCTGAAACTGGATAA
Organism: Nipponia nippon; assembly: GCF_047370975.1. Classification (NCBI taxonomy): domain Eukaryota; kingdom Metazoa; phylum Chordata; class Aves; order Pelecaniformes; family Threskiornithidae; genus Nipponia; species Nipponia nippon. The sequence goes on along the minus strand of NW_028262290.1, from coordinate 118,435,011 downwards.
AGCTGGTGTCACTGTGATGTGGGAAAACGCATTCAGCTGGCAGTTTTCAATAAGAAGTGATGCTATCTGGTCCAGAGATACCTCTTTCCATATGCCCATCTACACAGTGGCTGGGGCACTGTGGCATTATTGCAATACAAATAATAGCGGGGGCAATGCATAGTGAAAACATATTCTTCCCTAGAATAAGCTTCCTCCTTATCGCAGCCTGTAATAGCAGTGTATTATTCTGGCTTTTGAAAGAGATGAGCCTGTTTTTGCAAAAGAGCAAGTGTCCTCAGTTCCCGTTGACTTCTGGCGTCAGCCAGCATTGTTCAATGCTCTGTAGGAGTGAAGCTCTGTGGGAGCGCTACTAAGGGAGGATGAGGATGCTCTGATGATATCAGCCTTCTCAGATGTAGGGCTACGATACCGCTTGTCCAGAGGGTCACTACCACAATTGTTACCCCAGTCTGTGATGGGGTCTGCTGTCAGGTGGAAGACCTGGTTCTTCCCCATCCTATCTACAACTAAGGATGCCTGCATCGGCCTATAATGCACATTTCTTACTCTGTAGCAGAGTATAGCAGGAGAGACAAAATCCTCTACAGTTCGGTACCTGTGCTTATATAGCTGTGCATACTTCAACTACTTGTGTAAATGTCCTGGAATCCTATAAAATTACTAAAAACAATGGGCTCCAAAACTTAAAGAAAGATCAAGAAAAAATATCGTACTGCAATTTTCTAGTTCAATGAATCTGCTTTGTGCCACAATCACAACTAGCCATGAACCAGCCCCAGCATTTCCTTTGATGTGTATAAAATGTATTTTTAATTTCACTAGGCTGCTGCTCACTCTCATTTGAAAAGGTATTTGAAAGGGTAACTGGGAATGGCTAGGTTGCCTTCTCTGCACTTTTCATTGTTTTACTACCTCTCTCATGTCACCTCTTATTTTTCTCTTGTGTAAAATACAGCCCAAACCTTCTGAATCCTTCCTCACAGAGACCTTTCCATGTCTCTGAACATTATCATCACCTTCTAGACCTCTCTCTGCCTGCTATTACTTTTTTTTACAGTGCAGGAATGAGTGTAGCCAGACCTTAACAAAGGTATTGAACCTAGGCATGTCCCTGCATTTACAAATGCCATTATAGTGTTTCTGATTACAAAGCATTTATTGCAACATCTACTATGTGGGCATGCTACAAAGCCACTTTTCCGCTTGTACTGGGAAAGCTTCATGCTCTACTAGCAACCTTGTTTAGACAGGGGCTATCGAGGCTGCCAGCTACTTCCACGCAGAAGAGATGACAGCACCGCAAGGCATCCATGAGCTGCTTGCTGGGATCTTCCCTGTTAGCAAGTGGATCTTGCTTGGTGACGGCTTCTCACCCAGGGCTTTGTGTTCCCTCCACCAGATGGACGTTGGCAGATGGCAACACCATTTTGCTGTTTAATTATTTAAAATGCTGCATGCAAATCAACCTTTGGCATTCAATGATAGAACAGGGTGTTTGTGGTCCGTATCCCATCTTTGATATGCTGTTCCGTATTTCATTCTTTATAATGCTGTAGAGACGATTCTGGTTTGCGGTACTTACACAAGTACCCTGTTCTTTCGTTGGATCTCCCATGCAGGGGGTTGCACACTTGCTGTTGTGCACTGGGACTACCTGACAGACAGTATCTAGCTATAATCTAAAGGGACAGTCCACAACCTTCACTCGTGTGAATAGTCCCGCTTCAATCACCAAGGGACAGAAATCTATCTTTTCAAGGACACCAGGAAACTATTTTTAGTAGTAGATTTTATTAAAAATGGTTGATGTTTGAAGCTGTTGGAAGAGTTGGAAATGATGCTAGCCTGTCACTGATCAAGGACTGAAGATTGTCCATCCTGGTTCTCAGGACCAGCTTCATTAGGACTGGAGAGACAAGTCCGGGCTGTAACTCAGTACTAACCTGTAGCAGGAGAGAAGGAGTTTGTCATCAATACTGATGGTGGCATGCTTTGGTTTTCTCAGTGCACTGAATCAAGTTACTATTTTTACAAACTTTTTGGAAGAGTTTCCCTCATATTCATCTAGTCACCACCTACTGGCTTTAAGTTTTTGCCAGTTAAAAAGCTATTATAAGCCACTTGTCTGCTTGAGTTGAGGTTTTTGTGAGACTGCAGAATGTAACACGACAACAGAGCCTATAAAACATCAGTTCCCAAACCGTTCCACCATTCACGATGGTCCACACGAGGTCACAACCCAACCTCTTTTTCGAGGTCCTCCATAAAATAGAACGTTGCCCTCAAAATCTCCATTTCTTCCTCATGCCTCATGTCCTGTGTGACTGTGCCAAGACTTCTTGGTTCCTGATCGCATGTGCTTCTGTTTGTATGTCATCAGAAAAGGCACCTGTACTTGCAAGTGTCCAGGTACAAACCTTGTCAGCGTGGCAGAGCTGATGTAGGTTGACTCAGACAGTAGAAGATTGTTTTGCAAGCTGTGTCAGTGCTCATATCAGCGCAGCCCTTAAGAAAAATCAGAGGACATACGTTTTCACACAATGCATAATTCCATGGGATTCATTGCCACAGGATTCTCTGGAGGCGGAAAGTATGAAGACCGGACAACTTCACTGGAGGAAGCCATCTGTAAAGCTGGTTGTTAAAGCCTGGCAGTCCAAATCAAACCTTGATCTCACATAGCCCCTAAACTGCCAACTGCAGGATCCTGCTCAGGCATGTCCCCCATTTCTTATGCCGCTGGCCATGCAATGAACTGTTGCCAGCAGCCAGGTCTTGGCACACAGGTTTCTGCAGAGGTGGCTCTGCATGGAAGGGCTCAGATCCTCAGGGTGAAGGACAGGGTCTCCTCAGGGTCTTTGGGTTCAGGGAAGGAAGAGTGGTTGGGCAAATGGGAGGGGAGAAGCATTTCAGAGCACCACCTCCTGCTAATCGGCCAACTGTCCAGTGAGGAATAAGAAGTGAGGAGATGATTACGTGCTACTGTGAGGGATTAGAGTTGTGAAAGGAGCCCCACAAAACAGCTTTTACAACAAACAAACCACAAGTTAAACAGCAGAACCCAAGTTAACCTGAAGATTAGTTTAAAAGGAAAAGCAGCAACAACAAACACATTAATACAACTTAGTGGGAAAATAGCTACCCCAAGCTGCACTGATTGGAAACAATTGGCAGAGCCTGGGATATAAGGAATCACTTCCTGCAGCAATTTCCTTTTATTAAAAAAGCATTTAAGCATTTATAAGCTTTTCATTTCCAAGGATCTTATTTTTAACTCTGTGCTCTCCTCAAAGACACTGTTCAGTTTGGCTGAATGCATGACCAGGCAGGAGGAATTTGATCAGAATACAGATGTTTGCCATCCCAGCATCACTGCAGAGGCTATCACCCAGAAGATCTTACTGAAATTTTCTTGAAACAAGAAAATTCGTACCGCCATTTGACAAGCCACCTGGCTTTCCAAACTAGGCACAGCGAGAGCAAGTCAAATGCCTAGGTATGAAAGTGCAGTCCATCACAAATGCAGGTACATAAACATAGCACACTCATTTCCAACATGATTGGAAATGGTTAAATCTCCAAGATTTAATAGAAATCCAAAATGTCACTGAAATAGAAGTCAAAACCGCCTTAAATGAAGGCCTGGCATTCCTTCCCTGTTGAGGCTATCATTGGTGATTGTGAGTTTGCTTTTTTGTTTGTTTGTTTCATAGTACACTGGTCCAACAAAGGGATTAAAAAAAGGTTTTGTTTCTGAAATAACTGAAATGAATTTTTAGTTCTGTTTTGATTTCTCATATGGGAAAAAAGAAAAAAATGATTTGGGTCAAAATTTGGGTCATACGTTTAGCTCAACTAAAAATAAAACATTTTCATGGTAGCAACAGCAGACTACATTTATTTTGATTTAAGTAGCCTTCTAACCTAAGCATAAGCTTGAAACAAAAAAAACCTAAATATCCCCTTTTGCCAATATAGAGGAAAAGACTGAAATTTTTCTGGTTTTCTCCCTTTATTCAGAGAGAGAGGAACCGAAACACTCTGACACATGACACATTTGCACAAACATTTTTGCCCAGGCTTTGATTTTTTGTTGTCCTTAAATAAGGTGAAGAGAAATGTTTGCCCAGCTCTGACCTCGAGACTTTGGCAGAGAACTGGGGCCCACCCTCCCTCTTTCCTGCACCCATCATCTCCTTTGGGTTCTCTCTCCAAAAAACAAGCCTTTGGAGAGCAACAGCATCACAGGATGAGGTGTGCAATCCTCTGCAAAAGGGACTCCTTTCTACCTCCCCACTTGCCCCAAACTGACAGCTGGGTCCTGCCTGAGGACAGAGGCTTGGGCAGGGAAAGGGCAGAAAGAAAGGGCTGCAGGACAAGGTGGTAGCGCTCAGAGGTGACGTAGGAGCATCCTCTGGAGTGCCTGTATAACCCAGTGGCCCTGCACCTACCATGGCATCATTACGCCCCCTCTGCCTCTTCGGTGATGTGGCTGTGGAGGGTTTCCACCAACCATGCACTGGTGGGGAGTGAAAGCCATCAGTCAGCAGGACCTTCCCCTGCCACGGCCAGGGCTCTGCTCCACCTGCATCTGTGTCCTTCTCCGTGGAGGTCCCGGACCTCCTGCCTTTTTCTCTCTGAGCAGGGAGCAGAGGGCAGAGTATGACTTAGGTAGGAGAGACCCATCAATAAGCACCGAGTCGTTCCCTGGCTATACTATAAGGCATCATAGGAAGCGTAGCCCTGCTGTGAGACTGGAGAGAGAAATCAGAGACCACAAGGCACACAAACACAGCTCCTGGATAGCACTGGAACAGCATTGCCAGGCCACTCTTTTAGGGTGCCTATTTTTCCTAAGAAAAGCTAATTTTTTTCTAGCCAAAGATGACCTTTTCTTTGTGTAAAATTTTGTCATAACTTAGAAAAAAAAAAGCTGATTTGATATCTTAAAAAAAAAAAGTTGATTTGATATCTATTATGACAGACAAATTTAGCTAGCCTACTTTAGCTCTAGCTGCCTCTCCTACCTCTCAGATCAGTGTCATTTAGAGGGGGAGTTTATACATGCAGTGAAGAACGGAATGAGGAGTCTAATAACTCGTTTATTTTAACAGCAACTGCATGACACTGTTCCCATCTTTGCAATCATAACTGATCTGCTTTTCCAATGTGTGTGCCCAATTATAACTTGCAAGAAGGCATGTATCTCATAAAGAATTTAGTTAATTTTCAATATTTTCCAAAGTCCTGCAAATGAACAATGCACTTTTTACAGGTCTTTCATCAAGGAGTTAATAACCAGATGAAGGTTCTCTTTTCATCAGTTCCTAAGTGATGCTCCATTTGATTGAAGAAGATCAAAAATGATGATCAGAAAATAAAAAGGAAGTTTTAAAGGCAGCCTTTGTACAACACTTTAACTGTCTCATTCCTGTTTTTTCAGAAGTATCACTGGGTTTCTTTCAGGCTTGGAAAAAAAAAGTATAATTTTCTTATGAATTGCCAGTACTTGTCTTCCTCTTATTTTAATTTTAGAAACCCTTGTGTTAATTGTGGGCAATATACCTCTCCCAGATAGTGCCATGGCCCTAAGTGAAAGCAACACCAACTGTAGCAAAACTATAAGATTCTAATATTATCTATTACAGTATATGTGGTCCTAATCTTTTATCGTACCCTATGCCAGCCTGCATGGTGCTCTCCCACAGTGACTCTGTCCCATCTTGCTGGCACCCAACCAGCTACCCCATCCCTGAGGGCTGGAGTGGACGTACCCTCAGGGGCTCTGCAGGCAGGGGGAGGTGGGGGGAGAGGACAGCCCTTGTGCAGGAGATCTTTTATCTTTAGTGTAGGAGAAAAAGAAGAGGCTGTTTTGCCCCACTGCCTCTACCGTGGGATGAAATTTGTAGCAACAGGTCCTCCTCTGTCATTTCAACATGTTGGCTGAAAGGTCCAGGGAGGGACCCTTTTCCCAGCCCCTCAAACCCCAATAGCCCTAGCCAGAAGGTCCAACAGGACTGAGACCTCCTTGGTGTCATGACAGCATTTTGGCATTGGCAGCACCAAAGCATCAAGCCATGTTGCGTGGGGCTACGCTGTTTTGATGTTCTTTGCTTGTGCTCATCAGGGCATTAGCTGTCCTGCTGCATGTAGTTTTACCTGAAAATTTCTTCTTTTCTTTAATAGGCTCCTGACAGCCCTCTGTATAAATTTTCTCTCCCCAGCATATTGCACCTTTTTCCTTTTGCTGAGCCCTGATTTACTGCTCTTAATTAGGAATAGGCAAATTCTCTGTAAAGATGTGAGATGCTTTTTCCCTGAACTCAGCTCAAACATGTAACTGTGCTCTGCCAAGCTCTTCCCAACACAACTTCATCCTTCTTGTCCCTCCTGCCCCAATCCACTCTCTCCTGTGACCTAGCTGCTTTGTGCATGCAATCCCTTCTCCCCTTCATCTGCCTAACCAAGGTTCACCCCCTTTCTGCTCCCCTCCTTCACGGCAGCATCCATAGAAAAAAACAGTGTAATCCTCCTGTTACATCCAAAAGAAGCTCCCTCTCTGAAATTTCCTGCAGCAGTTAAATGTTGGTCCCCTGTCCCTTGGCAAGGTTTTGCTTCGGAGTGAGTCATTAATACATGGCTGTTAATAATGAGTGTGTGATGCAAGCTGCCGTAGCTCATTGAGACGCTGGACGCTGTCATCCAAACACCTAAATGATATTTTCTATACTGACAGAGACATAGCCCTGCTGCTCTGTTGCAGAGAAGGAAACTAAGGCACAGCAGCACCAAAGACATGTTGCCATCCTGAGCTATTCCATCCTGTGGTTTGAATCATTCTCCTGAAGTGAGCGCTCACATTTAAGTGTGGTTTCAATCCAGGAGCAATTTGGGTTTCCAGTACTCAGTAATTCATAGCTTCTAACCATCCTGCATAGTGAAGCCTGCAGAGAATCAGAAAATGTTACATTTAATTTTGGACCAAGTTTAATGAAGCACCGGTTTTTAGGAGAAGCACTGTATTTTCGGGCAAGCTCAGAGCACTCAAAAAAGGGCACGTTTTATTGCAGGTGCTTTGCACAACCTCTGTCAGGATTAAATATGATGGAAAGGGGATAGCTAAATATGGATTGATACTACCACACTTTTTACAAAATGCTTGATCCCACAGTTCTGAGGACCAGTTATCTTAAGATCTGATTCTTAAAATCAGCTAGCTTTTCAGCAGGATGTATAAATAAATCAGCAGAAGAGCCAGTTAATGACTCACTGTTGTAAATTAAATGGAATTTGTTATGAATATGATTCATTGAAACTTTCCTAACAAATCAATTTGTTTCAATCATACTGTAATTCAATAATAATATTTAGCATTTATATGGTGCTTTCAATAGCTCATGAAACTTTACAAGCATCAATCGCCTGCGTTTCACAATAATATTGTGAGCTGCTGAGTTGGGCTGTCTCTCCCTTACAGGTGAGAATGCTGATGCCCAAAGAGCTTAAGGAAACATTTCACCCTCCTGAAAGTGCTAGCATTTCTCTGTTTTACCTTTTTTGGTATCCACCCTCAGACACTGTGCACAGCAGTGACTCAGAGCTACGAGGATCTGCGGTGGTAGGGCAGTGCTGGAGAGGGTTTGGTGTGTCATGGTAGAGCCAGCAGTTAAAAATCACAGCCAGTTCCTGAGCTTGACATCCACTGTATGGAAGCTTTGCTCCCCACTGTGATGCCTTCCCAATATGATCCTTCTTTCTGCCTTTCCCCCATTCAAAGGCTGAGCTCCAGAAACCCCATATCCCTGTCTCTGCATCCAGGGACCATCCCTCTTCCTGCACCCCATGGACAAGTCCTGCTCTGGCCCTGACCCGATTCTCCTTGGCCCCAATTCTAGGATCAGTTCGTATATTCCTTTGGCAGCTCACATCTGTCCAGCTGCTGTGAACTTCAACTTGAGCTGCTCATTAAATGGATCCTACAGAAAAATGAAGCATTACAAACTACATAAAAGCAGTTAAGAATAAGGGCTTAGCTTTCAGGTAGTCTGTGCCTAAAAGATGGAGATGGATGTCATGTGGGATTTTCAAAAGCACATAAACAGAATAGGTACCTGATTGCTACTGACATTAGCAGGACATAGCATAATTCAGCAATTTGAAAATTGGAGAAAAACACTGGCTTCCCTAGGACTTACTAAACTCTGCTTTAAGCAAGTTGACATAACCTTAGAGTGAGCTACTCTTGGACGTGGAGGCAGGATTAAGACACACTTTGTTTCACTCCCATCTCCCATGTTCATCTATGAGATGGTTTTTATGAGAGGAGCCTACTGGAGTGCTAGTTGCTTACCTCTTTTTAAGGCTGCTTATGGATCTCTACATCCCATGGTACCATATGAAGAATATATGAAGATGGGTATATAAGCAACTGTAGGCATCTGTCATCTGAGTTTTGGTCTAGTACTGTGCAGCACTGTAAGCCCAGAAGGTCTGTAATGCTCCAGCTACCATATCCTGAACCTACCTGATCTCATCTATTCTTTGAAATTAAGCAGGATGTGGTCTTTCACAAAGCACACTGTTATGTTATGGAACTCAGGATGCTGCGGAGACCAAAAGCAAAGCCGTCTCCGTACGCAATTAAAAAATTTGTGGAAGAAAGGGCCACCAAGGACCATTAAACACAATGATGTGGATATGGCCTGTAGCTCAGGGACTCACTAAATGACAGACGTCCGGAAGCTGGAGCTTGCTAGTGGGACAAGATCCCTTACAGATGCCCATTTATTTATTATATTCTTTCTTTAGGTGCTTGCTAGTGGTTGCTGTCAGAGACAGGATGCTGGGGCAGACACACCTCGGGTCTGGCCCTGAACAGCTATTCTTATGTTATGTTCCCGTAAGGATTTGGGTGGAATACCAGCTAACATGGGGCTGTGGCTCTAACAAGTTGATCGTCATGATGTCTGTGGAGTGGAGAAAAGAAAGTTGTCAGCGCCCAAATAAAAAATTATGAATCATCACCTGCCATGTCACATGTCAGAAAAAAACAGGCTGTTATGTTTTTTATTGTCCAGTTTGATTTCTTTTTTAATTACTTTCCTAGTTGTCTGCGGGTACATATGATAGTTCGCAGTTGACAAGGTTAGTGTTTCCATGCACAGGAAAGGGCAAACCTCTTCCTAGCACTGAGACAAATTATCCCCTCGTGCCGAGATGAGGAAATGCTGAGACAGAGAGTATTAATTAATTTATACCTTGTTGCCATGGCTGTGCTGCTGCCAGTGCCTTGGGGCCTTTGTGGGACCTTGTACCCTGCCTGGTACCCAGCTATGCTGCCCGGAATGACCCACTGACCATGGCTGCCCCCTGCTCCAGACACAGCAGCAGCTTTTCTCTGACTGTGCTCCCATCTATCCCTCAGCTGCGGTGCCTAAGCCTCCTCCTGCAAGCACCCAAGGACCAAGACTCACCTAGAAGCCTTGATAAGCGGCTTTCCTTCCTTGCCCTGTACCTACCATTTTGAACTGCAGATGTACAGCATCACTGGCTGCCACCTTGGTCTTTTGCTTTCTTGCTCACATCCTCTGCACTGAACTAAATATAGCTTAGAGTAGAAAATAAGTGTTTAGCTCTCTGCTTATGGCAAAACACTGAACTGAAGTCTGGTGCTCCCTGCTGAGGACCTTTTTGCTATGGTCTTCAGAAGGAAATAAGTCACCTTGATGCCAATATTTGTCCCTGTTTCCTGATGCAATGCATAAATCACATTGCTGTTCCTTATCAGCTCGTAGCTCTTGCTTAATGGGTAGCTCTGCTGCTTCAGCAGGGAATTAGCTAGAATAACATTACAGTGATAAAGTAAGGAGAGTAAGCATCCATCAGTGGGTCAATTAGTAATGTTAAAAAGGAAGCTCTGAAATAACTCACACAGTAATACATTAGTTCTTGTGCACATGTTCAGATCTCTCACTTGGCGAGTATGAAATGAGGGAAAGAACAAATAATTAGGGATATGTTCTTTTTTAGATACATGCCAAACCCTCTCTTTAATAACAATATCTCTCATGGCCTTAGCAGCTTTTCTCTCTAAAGTCTTCAAATGATATCTGCAGTCACTTTTAGTGAAGCTGGATTTGAAGCCAACCGTCAGTTCTTATCAACCACGGACAAAGCTTGGTCTATCAGCACCGAATAGGTAGACTTTTGATTTCAAACACCCACCTGTAAAACACTTCTCACACACTCACCAAAGTGAAGTAAGACTCCATTTGCACACCTTGCAGTGGCAAGAGGCTTCCCCAGCACTGCCAGGGCTTGTGCCCTGGCTTCTTTGCAGGGTCATGGCAGGGGAGCTAGGGACAGCCCTTCGCAGAGCTGCCGAGAGCCCATCAGCCCCTGGCGAGCTGCAAACTGGCGTGCGTTCAAAGCCTGTGAAACAACGCCAGCTCCTATTTCATATGAATCCAACTAGAGAGCTCTAAATCTGCCTAAATGGTGTTTTATAGTCACTGCTGAGAATTTCTCTTATATGGAACCTTCATCATTTCGTTACAAGGATTTTGAGCGACAATTTTATTCCAAAGGTACAGGTGACAGCATGCTCCATCAGTTGGTGTCATGATGCTGGAAGGCAAGTGAATGGTTGCCCAAGAGCAGTAACATCCCATGGAAATGCACTGCCCACCCACAGCCTCACTGCAAGAGCAATGGAAGAGGTGAGGACATCAGTGAGAAGTGCAGCCTGCGTGTGTCAGCAGCTATGGAGAAAGGGAGATCACTGACATAGTTCGGGTTAGAACATACCTTCTGGGGGAAAAAGAGGGGACTTAAATTTAAACCAAAAAAATTCAGCTGTCATGTTGTCATCACAGAGGTGCAGATGAGCAGGGAGCTCCTTAGACTTTCTCCAGCACCAAAGCCATTGCAATTGCCCCATTGCTGACCAAAATTATTTTCCTCAGCACTGCTCATTAATTTTTTAAGTCAGAACCCTCTACACTCCCAGACCCTTTAGGTACTTCAATGACCTGAAATTTAATTGCTAATCCAGTAGATCTCCAAGCTACCCCATGATTATTATTCATTGCTCAAAAATATCATTAACGCAGCATCAAGACTGACACAGCAATGCCTTGTACCCCTCCAAAATGTCAAATGTCCTTACATTTAAATGGCTGAAAACCAGGAAATAAAGAGTTATTTTAAAATCAATGCGTGCTCTGAAAGCGAGCTACATCCACAACTGCTGTAAATTAGCATGGCTCCAGTGACCATAATAGAGTTACCCTAGTGTATGCCAGCTGAGGAGCTGATGTCTGCTTTTCCATTGCTGCACATCTGTCTATGATGAAAAGTATCTAAAACACTATAGTCTTTAAATTCCTAGAAACTTTAAAATCAAATGAATCAAGCTGTTGGTTAGATCATAGTAACAATTACATGGAGACAGTAAAGTATACTGAGTGGTTTGGGATCGAGTCCTTGTCAGCAATAGTGAAAACGAGCAAACAAAAACGTTGAGTACTCCTATAAATAGATTCAGAAGGAAGCATACAGTATCCGTGCTGAGGCATCAACCTTGGAAATATTTATGAATTGTCAATATTGCTTCTAAAGATGCAAGATGCACCAAAAATTGAGTCAAGCATCATAAGTCACCTAGAAAAAAACAAATAGGAAACTAATCCGAGTAAATCTGGGCAGCCCCTCTGCAAATACAGTGTGCACTATATATCACTGCTGGCTGCAAAAGAAAAATTAAATAGGCATTTATTGCTGAGGGGTTCAAACAAGCATATTTATCCAGTCATTCTTGACATGCAGACAACAATTTTGCAGTGATGTCTGCTCTGGTGAGTTACTTGAGTTGGGCTGTGAAGATGCAGGTCTATCCCCACAGACCTCCTCATGGTAGCAGGGCTATCATGGCCACTAACCTTGCAGATTATATAGCAGCACGCTACCAGCACTGCCAGTGGTCCATGATGAGATGCAACCTAGTCCTCTCAGGAATTCGGTAAGCTCATCAAAGACCTGCTAATTCCCATATGCTTCGAAATGTCTTAGCATTATGTGATATTTTAATTCATTTTCTTAATACAATTGCAGGTGGTTTGCTGCAGAGCAGCGCTTGAGAAACGTTTCCTAACAAAGCGATGAGGAAATGATAGGGAAGCTGTGCTTTCTCTCTTGTTTTGAATACGTGCATTCATTTTTCCTGCAAAGCTTCCTGCTGTGGTTTCAAAGCTGCTCTTTGAGTGGTAGGTTTTGGCCCTATCAACATTTTCCTTTCCCTGTTTCCTCTCTGTCTCTGCTGAGAGGAGCACTTTTGAGCCAGGGTCCAGGTCCGTCCAGAGGCTGTGAGGATGGGGAAGAGGTTGGGGACAGCCCTGGGGACCCTGAGGAGATGGGTGCATGCGGTCCTTGCAAGCTGACTCTGGGACAAGCTAGACAACTCCTAGCTATCAAATACTGAAGAAATTGTCCCTTCTCATTCTTCAGCCTCTCCCTCTTCCCCCCCACCCCCCATTTAAATCACTATTTTCTACCATTTCCTTTTGGTGTGTCTTTAACCTTAATTTTAAATGCCAGCTTCCCCCCCCCCAACTCCTCACTTTATAGCCTTCCCAAGTCAGTAGCAGTCAAAATCTAATGAATTCCTGAAGGTCAAACCAGCGTTTGGAGACCCATAGTTTGTGATGTAAATTGAGGGCCCCAGAATAGCGTCCACGCTACAGCCCGCACTGCAGTTGGCACTAATCAGCAAACATCTAATCAATGGGAACAGTAGCACATTCATGTGCAAGAGATATTATCTTGGCATATAAATAATGAAAGCCTCTAAAGCACTCCCAGATGTTGGAAACAAGATTCCTTTTGGGCATGTGAAGAATTTGCTTAGGGGAAAACAGAGCAGCCACATAAAAACAGAGAGCTGTTCTAGTCTGATGAAGTTCTGTTTACAAGAAAGTATTACTAAAAAAAGAAAAGAAATACCTATATGGCTTGAATCAGCTGAAGCTGACCTCTCATCTGCCAGATACCTGCAAAGCAGACAATTGGTTTTATCTGGGGTATTCAAGTGATATTGCTGCTTGATTATCTTTCATACAAAAGAGGCCCTGCTTTCTTACTATTGCCAAATATCCAGTTTACAATCAGGTTTTCAATATGTCCTGGAATCTAGGTTTCCTGAGAAAAATGAGCTTTTTGATCTCTCATAATGACAACTTATTCCATGAGATAAGGCTAAAAAAGGAGAAAGAACAATTAACAATTAATTATTTCTCATGAGAAAATGCTTTAATTCACAGTCCAAGCGAGTAGAAATTTTAAGTCTATAGTTAATGTTTGGACATTTTTAAGAAAAACAAAATTTACAGAAAATTTTAAGTTATGGAGAGTTTTCTTAGTGTTTTGGCAATCAGGATATAATTGATTTATGCAGCTTAGTCTTGCTTAAAAACTTTATTCTTGCTGAGGACACTCAGTCCTGCTGATCCAATATAGTTACTCACTTGAGTATATTACTCATGGGAGTATGGACCAACAGTCTATGAACAGACTGGCAACAATTCAGTTGTCAACAAGCCTATTTAATCTGAAAATGTAGAAAATGTTATCAGTGCAAACCCACCTCAAGGTATCAGTGACAAAAAATAAACTATTGTCTAACCTTGTTGTACAACATTAGAAAAATACCAGTGATGTCTCTAATGGGTACAGCTTGCCTCAAAGACCTTACCAAGGCAGTTATCATCATTTTACCAATACCTGCTCAATATCATGTGCCAGGACAGGAACAATCCTCAAGCAATGTGATTTGGCTTTAAAAACCTCTTCATGTTTATCTCTCAAAAAGCACCATAACCTTCAGGAATATAGTGTCTGGGATTTGTTAAAACACAACCTTTTTTTCTGTAAACCAAAAAATTACCAGGTAATCATTTTCACATTGCTAGATGGCATTGAATATATGAAGTTGTTGATTCTTATCAATCTCTCTCTGTACTGGAGAACAATGGAACGACTAAATGGGAGTTGCTTCTTTCTCTCCCAAAGCCATAGAGGAAGGGTTCATCTGCCAGACGAAATACCAGACCTGTAGTAGAAAATGGGCCAACAGGGTGATAAGGGTGAGATGGGGCAAGACTCAAACTGGCAAGGTGCGGTGTTATGGTGTCCGTAATCTAGTGCTCTAGGTTTTGGGTTTGTTTACTTGTTTATTTTAATTGGCATTTTGTTTGATATTTTGCTACGATTCTTGGAAGAAGGAAGCTATGAAATTTTGATAAAAAGGACTTTAAAGAGGGCATTCAAATATTTTATTAATTACAGTTCAATACCTATGTTGCTGTTGCCCAGCAGTGTTACCACTTGCATCGTCAGCTATTTCTGATTGTCATTTTAACGTGTTTGTGCAATGCCTAATGTGATGGGGACTAGACCCCTGACAGATACCAGATCTCTAGGCACCATTACCATAATAGGCATATTCCTAGTGCCACATTTGGGAGAACTGACTGGGGTTTTAGCAGTTTTTGGAGGTTGCTGCTGTTCTCACACTTCCAGTAGTTGGGGTGTTACAAGGTTACCCTTAAACAGAGACTGCGACTGGACCCTGCAGGGATGTATGCATGTACTTTATGTCTTCTGGAAACTTCAGTGGCTCCAGTGAGGCAAAACTTATAATTTTGAAAGACTTTGTTGGATCAGGGCTTGATTTGTAATGACAACTCCATTTTGTCACCTCTTCATATCAACCTCTCGTACATTTCACAGTAATTAAGGAATCATTAGTTACTACCAAATCCTTGCTTTCTCCCAAGCAGCAGATACCTAATGTAGCAAAAATAATGCACTTCTGTCAAATATAAATAAATCTTCTTTTTCTTCTGAAAATTCAACCTATTGCGAACAGATGGTTATAGCACAAGACTTATTTCTATGGTAACCTCTGACAGTGCTTTCCTGTAGGGCTCTGGGCAAGTTACTTAAACCTCTCTGTCCTTGTTTTTTGACTTTCATAGTCATAATGCTTGTCTCATAGAAGAGGTATGTGCTCTAAACAGTATTTGGAAAGTGCCAGGAGGCTCTCTGAAGGAACATAATTGTAAATTAATGAGTGTATTGTCAGCACCTCCTCCAAATTCTCTGGATCTAAGTCAAGCTTTATATACCCCATCACAGGAGTCTTAATGCACACTGCCCCATGGAAGAAATGACTTGTCATCAGTACGTGTTGCTAATTATCTGACATGCAGAAGAATAAATACTATATAATGGTGTAACGCTTGGGAATGTGTCACAAGCATGTTTCCTTTGCTGGCATAATCTGTAGGTGGCAAAAGGACCTCAAAAATGGTTCAAAGACACTCAGGCACAAGACTTGGTATTACGGTTTGTATTTTTCCCAGCCTGAACTCTCATGACCTGGAGTGCAGAGGACGGCCTCTTACAGCAGTGTGTGGCGTGCCTGGCCGTGCAGTTACACATGGTGGATGTGAGGGGATTAGATATTGCCTCTGTTTTGTGCTTCAGCCTCCATCGGCACATCTGGGGCTCCGCTCTGGCATCTGGGTGCAGACTCAAGCTGTGTCCTTGCTGCATATCAGTCTGAGTTTTGAGCTCTCTTCAGCCACCATGTGCCCTGGTTTCGGTGGAAAAGAAAGCCAGGCATGGGCTGGGCAGATGTGCTGCCTTTCCAAGGGGCTTTCCAGGACATCCTGGACAGCCTGGCAAGCTGATGAGATATTCCCCAATTCCCTGTCTAATGCTGAAACAATGACATTTCTCTACAACACAGAACAATGAAACAAAACAGATTAAAAAAACCCAACAGATTGATTTAGCTATATCAGCCAGTAAATTATTCACTAGAGAAACTAGTATAAGCCATATTGCAAATGAACTTTTGACATCGGTAGGAGAACTTCATTCTACCGCTGTACTAGAAGTCCTTTTCCAGACCTGTGGTTCACAGACATTTTGTGCAGCTGGAGACATGTTATGGATCTGAATTGAAAGGACACCAGAACTGTGGTTCTGCATGTAGTTTTGACACAAAAATTGGTCATTTTGAAGGAATTTTGTCTGAAGAGTCTGTTCAGTCTATCTCTGCCCCCCACCCAGCACATTGTGTTTGGAAGGGGAAGATACAGGTGAAGCCATTTAGAAAAAAGCCCTGACTTTTGTGTACTTCCATTTCTTTTATATTGCTGGGTAATTTAATGTGATGCATGGAAAAAAATACAGTGTTTTATCAGCTCTCTGCTCAAGCAGGTGGTGCTGTGTTTTCTATAAAGGACAGTGTTTAATTTAAGATTTCTACCATAGCAGCAATTCTAAATGACAGCATTTGTATTAAAAGAGCTGCTCTTCCCAGCAGCACTGTTATAAAAATACTGAAACAGTGGTGATATTATTATAGATCTGCTCCAGTAACAAAAGTTCTACTGTAAGAAAATCTCTGATTTAGAAAAATCTTTGCCGTCTTTTGCCAGTGATAAATGTTCCCTTGGTTTCCATACTGGTGCAATTTAATCCTCATGATTTGAAGAGCTCACAGGGAAGCAGCTGTGTACAGTAAAAGCGCAACATGTTGTAATAGCTTCAGTGGGAGCGAAGGTGGCAAAATTGGGCTGGGAGCAGTGTTCAGGGTAACAGTACAAAGACAACAGCTGGGAGCTAGGCTGTGCTTTCCAAAAGCCCTTTGTGCACCATGTGTGGCCACACGTGCGCGCGTGTGTGTAGGGGCAGGAGGGACATCCCCCTGCTTCCCCCCAAGTCCCCGGGCAGGGGGTGCAGGTCCCCTTTGCTCTGGGGAAGAGTTTAATTCACTGCTTGTGTGAATCAGGAGGAGCATAAACATGCTATTAGTCTGCACCTGAAGCCAACGGCTTTCCCACTGCCAGTGATTCATCAGTAAGGAGTGGTGTGGCTTCGTCCCTTCTCCCCCATCCACTCCACCCCCCCAGCGACAGGGCTGAGGACGCAGCTGACATCAACCTTTCTCCAGCAAGACAGCTGAAGATGTCCTCTACCCACACCCTGCATGGGCTGGTGTTTCAGAAAACCATCCATTTCTCATCCATGATGAGAAATGGTTGACCTCAGCCCCATAACTTCAATGTTAACATTTTCAGTGCAATCGGAAGCCACAGCCCAGAAGAGTCACTTCCACTTTCCTGGGTTTTGTGGTAGGACTTAGAGTGGTTCAAACCAACGTGACTGTGAGTCCAAGTACATGTTGTGGTGGGCTGGGCGAGGGGCAGGGAAAGGCATTTTGTGCCGAAGTTCATTCATCCTTTCTCCTTGCATTGCATCTAAGTGCGTTTTTAATTACACTAATGTTTCTGTCTTGTGACATTGCCTCACAGGTCACCTCACTCTCCAATTACAGCTTGTGTAAGGAAGTACTTCTTGACACTGCCCTCAATTTCTTTTTATTTTGTTTCCATTTGTGCTTATCTGTGATGGAATGAAAGTATGAACCATGGCTGAAATTTGCCATTAGGATTTTTACATACTTCAATTAGTATTCTTTTCAGAAAACCCATTTCTCTCTTTTTTTAGAATTCTGGTCCATATAAACCAGTTCTTTTTAGCCTCACAAGCTTCATGTCTTAGTTTTCAAATTAACCTTCTCAATTCTTTTCTGAATCTTTCTGGTGCCACAGTAATTTCCTTATAATATGGTGACCAGGAATTAATGAGTAATTTATTTCATCTTCCTCTGACGATATTTTGAGCATCAGCCTGTACAGGAAACAGTCTTTCTTTTGAATTAAGTGCTGCTGTGGCCTACGTGAGATCTGTGGTGGCTGAGAGCTAAGTTTAGCTACACACTGCGGGGTGGTGAGGAGAAAATTTAAACACAGGCTGCGTGACCAGACTCAGAAGCGGGTGCAGGACACCACGGGTCACTCTGCTCTTCTCATCTGTCACCTCGCCCGGTGCTTGAAGGGGACTTCATGGGGGAAACAATCAAAATTAATTCAGCAGAGTTTATCCCTGTGGGTTTTTCATACCTGTCCTATCCCAGAAATTTTATGTCCCATATTCCCTGGTGACCTCAGAGCTCGCATGGGAAGGCAGCTCCGAAGCTGGAGCCACTTCTGGACCCCCACTTCTGGGGGTCAGGGGAGGGTGCAGAAGTCGTTGCTATCCGTAGGTTTGGTTTTGTCCGGGTCACTCTTCCTACCCACGCCTCAGGGATGAGAGGATGGGGAGGAAGGAGGAGGGCTCTCCGTCCCATCTCAGGCCACCTGGGGTTATTCCCAGAAGGGCAGTCCCTTGGTCGATTCATCAAATGGCATCCCAAGGAGTTCTCTTACCCTCTTGCTGACTCCTGTGGTGCAGAGCAGGTTAGACTTGCTTCAGCATGGGGGGAATTGGCCAACAGTAATTAAAAGTGAGCGTCAGCTCACACCGATGCTCCACATTATTACTTTAAATGAAAATACTTTCCACGCACAGTGAGCCTCGCATACCGTAGCACAAGCTGTTGTATGCGATTAGCTTGCAGAAAAACCTGTGACATGCCAAAGGAAATATCAGGCAGGAAAACACCACCGTCCATGCCCTCCATCAACAGGAAGAGGTGCATCCCACGAATCAGACCGGCTTTCTGCTGACACAGAAATCGCATGCAGGACGTGGGGTAACTCTGAGCCCAGGCCAGCCTGGATATATGCAATGGATGTATGCAACCCAGGCTCACCCCTCGGAAGCCCGCTTCTTGTTGAAATCACAGCCTTTTTATTACACATTGCTCAGCTCCTTCCCAGCTGAATAGTCAACTTCATTTGCAGTCAGTCTGGTTTCTTCAAGGCCGGGTTAGCTATGTCAGTGTCATTTTCAATGCATGTTTGTCCAAACTGCTCAAAAGCACCTTCCACGCTGAGGACAGCACCACCTGGCTAGACAATCTATTCCAGCACTTACAGCAGCCCTGCTATTACAAAATGCTTTCTAATATCTAGCCTAAACCATCCTTGCTGCAATTTAAACCCATTTCTTCTTGTTCTACCTGCCACGGCAGTGGAGTACAGTGTTTTTTCCAGCTTTTCCTCACAAGTCATGTTTTCAAGACCTTTGATTATGAAGACTGTCCTTTCCATTTTTTTCAGATCTTTCTTGAAGCCCAGTGCTCAAACCTGGACATGGCATTCCTTTAGTACTGAGGGTAACCTTCCATTTATTTCATTTAATCTAATTTACTGCCCATGTTCTGATTTGGGGAAATGTTTCATTCATGATTTTTTTAAACCTTGGGCTGGGTAATGCTGGTATCGCTGCCAAAAGAGTACAAGCAAGTGTTTGGCAGCTGTGACGAAGAAGCAAGACCTGGGAAGAACAAAACCATTATCATCCATCTTCTGCAATGACCAGCTTCCATCCCAAACTTACCGAGCATAAAGTTTGCTCCTTCCTGCAGGGACAACCAACCATGCGAAAGGGAATAAGAAGCAAGCCATAGTTTGCATGAATTTACCTAATGCAAATCAGTGCTGTGAGGTCTAAATAAGCAGTGTTTGTACCATACCACTGTCTGTGCTGTAAAAGAGATTTGCCATGTAGCTAGAGTGGCTGTAGCTCTCCCCTGGCGATATGTAGGTACATAGAAATCATAGTAAAGGGGAGTGTATGAACCCATGGACCTCTCATTCAGCCGAAGGCTACCTCCAAGACCCTCTCTAGGTGGAGGGTACTGTTAGAATGAGTCCCCAACGAGAACAGGAAAGCAGCAATTTCAGTTCTGCACTAGGCGCTTACATGTACATTCGCACAGCTACATATTGTACCCTTCCTAAACAGCCTGACATTAGAAGAAGATATTTCTCCTCCAGTTCAAGGACTATTATTACCAATTTATGTGTCTCTGTGCAGGGATGTATCTGACCCAACATGTTTCCAGCAAACTTCCTGATATTAATATCAAATGGGGCTCCTGTTCAGTCTTATTGTACATACAGTAACATCAGTGTTAAGCTACGTAGATGAAACACATTACAGGTGACACAAATCAAATACCTTGCCATTTATAGATCATGAAGTAGACACCTAGGATTTTCTCACCAGCGAAGCTGCATGCCATTCAGTCTGTGATGCTTTCCACAAAAAAAAGAAAAAAACAAACAGTGAAGACCATAGTTTAAAATAATTTCCATGATGAGTACAAATGAGACATATTCAGGTCTTTATGTCTTTTCTCTCTGTTTTACATGCCAGTGCAATCTAGGGACATAGTCTACAGCAATGACTAAGGGCATTAGAACAGCTACTTTATAGTAGTGGATGGTTTATGAGTACTTGTGCAGAGGACTGCAGATAAAATGAGTATGCTACTAGACTGTCAGATTATCCCCATATCTGGTTAGAGGAAGGTGACCGGGCAGGTTACTGCGATCAATATAGAAATCTTATGGCGAAGTTATGTATGTATAGCAGCTCCCACATAAAACAAATTCTTCCCATGCTGCCCATGTAATTCAGCTGCCTTTAATTCTAAATTGCCACTTTCAGGAACAAAATGGAGCAGCATTTCTGTGGGTAGTGGATGTTTTTCTGCTTCTTCATTGCAAATATAACAACAGGCCACCGTTTTTCCTGAGCTGGCTGTTTCCTTGCATAGCCAAGTCTCTATGTTTTCATTGGCAGGGCTATATTGCAGATTTTAGGAGCCACAAGGAGCAAATCATGCTTTAGATTCTGTAACATAAATGTTAAATAGTTCTGCACTGAAATACACTGTGGGTGCAATTAGATGTCTTTGCCATACCCAAAAAAAGTAAACACAGATCTTGGCTGTTCATGTAAGCCCATGAGCAAGCCTGCGCAGCATAGGGTTATTCATGTGGGGCAGCCCTGGAGCATAAGCCAAGCCAGGAACAATTCAGGGTCTCGCAGAGATTTGGCAGGGCAGTAGATAGGTCAGCCCTGCTCCACGCCCTCCCAACAACAAGAGCAGCAGCAGCTTGTGGCTTCATTTCCCAGCCTGGCAGAGGGCTGTGTGCTTGGCTGGAGTGGTGCAAACCCTCATGCTGGTGCAGAACATGGGATCACAGCTCCTGGGATTGCACTGAGGACATGAGAAGTTTGCAGAGGTATAACAGTGGTACCTACAAAATGGAACGTATGACACACTGCAAATGTCCTTGCTATCACTTCAGTCAACCTTCCCTGCTTTCTTCCAGGCACCCCATGTGGTTTGATGAATTTGTTTCTTGGCCTATTTCAGAGCCAGCTCAGATGGGGATTATAAAAATTTTCAGAAATGCCCCAATTCAGAGACAATTTTTCATGGGCTCTAACTTACTGCCACTGAAATCACAGTTCCCTGTGATCTCATGTAAATTCATGTTTTGAGGATCCTCAGGGTCTTGTGGTCCTGAAAGAGACCTGTTTTCCAGAGTTTTGAACGTTCTCGCTCCAGAAAGGAGCCCTGCTGCAGCTTGGAGATCCAAAGACATCAGCCACCCTAAAACTACTTGTGGACATTTTAGCTGCAATGTTGCTTTTCCTGGGGAGGCATCTACAAGGAGCAGGGTTTTCTCTAGACCCACCACCCCCCATTCAGGCACTGTCTTCTTTTTTGGTATGCTTCATTTTAGAATGAAACTTTCAACAGATGTTTTAGGAGCGTTGTCATAGTTATTCTTATCTCCTTCCTCAGCACAGGGAAATCACTTATAAACATTTCCAGCTTCACTCCCCTTTGCTTAGATTAACAAACTGACCAGTACGTCACTGCTCTTGGTGATAAGCTTCCCTGCAGTTCAGGGCAGAGTAAAATACTCCTTCCATGAGAGTATTATCAGACTGAAAGCCTGGTGGTGTATTACACAATTTCTTTGTCTCGTTGTAATGCTGTTTCAACATGAGTCAGTCTCTGGCACTGAGTCACCTACAAGCAGTGAAGAGTCCTACCAAAAAAAATACATATATTTTGCTTAACATTGGAAGCTATGCCGTTGACTCTTGGGATTTTGTCCTCAGCCTCACATGATCTGGGTTGGTTTCAGATTTTTTGAAAGGGATAGTTATCCCAATTTCTTTTTCTTTGGAGCTTGTGACATTTCACCAGTCCAAATAGGCAGTCACCTCCCATTGCTTCTGAGGAGGTGGAAGAGGCCTTCTGCTGGAGGAGCTGCTTGCCGTGTCACTGCAAGCTGTGTGCAAATGACACTGCCCATGGCAGGGAAGTTGGGCATCTCCCTCCATGGCTTTCTGTGGGTACCTCCTTGCTGGCCTGCTGGACACCGTTTCTCTTGCTTCAGTATTGTTATTACAGAGGTCTGCTTCACTCCCAGATGCCACTTCTCTCTTTCCTATAATTTTGTGCCACAAATTCAGACTGTGGACTGTGAGCTTAACTGTGCATTAAAAAATGTTGGTTATCATTGTCCACAGAAGAATGTGTTCTGCCCTGCACAAGAACAGCTCGCATGGAAAGAGAGATAGGAACAGAAATCTATCACCTCAGATTATCATACAGTGCCCTTCTGCTGGCCTTGATGTCCAGAAGCTCTTCACCCCCTTATTCACCATCACCAGCCTAGAGCAACCTTCAACCTATGTTCAGGACTTCATTGGATGTTTCCCCTTTCACATCATCCCCATATTTACATACTTATCTCTTTACACATCCCATGGGCATCACCTCATTGAGCTAGTCAGAAGCTTGGCCCTCGGGAATACCCAGCACTTGCTGGACAGCCGTAAGGCAAGAGGGACACACGTGAATCTCACTGAAGCTGGTGGCTATACTCTTGCTCAGCTCCTAGTATCATTCATTACCCTTTTCCTCATGTTTCCAAAAGTGACAATTGAATAGGGTCAGATATTCCTCATGACAGTTCAATTTCCTGAGCATGGGTACCCAGATGTCTTTCCAGAACATCCACTTCCTTCAGTGGGGAGATCTCCCCATGCATTCAGTATCACAGCCTCACTCCTACAAGACCTCTGTGAATAACTCACCCTCTCCCCACCCTCACCTGAGACTTTCAGTTGGAACTGTGGGTGCTGAGCCCCATCATGAGCAGGGTCAGCCCCATCCCACAGAGCCCATGACAAAGTCTGTGGTGTCCACCATGTCCAAATGAGAGCCACAGCCTGCAGCAGCCCAGGGACTAGCATCAACCTGGTAGAGATGGTGTGCAAAGATTATCTCTCATCTTACGGGCAGTGCCATCTGGCACGGATGCACATGTGGGAGATTAAACATGTAAAAGCCAGAAACAGCAACAACAACAAACATTTCCATAATAGTTCTCTTTCTTTTCTTTCTTTTTTTTTTTTTTTTTTGAAGGAAAATGCGTTGACCGTCTAATTTGGATTCATAAAGGAAACCTATTAATGAAAGGCTTCAAAGAACTGTCTCAGAACTTTTAATCAGTAGTTGCATTTTAGCATGAAAAAAAGCAGAGGGGGCTGGGTGATGGGCTTTTTTGTTATTGTTGTTTTTTGTAGTTTTTGTTTAAAGCACCAGACTATTTGAAAGCGGGCTGGGCCCAGCGGGGAGCCTCTTCTCGCCCACCTGGAGGAGAGGCCCCCTGAATGCTTGTTTTCATTAACATGGGCCTCTCTGGCTCTTCAAAACCCTTTCCACCCGTTGCCAAGGCAACCCCGAGCCGTATTGCGGCACACGGGTGTTGCGCATCAACTGGTGTGTTGCACTTAACTGAAATAAATAAGCAAATAAACATGGAAAATGGCCACGGGCCAAATAAGGGCACTGTCTTTTATCATGGACATCTAACATTTATAGGGATTTCAAACACTCTACTAGGCGTATCAGCAAAGAGGTTGTTGATCAAAAAGGAAAATGCATGTGCACACACAGCCAGTTCTTTTCATTTTAATGGGTCTTCTTGCTTGAATAAGGTGAAAGGAATTGGGTCTAGAATATGCAATCCCACTTGCGAGCCTTGAGCTACATTTTCATGCCATTCAATGGCTTTCAGCTGGGCCTGGCTTTTCGGCAGAGCTCGGCTCCTGCTTCAGCATCAGCATCAACATCAGCACCAACATCAGCATCTATGTTTTTCCCACAGGCCTGGACACCACCCAGGCTACTGGTGGAGCTGCTGAGCACTGAAAAAATAACCTCCACAGCAGGTGCTGAATATCTGACTTTTGGGATCCAGCTGCTCCTGGACTCTCACCTGAGTCATTTATGCTGCAATGATACACACTACAGTTGTGGGGATAAGAGTAAAGACCACGGGCCTGAGGCTTTTCTTTCCAGGCAGTGTGAGCAACCAACCTTGTGGAGAAGGAGGGTGTCTGGGGAGATACCACAGACTGCATTTGTGGTTGAGGATCAGCACCTGCAGCCATGCTAGTGAGGGGTGTGAGGGGAGCAGTCTCCACCACTGCCTGCACGAGGTCCCTGGCATCAAGGGGTAAAAGCTGCAACGTCTCTTCAGATTATCAGAGAACAGCTAAGGAAAAACTTAGCATCCCTGGAAATATTTGTAGCGAGTCCAGCTAAGTACGGCTGCAAAAATAGTTTTCCTTTAGACTCAGGAAGGGAGGTGCTGGCTGCAACTGCTGGCAGTGGAAGAGGGAAGGGAGTGGGGCGGGAAGCTCTGCAAAGAGCAGCATCCATTGCCTGGTACAATGCCATGCTGTACCGGTACAATGCCATGCTGTAGCATGCTGTGCCATGCCGTGCCATGCTGTACCATGCCGTGCCGTGCTGTGCTAGCAGTCGTCAGAGCAGGAGCTGGCAGCAGGAGTTTGGCAGAGGCAAGGCAGCGAGCTGCATGCAGATCCTATGTGCTGTTGGGTGTAGGTGTGACGCTGGGCAAGCCGGCAGGGAGGAGACATGAGGGCTGCCTTTCCTCAGTGAGGGCCGCAAGGGACTCCTGTCGGCTTCAGTGGAGCTCGTGCTTCCCTCAAGGTGACTGAGAGGTGGAGAACTGCAACCTTTGCGGATGTTAATTGAATGATTTCTGAACATGGTTCCAGCCACTGAATGCAGACCCAGAGCCTTGTGGCTCGCATGCCCAGAGTCAGCACTTGATTGAGTCCTGTCTTTAGCTAAGAGCTTCTGCCTCGCAGTTTAGAAACAAAACAGAGAACATGGTGTGATGCCACACCAGACATCTACTTTCTCCTTGCTTCACCTTGCAAGCCCTGCTTGCAGCTTCGCCAGAGCGAGCCCCTGTTTGCCAGCATGCAGCCCCCTCCACAGGACCCAAATGCCTGTGGGCGCCCTTGCCCAGCTCCCTGAACACCTCTGTCCCTTTGCTCCCTTGGAGGTCTTGTGGTGCAAAAAGCAGCGGGCAGGCTGTTTGTCCCGCCTGGGGTACGCATTTCAAGCACATGCACAGGCCATACTATCAAAGTGTGGTCATTTTGACTCCGTGTGTGTGTGTAGTGTTTGCACACCAGCTAAAGGTATGGGCTCTCAGTGTGTCACCAAGTCCCCTCAGCACTCCTGTGCATCGTGCGGTGAATGGCAACGTACACCAAAGGACTTTCTCCAGCCCCTCACCCCTCAGCGCAGCCCATGGGTTTCTCTGCTGCTCTCGCAGCTACCCTTTCTGAGAGGACTTGCAGTGTTAGCAGCTCCTCCGGCATGCACTAGCATGGCAGCTATGTTATTTTAAGCTCCAAAGTGTTATTGTAACACAGACCTTTCCAGATGCAATGATTCAAAAGTATTACGGTACCAAATGTGTGGACATGCATGCACGGGTACATGCTTGTGCTTGCACATGTGTATATAGACAGGTGTGTATTGTTGTATATTGCATTATATATTTTTATATCCAATAGATACACACATATTTATATTTGTTTTACATATCTATACTCAAATATATAATGCCTTTAAAATGTATACGTACCTATCAGTTGTACAAAACATGCCAGGTATTTAAGGGCTAAGTCTTCAGATGATGCATTTGATTCTAGTTCGTATTCTCATTTAATTTTACTTCTTATGTGAGCTGTAACCTGTTTATTTAGGACTTTCAAATATGTAGCTATATATAACTATGATTGCTGAAATGAGTGTAAACATCATTAAAAAATGTATCTTCTTGTGCAAGCTCTGTAACTGTCACAGTCATAAATACACAAACGGAGATGATGATCAATCATGGCTGTACTACAAAACATAATTATTTATACAGCTATGAGAAACTCTGATTTGCCCAGAAGTACCTGAAGCTGATCATAGCGAATGCATCTCATGTAAGCCAAAGACTGAAAAATGGTTTTATAATGAGGACTCCAAAATTATTAAAAAGTTCTCATCACATTTGAAACCTAAGACCTCAGAAACAGAAGGAGCGGAAGGGAAGTGCTGTGGAAGGAGCAACAGTGTGCACCCTATTTTGGGTCCATGTTGGGTTTGGTTTTGGTACCTGTGTTTTGCCTGGAAACACAGGGAAAACCTTGTCTCTCTCTGACATGCATGATGAGACCTACTTGGGATTGATACAGGATCCACCCATTTGTGATAACTTCAATTCTCACATAGTGCTCATTACTGAGTGGCGTAGTTGTATAATAGTCTCTCATACAGTCTGATTTTTCAGGATTTGTTGCTGATTTGCTGAGGGTTTCCCAGCTGTTCATACCTGAGGACAGGGAGCAGCCTGCAGCCAGGGCTGTATCCTGGCAGCTGGAGATGTGGACCTGACCCCACGCAAGAAGGGGAGCCTGAGTCACAGGGGACTTGCTTGCAGTCCCACAGGCAGAGCAGAGGTGTTGTTAAGGACAAAAGACTAACCCTTCTGAGCTGCTGCAATAAACATGATTGTCCAGATCTTTGAATGGTGAAAACTGGCACAAAACCCGTTAATTGCACCAGAGCTCTGCTAATCTGCATCAGCTGAGGACATGGTATAGTGAAAGAGGACAGGCTTGTAGCATATGCAATCGAGTACACCTTGTCCTCCTCCCTAGCTAACATCTATCACGTTCAGTAAGGCTGCAATGATACGTATTAGAGGATGTCCAGCATGATCTATGGAGTGGTTTAAATTGCATCAGACTTAGGGTGGCCTCTCACACTGCCCTGAATAGTGAAACTCAATAATTCTGAGCTACCGTAGCTCTGAAAAATTGTGCCTGTAAATCTCTTTCTCATCTGACTCGTGTTTCCAAGGATGATTGTGGTGTGGCTGCATCAAATATGCACCCTACAAAGTGTGTGGTTCAAAGAAGCAGACTTTGTTTTTTACACACGGTATATAAGCATTTCAGTTCGCTTTAAGGAGCAAGCTCCATTTCACCAATCTGTTTTTATGGTAGTACATCTGTTAGGAAGAAAAAAGCATGTGTGTCTGCTCTGAGAAGCAAGCTCCTCTTGGTAAGATCGGGTCCTTGAGCCCGATAGCACCAATTCTTTCCTACGTGAGATGAAACCCAGCCCAGCAGTGAGGAAGAGCAGAAGTCCTATGCACCACTTCAGCCCTATTTAAATTCGAATGCGGGAAGGGGCAGGGGGAAGAGGAGGAAACCATATGTCAGCTGTCTGTAAAAGTATCAAATTAAGATGATAAGTAATCTTTGCTCAGCGAGGAGTGTGCTGTTGGTCTTAATTAGCCTCCTTTCGAGATTAGGCACAAGAGTGAAGAATTGCAGGGATTGGCAGTTTATTTGCTGATTGTTCCCTGGTCATGTTTTCCAGGCGTTTTATGGGGGGTAGGATGAGTATTCTCCATTTCATGTGGCTGAGTAGTATTTCCCTGGAGTGGGGAAGATATGGATTAGCCTAAACTAGAAGGGAAAAAACTCCAGCAAAAACCCAAACCCACCAAAACCAAACCACAGCCTCTGTGGCTCTGGAGGGGGTCCTGGTGTCCGAAGGGTAAAAAACAGCTTCCCATGATTCCAACAAGCCATGGCTGCAGTCCTGCTGCCCTCGGCCCCCTGACATCACCCTTTGCTCATGGCCCTGCCAAAATCAATGGCGCAGTTTAAGGATTACAGCGCTCGGATCAGCAATGCACTTAAACATGCACTCAACTTAAACATCTGAACAATCCCTTTGAATTCAATGGCTGCACTCATGGAGTTAAAAATAAGCCTGCTGTTAAGTGCCTTCATCAGATCAAGGTCTAATTATTTACTCTACGTGAGTAGTTCCAGAGGAACCTGGGTCTTTGCTGCTTGGTTTAGTAAACTTAAGAAAAATAGCCTATGCTCCTTATTTATGTAGTGGCAAAATGAAGCATACTTTGAAGAGGTAAGTGCTCTTAAAATCTTTTTGTGCAATGAAACCTATGTCAAACAGATTAGAATAAAAAAGCAAAGATAGATTTCCTAAAAAAAATTAATCTTCCATAGACAAAGAAATTTTGCCAGAGATCTTATGGATGCTTTAAAGTGATGTCTTAAGACAAGGCTTCTCTTTTGGGGGCTTTTATTTGCAATGTATTTTTGAAAGTTAATTGCTACTTCTGGATGGATTTGTGATGGAGTTTCAATAAAGGGGAAGCTTAAATGAATAAAAAACAAAATGCAGAGTCTCCACATTAATTTCTGAATATTGCTTCTGCCGGCTAAGGACAATTTGTCCCCATGCATAAAGCCTCTCCAAAGCCTTATGTTGCATATTATGTCCCTAAAATAGGGCTTATTTAAAGCAGGCTTTAAGGCGTGCAATGCTTTTATACTCCCCCATTGCATCTGGTCACCTCTGGCCCAAGCCAGCAATCCTGGTAGTGAAAACTCTTTGCTGAACAAGTGGTTTAAAATTCCTCTTTGACTGTTTAGATCAAGAACTCCTGACTCTGGTCCTGGCTGGATGTTTTCCAGAATCTCTTGTAGCCTGCAAAATCTGAGGAGAAAACCTATGGAAGAGTCAAGCTCCTCCAGGAGCCCCAGTATTGCTTGCTTCTGGTTGAACTGGAAACGCTGTAAGGACAGGGTCTTAACTAATGAACAGTGCTTCCAATAATGGTCCCAAGCATGTGCCCGAAAGGGAAGGATGGAGGCAAGAGTGAAATATCTTTAAAGGTTAATGAAATGTTTCATTTCAGTAATTGAGATGAGTGTTTGGTTTATGTTTGGTTCTTTCCTGGCTGGAGGCTCTCTATCAGAGCCAGTTTGTCCCATCCTCACACGTCAAGGCCAGGATTCATCTCACGGCATGTCAGGCACTTGGTTTCCAGCGGCTGGGGTGAAACACAGGCTCTCCCAAGGGTGATTCACATCGTAGGTGGGCTGAGTTGCCCTCGGGAGGTGCCTGTCTCTCCCTGCCTTGACTATAATGGGAACCAAGGGCTGACAGCAGTCCAAACTTAGCCACCTCGACTACGTGCCTACAGCACGATAGGATGAATCTGGGCTTATACATATTTTTTCTTCCCTCCAGGTAAAATTTCACTTTGCATTGACCTTCTGCACTGTTCCTTTCTCAAAAGCAGTCTCCAGGGGAGCATCAGGGCTCACAGAGCAAATGGGCACTGTGTTGACCCTGCAGACTTTTGCCATTGATGTCCTTCCCTTGGGTGTTTCAGAAGTGTCTTCCAGGGTTTGCATCCTTTCCACGAGATGCCAGCGCTATTAATATTCCTGATCATAAACTCCAGAGAACCACAAGCAAAGCTCCCACACTCTGAGAATAGCTCCAGTGCTAAATATAGGGGATTTTTATGAATCTATTTGCCATTTCCATTAGTCAGGGCAGAAATACATTATTGTAAGATGTCTAAGCATTTTGTCATTGCTCACTGGCTGTATCAAAACGTAGTCTAAGCAGTTATCACTGTATTTCTGATTAATGTTATAACAACCACCAGCTAATCACAGAGTCAGCAGTGAAAACTGCTCTAATCGTTATCTTTCTGGCTAAGTAACTTCTTCGTTATTTGTCGTATACTGCAGATTTTGGCGGGTGGGGGTTCTTTTTTCTTCAAATGTTAAATATGAGATTTTATCCTCAAAGGAGTGATTATCTCAGAGCAAAATTGACAAGGTTAAACACTATCTATAAAAAAACATTCAGCAGTGTGCCATGAAATGAATTACATAATATATCAGTCATCTACCTGGCTTTTGAAAAAGTGTGAATATGTGTTTGTTCAGTCTGGGTGAGTATTTTATATTAGGATTCTTTTTCCATGAAGGTAAAAATGACCTTGGTTATTAGAAAGTGAAGATATATTGAACCGGGTAGAATCAACACAGTTCCATTTCATTTAGTCCCCACTAAAATTGAAAGAAGAGAAAATATAGATTGAATTTATTTTACTATATATTGCCTCATTTGAACTTTAGTAAAGCATTAGCCACTAAGGAAAACCCTTCTCCCACCTCCCTTCCATAATCTCTTACAGATGGCATGTTAAGGAAATTGCCTTGACTTTATTGATTCTTCGCTATGAGGTTCAACTAACAGCCAGTGTGTTACTGGGGAAATGTATGCTGTACTATAGTTATAGGAAGGTAGCACTTTGACCTGGCAGCTGTGTGTACCTATACAAAAAGTCCCTGACACTTTAAAATCACAAATTGGTATATTTTTTTTCCTTAGACATTGGTAGATCTTCTCTTTGGGACCCCATTTTAAAAAGCTGCATCATACCAATCTGGGTATTTTACAAAATGAAGGAAAACAGTATCCTGCCAAGATGGAAGGGCACAGGCTGAAAACTAGTTGCTCTATTCTGCCAGGTCACTGTAATTTTCTGATTGTTTCTTTCCAGAAATACTTCCCTTGCAATTATTATGAAATAACCGGTATGTGACGCTGCATGCTACTAGCCTCTCACAGCTTAATCATTCATCAGGTGGAACTTCAGAGATCTCCAAATTTAAATTTCCTGTTAAAGTGAAGGGATGAATGTGCACTCTTTCTTCTCTTTATTTTGATTTTAAGATTAATTGGAGTCTTAAAAATTCTGGGGAGTGTTTTCATCTGGCATGAAGCAGTCTAGCTCTAGTGGAGTCCACAGAGGTATACCCATTTCTACCAGCTTAGCAGCTGGCCCTCTGAATGTGAAAATCTACATTAGCACCTATTTTATAGGTGATAATTGCTGCCTAAGTACTGCAAGCCCAGGATATTAGCACTAGTTCTGAGAAACTTCACAGTGGGTCAAATTCATCCCAACACCGAGGAGCTGGTGGCACGTCTTCCAACAGATTTCATCTCCCACGGTTTTCCATAGCCCCACGACTCCCCTCCCTTCTTTGTCTCCTCTCCATAATGGTCCTTTTCCTGCTTCCTGAGGGGCTGCACGCTGCATTGTAGAAGATTAAATCCTAGCTGGGAGGTTAATGACAGAGCAGAATGAAAGCCTGAAGCACCCAACCTGCAACTCCCACAAGAGTTTTGGGAATCAGTATGAATTGTTTGCCTCTTTTGGCCAAAATATTTCAGACTGAGTTGGGTTTTTTTTTGTTTGTTTGTTTGTTTTGTAAAGTTGTGAGAAGTGTAGAATGGCTTACAATTCTTTGTTAACCTTTTCTATGTAATATAACCTTATTCTTCTGCCAGCTGCATAATCTCCTTTTGAAACAGGCTTAAAATATTTCTGGCTTTCATGATGTTACACTGTCCCCCACAATATTTGCTGGTGTTCTCCTAGAAACACCCGATCATGAGAGATCTCAGTTCCCATTTAAAAAAATACATTGTTATCCTTCACAACTGGAGGGCTCAAATGCCCAAATCTCTAACCTTCCTTCTAATTTATGATACTTCTGCTTCTCTGTAATACATTACTTTTTAAGCTAAGTTCATCTTCCTGTGGGTACTTATTTTAGGTCATAGTTTTTTGACACTTTGGCATAACAACACTATGCCTAAACTTTCAGAAGAGTGCTTAATTGGGATTGGTATGGTGCATAGGGCCTGTAGTGAGATGGGCTGTAGGAGAACTGGGAGGCAACAGACGTGAGCCACACTCCTCAATGTTAGTTTTCTGATATTTGTCATATCCTATTTTGGGGTCTGAACTTACTCCCTGGATGGATTTCAGTGGGATGGATTACAGGCCAACATTGCATAGGTATGTTTCTATTTGACATGTCTCAGCAAAATAAATGCATTATATCAGTGGTATAAAATCTCCTAAGGGCTTGATAAGAAATTCTTCTATTCATCAGTCAAATTATGCTACTAGTAAGAAGCGTGGCCGACCTAGCCTACTGGCAGGGCCAAATTCAAAGGCAATATATATAGAAATGTAATTTAGACCTCTTGGCCTCATTCCTCACCTCTGCTGCAGAGCTCAGCACTGCAGAGCTGACTAGCACTAGCAGGGAGGGGCTTCCCATTTTGGATGAAAAGCCATTTTCACCCCCATTAATTCCCTCCATCATGCACTAACTCAAGGCTGAGAAGAATTTTTGCATCCATTTGATCAGGTGCTCCCTCGGTGCTACAAAGCAAATCTTGGGTAGTTCCCAAGCACAATCTGTACTCCGTGACCTTCAGCCATACCTGAAGTTTAAGTCCCCAGAGAACTTTTGTTGGCTCTGCTGATTTCACCAGCAAAATCCAAGACCAGAAGAAAAGCCTTTAAGTGTCTCTCTTCACTCAGTGACTCCCTTTCTTTTCTACCTGCCTTCCATCTTTGCCCTCCCTGATCGCTCTAGGGTTTGGGTGCCTCACACCTTCCCACCGAGCAAAATGTTATTGCTTTAATTCTGCTAGTTGAGGAATTGATCTACAGAGACATTAAACAACTCCTTGCAAGCCCTATAATAACTCAGTAGCAGAGCAGGTATTCTCTAAGGCCCCAGCCTGCAGACTCAGCTCCCGCACTGTCCCTTCCTCCCCTCCTTTCCTATACACCACGCTTCTCACGATCACTAGCTGCATACAGCCCTACCAGACTGCTCCACCAGAGCATCATGTTGCTGAAATCTCTGTGTATGAGGGCATACCCCAATTAATCCCCTTTTTCCTCTGCCTGTACCAGCCGAAGTGTCTCCATACCATTATAAAAGGAAGGATTATATTAAAACACTTTTTAAAGCTGCTTCAGACAATGCAATGCAGCCTGGAGATAGGAGAAGGATTCACAGTTTGGTTACCTGGTGTGCACTAGCACCGTGGCCAGCATGGAACCATCATCTCACCTTACTGCGAGACCTCTGCAGTACCTCTCTGCATGCCAAATGGCAGGAGGCTGGCTGGCTCTCCTTAACATCCAGTTTGCCTTCTGCTGTTACTTTAACACTGCCTGTTTGAGATGGTTAAATGAGACATGACATTGCACCAAAACTCTCCCCGCATGGTTTCATTCCCCTCCTTCCCCAAACCCCAGATGACTTTGAAGAACAAGGAACCCATCTCTGAGAGCTGGGCCTGCTGCAGGCTGCGATATTCATGCGGCATTAGATCATGTTAACGTTAGGTATAATCCAGTACAAATCCTCTTAGTGTCACTGGCACTGTAAGGGTTGTTATAATTGCTCATAGCTTAAAACAATTTTGCAGCTTTTCTTCACCTCCACGAGTCGGTTCCAATTAGAGGAAGGGAACTTTCTGAACCTGCAGAGTTTCTATTTAGGACACAGCCCCGTCCTGACAACACGCTGTCAGCCCTGCTGAGCAGCTGGGAAAATGTCCACCGTATTACAGAGACGTGACAAAAACAGAGGGAGAAGAGGAACATGTGTGCTCCAGTTTCTTTCAAAGTCTCTTGGAAGCACCTCCTCGGGTGTTTATTTTGTTCTGCCTGACACCACGTTTGTGGGGCCGCGCGGCCTCCTTCTGCTTTGCCCATTTTTCAAATAATGTTCCTATTTCAGAAAGTTGGAGGAAAGAGAGAGCAGAGGAAGAACAAATCAAGTGGTAGTGAGCCTGCAAACGTGCCTTCAGCTGGCGGGGAGGCAGGGTTTTGACCAGCGTGGACAACTCTCATCATCCAAAAGCAGAGGCGCATGGGGTGGAGGAGCCCATGCCCAGCCACAGCTGATGGCAGGCAGCTGGGGCTGGCCCAGGCTGCGTGGTCAGGGGAACATGGCTCTGGGCTTGTGCTCCCCCATGCAGCAGGGCGATGCCGGGTGTCTCTAGGGTGAGCCAGGCAGCAGGGCACCCCGTGGCCAGGAAGGTGGTCGTGTGTGCGATGCACACGCTGGGCAGCAAAGCCACAATGACCAGGACAGACATGTGCCCCCTCAGCCCCGCTGGCAACGCACCCCTCCCTTCCACTCCTCCGGTCCCCAGGGGTCACAGGCACATGTCCCCTGCGTCCACAGGCAAGCGATGGCAGGAGCAGGGTGGCTCGTCTGCTCTGTGCTTGCAAGAAACCAGCTGCCGGGGCATTGTAAGCAAAACGATGTTCCCCACCAGGCTGTTTAGCTGCCAGCCTCTCTGACGCCATCCGTGTTTTCCCAGGAGTGAACGGATACCAGCACTGGCTCTATGCTGAAGGACCAGGCAGCCAGAGAGAGCACTTGTGATATCTGGGTCTGCCTCCAGGATAACAAGGGAAACCTTCTCTTGCCACGTCCTTGTTTTGCAAGGGGTTCATCATAACAGCCTAGCATGCTGTAAAAAATGTTGGCAGAAGGAATGACCACAAATGTGACCACAGCGCTGGCCAGATACGCTCTGTCAGAGAGTTCAATTTGAGGCCAGCTTTGCAGTAGAAAGCTAGAAGTACGTGGGAGCTGAAACTTTCTTCAAGGCTGAAGGGGTGATGTTTGAAACAGAGGTGCCTCCTGAGAGTATGGAAAAAAATAATGTGCCAAGATATCAGCTGATGATTAAATTACACACAAGAGTGGGAACCAATATAGCAGGTCACCAAAGCCAAAGAAGTCTGTGTCCTCCAATGCTTTCCCCCCTTCTTGCTGCAAGCATCTACTTTCTCTCTCTGCTTTGCCTGCCTGAACTAGCTCTGCACCAGTTCAATTCACTAACCCAGCAAAAGAAGGTTTCTGCCAAGTAAGTGAGCTGATTCAGTTCAGTGAAAGGTCCAATGATCTTGGGACTAGGGGGACAGAGGATCTCATACACCTGGCAGCAGGGATAGGCAGAGTGAGGAAGAGGAGCGGGAGACAGCAGAGCAAAACTCCCCCCCCCCCAGCTAGAAGCAAGGGCTTAGAGTGGCTCGGCCATAACACACACGCAGGACAAACAATGCACAAGTGAGCAGGTACAAAGTAAACAAATAAAGACTCAGGGGTGTGAGATCCAAGAATAAAACAAAGATTTCTGCTTTCTTTTCTTCCTTCCTTCCTCCCGAATCCGCCCACCCATAATAACAGAAACACATAGGAGGAAATGAATTTCAGGAACCGGGTCTGGAGAGGAACGCACACTCCTTGCTCCTGTTATGCTTGGCTTGAATGAGACGGACACACCTGGCCTTCCAAACAGGCACTATTTATACACCTCCTTCCCCACAGTGGTGTGATCCTCTCCCCACTTCTTCCCCGCCTTGTCTGCTGGCAACTTGCCAGGGCACGGTGGACAAGAGCCCACAATGTCATCTGGCGCAGGCAGTGGCTGGCCTCAGAGAGGCCACTTTCTGCTGCCATCACACTAAGCAGCCAATCCATCATCTCCCAGCATTGATTTCGCCTTTCCTCCTCCAGCTTTGCTTAGTGCACAGACATGGCCGATGTACCTAAGCTGCATCTTCCTTCCCCTCCCTCAACTGCCTGGGGAGCGTGGGAGGGGATCTATTTTGTGGGTGCTCTCTGCTTGCGGCAGCTCTCCCAAAGCTCCTCTTCCCTTAGCTCCTTGGTGCTGGAGAAACAAATCCATAGGCACGGTCAGCTTCTGCCTGGAAAATAAACTGGCCAAGCGGAAGTAAAACGTAATTTACCTGTACCACTAAATTGACTTTCCTGATGTTAATATAAGCCAGGCTTAGAGGTTTTTTGTGACCAGCAACTGCAGTGAAGATATTTGTCAAGAAATGGAGCCAGGCCACTGTATCAGTTATGTGCCCCATGCTCAGTTTCCCTAAGACTTCAGAACAAAGGTGGCTAAAGCTGGTTCAGCCTCTGCATTGCAGCTCGTCCAGAATCAGGACCTCGCTGATGGATCTGCAAATCCTGCTTGATATAGCAACCAAGGGAATTACCATGGGGGAAATTAGAGTGTAAACATGCAGAGCCAGCAGCTAGTCAGCAGTATGTGCCTGTTCCTACCCTCTGGTACCTGCAAGGTGACCTCCCCATCAGTGGAGGAGAGCAGTTCAGTTTAATAAACCAAACCGGATGTTTCAATCACCTTGCTGCCTTCTTGCAGTGATAGCTGGCACTAAAATGAGAGTAAAAAGAATAAGCCAGTAAATTAAAATGACCCAGCTCTATGATGTTGAGCAAACCTGCAGCGGAGCTCTGACTTAGAATCATAGAATCATAGAATTGCTTAGGTTGGAAAAGACCTTTAAGACCATCAAGTCCGACTGTTAACCTAACACTGCCAAGTCCACCACTAAACCATGTCCCATGTGGTCATCTACCCATCTTTTAAATACCTCCAGGGATGGGGACTGAACCACTCCCCTGGGCAGCCTGTTCCAATGCCTGACTACCCTTTCAGTGAAGAAATTTTTCCTAATATCCAACCTAAACCTGCCCTGGCGCAGCTTGAGGCCATTTCCTCACGTCCTATCGCTTGTTACTTGTGAAAAGAGACCGACCCCCACCTCGCTACAACCTCCTTTTCTCCAGGCTAAACAACCCCAGCTCCCTCAGCTGCCCCTCATAAGACTTGTGCTCTAGACCCTTCCCCAGCTTTGTTGCCCTTCTCTGGACACACTCCAGCACCTCAGTGTCCTTCTTGCAGTGAGGGGCCCAAAGCTGGACACAGTATTCGAGGTGCGGTCTCACCAGGGCCGAGTACAGGGGGATGATCACTTCCCTAGGCCTGCTGGCCACACTGTTTCTCATACAACCCAGGATACTATTGGCCCTCTTGGCCACCTGGGCACACTGCTGGCTCATGTTCAGCCGGCTGTCGACCAACACCCCCAGGTCCTTTTCCACTGGGCAGCTCTCCAGCCACTCCTCCCCAAGCCTGTAGCGTTGCATGGGGTTGTTGTGACCCAAGTGCGGGACCCAACACTGAGCCTTGTTGAACCTCATACAGTTGGCCTCTGCCCATCGATCCAGCCTGTCCAGATCCCTCTGTAGGGCCTTCCTACCCTCCAGCAGATCAACACTCCCAGCCAACTTGGTGTCATTTGCAAACTTACTGAGGGTGCACTCGATCCCCTTGTCCACATCAGTGATGGCACTCAGGATGATCTGCTCCATAACCTTCCCTGACACCAAAGTCAGGCTGACAGGCCTAGAGTTCCCTGGATCCTCCTTTCAACTCTTCTTGTAGATGGCCGTCACATTTGCTGTCTTCCAGTCAACTGGGACTTCCCCGGTTAGCCAGGACTGCTGATAGATGATGGAAAGTGGTGTGGTGAGCACTTCTGCCAGCTCCCTCAGTATCCTTGGGTGGATCCCATCGGGCCCCATAGACTTGTGTGTGCCTACATGGTGAGCAGGTCATTAACCATTCCCCCTTGGATTATGGGGACTTGCTGAGATACAGATTGCTCTCAGCTCCCAGTAGCCTCTGTGGGGCCTGAAAGCATGCCATCATAGACAAAAAATTACTGGGTTTTTTTGCACATCTCTGGAGATTTTCCAAGAATTCCTCCAGGACTTTGTTGACTTTGCAACAGAAAAGTTCACTGTTCGGGAAAAACAGTGATTCGTTCTGGGAGGGGTTTGCTTTCATAAGATTCATTAGTAAGGGAGAAGGGAGGTTGAAAATGGCTGTGCAGGGAGACAGATACTTGCGTTTGCACCATGTCTGTTTATATGTGCGGGCAGAGTGCCAAGAAAGGATGTCCTCTTATTCTCCTGCAAATGAATCTTTTCCTTGTGGAATGCATCCTTCCCTCCTGGCTTCCAGCATATCCCCAGCCATCGGGCATTGGATGACGTTTGCCCAGAGGATGCTCCCTCCTCTGGTTCCTCACAATCTCAGCTCTGTCCTCAGCCTCTTTCATCATATTTTACGCAAGGCAAAGTCACACATCAAAACCATTTTTTTTTTAAATGGCTCTGTCATTTATACCAAAACTGACACACTGATAAATGAGGAATGATCCTTTCCCCGTGATGTCACAACAACTTGCATTCGAATTCATTTGATAGAAACAAATGTGCTTAAACTTCCGCAAATGGGAGAAGGCTGCCTCTGATATTATTTCCATTTTCAAGGTCAGTAAGCAAAGAGTCGGTCCATGTTCCTCGGAGACAGCCTCCAATCAGAGGAAACGGTTCCCCTGTCAGCCAGCTGTTATCTGCATAGTCCTCCTCTGCTATTTGATGTACCACGGGCTTCTTGTCACTTGACTGTGAGATATTTTCATCATTCCTCTAGCTGACACCCTTTGCATTCCCTCTTCCCTCGTGCAGAAATCCCCACATCTAATAGCAGCAAGGGGTTATAATGCGTCTAAGCCAGCTCGGGCTCTTTCTCGTACTGTTACCACAATGTCATTTTTCCAGGACACATTTCATATATGTCTTACGATCTCTTTAGCACCCTTCCTGGCAAATAAATACATTGATTTTAATAGCCACTTGAATTTGACCCAGAGGAGAGTGATTAGGGTCTTAATGAGCTATGCAGTGCACATTCTCTATTGGCTAAATCTTGAGGTGCTTACTCAGGCAAACTGCCACAGAAGCTGAGGCTATGTAAAACGCTTCCAGATGTGGCTCCTTCAAATTAACTAAAAGACTAAGCATCATTCATTTCAGCACCAAGAAAGGAATACCGACACAGCTCGCTGGCTGATTTGCAGGCTCTGATCTTCCCTTCTCTTACCCCTCCTGCCCTAGCTGTGAAGGGAAAGGTGAGGAAGTACAGATAGGGAAGCTGGCATGATGTTCCCCCAGCTGCCAGTGCCTCCCTCAGCTTAACTCCATGCAGCCCTGGAGGAGATATGAAATAGTTTCAAGGAAGGAAATATCTCCCCATGCATTCCTTGGAAAACCCCATAGTGAGCAGTCTGCCCATGCTGTACCATCCTGAGAAGGGTTGCAGAGCACATTCTTGGCTGGGAACCAAAAGCAGCGTGAACACCCTGTCCCTGCTGTGGAGCAGTGTGTGTACATGGGTAGGTGTGTGTGTGTAGGTTAGCACGTGGATCCCATGGGGATGAGATTGTAACTTCCCATGGATTGCTCAATGACTGCAGTGCTTTG
The DNA here is from genome assembly GCF_047370975.1 of Nipponia nippon. NCBI lineage: Eukaryota > Metazoa > Chordata > Aves > Pelecaniformes > Threskiornithidae > Nipponia > Nipponia nippon. The sequence goes on along the minus strand of NW_028262290.1, from coordinate 118,395,843 downwards.
TGATTCTCTTATGTTTCCTCTGTCACAGCAAAGACAGCCTTGTTCTCCCAAGGAGAAGAGGTTGGTCAGTGACAAGCATGCCTGGGATGAGCCCTGGACTGACTTCTTCTCTCCCCACAGGAATACTCCTCTCCCACCTTGTGCCAGTGACACAAAAGCTGCCAGATACCCGTCTCAGCTCCTTCCATAGCCAATGGTGGGAAGTGACAGCTTCAGAGGACAGTTCAGCCTCCCTGCCATCCTTTTAATCACCTGCCTTGTAACGAGATGGATTGACCCAGGAGATGCCTCCCTCTCCCTCCATTGGTTGTAAAGGGAGGCTACAGAAGTAGTGTAGACTAGCTGATCAGAGGGATGGGACACCTCTCCTATGAGGAAAGGCTGAGAGAGTTGGGGTTGTTCAGCCTGGAGAAGAGAAGGCTCTAGGGAGACCTCAATGCAGCCTTTCAATACTTAAAGGGGGCTTATAAGAAAGAAGGAGATATAGAGTTCTTAATAGGGCCTGTAGCGATAGGACAAGGGGTAATAGTTTTAAACTAAAAGAGGATAGATTCAGACTAGATTTAAGGAAGAAATTCTTTGTGATGAGAGTGGTGAAACATTGGAACGGGTTGCCTGGAGAGGTGGTAGATGCCTCATCCCTGGAAATATTCAAGGTCAGGTTGGATGGGGCTCTGAGCAACCTGATCTAGTTGAAGATGTCCCTTCTCATTGCAGGGGGGTTGGATTAAATGACCTTTAAAGGACCCTTCCAACCCAAACCATTCTATGACTCTATTCTACGATTCTTTTAGACTGCTGAAGTTGTGAAAGCAGAATCCTGCTGTCCCTTCATTCTGCTGCAGATAGTTTGCCATCACTTGGGTATATTTCTTCCATGCAAGCAGAAGGCTGGATTACAGGTTGGCTCTTATGCTCTTCAGGGTATGGTTACACCACACATTTTCAGTGTATTAGAGGGGAATCCCTGATGCCCTTGTTTGGCCCTGGGTCCCCTGCCAGTTTCTGTATACGTCAGTGAGAATCCTCTCCAAACCCACCAACACCGTGAAATGACTCATCAAAGGCATCTGACCTCCATCAAATTACCTCATGCATGTCAGATGCGGCACTGCTTGCACGCTGCACATGTTGACGGCAATGTGTAGCCCGAAGGCCCTCATCCTTTGGCTGGCCATTGCTTCCCAAAAGCACATAGGTTTAACTGGCAGTGCCGCTGTGTCCTGGTGTGGAGAGCGCGAGTCACCTGGAGGGCAGCAAGCTGACTGCCGTGGAGTGCTGTAAGATTAATTGCTTTACATTGAACACACATGGGGAAGAAGTTTACAGTCACTGTGAACAGCAAATTGCTTCAGAATGCTAAAAGGCAGAAAAGTCTTCAAGTTATACGGCCAAGCCCCTTGGTTTTGTACACAATCCTAATAGGTTTGCTTCATTAAAAATGAGACAATGTTATTTAAGTAACATGGAGACCAGGGAGCAGAATAGTATTCTATTTATTAATCACTGGTTTTAGCAAAACCAGAAACAATTACTGCAAAAGCTCAACTTTTTCACCTGGATCCTTTACAGTATTGCAAGGGATTCTGTCCCTCGTGGGTCTGTCTCAAGAACTGATGGGAAAAGCATATTTTTGTATTCACAGGCCTGCAAAGGTCTGCAAACATGGAAACAGACTGAAATATCTCACTCCTCTTCTGCTACGCTTAGAGAACTGTTTTAATATCGATACATACCAAGGAGAAATAATTTGTCTTAAGTTTAGATCACATCATATTTCTATTAGTATCATAATATATTTCTGCATTATATATAGCTGCATGCATAGCATGCACATATAGCAGAAGTAACCTCTCGATATATCTTAACTCTACGTGTGACATAAACATGACAGATGTACTACAAAACAGTACAATATATTCCCCATATTATTCTGTAGTACACTGTGTATCAGTTTAACACCATATATAGCTTATGTTTTATTGTCAAATATAGCAAGATGTAATCTTTCACAGTTTACACAAGTAAAAGCTACAGGAAAGAAAATTGTAAGTAAAGAGGACAAACATTCAGTAGTATGGACATAGACATTCAAGACGATTGCTCATATAGGATGTTCCTTACTTATGCCACCAAAGGCAAGACAGGGGCAAGGGTATTTTTAAACAGTGGTTTTGGGGAGTTTTTGCTAGGCAGAATCTGGTCTATGTGGATATATACACCTTTGCAGATTCTTTTATGAATTTCAACAAGACCTCGCAAAGCGCACAGGGTCCACACCTGTGACCCAGCCGCAGCACTGAAACCGTATTCAGGTGCTGGCTGTCTGCTGATCACGCCAAGGTGGCCTCGCCAGCTGCTCTGGCGAGGGGGGGTTACACACACACAGCAGCCCTGACACTGTGGCTGTCTAGGGAATGCACAGGAGACTAGAATCGTTATTAATATATTGTAATGCAACTGGGGCCACAACCATTACTGTAGTAGCGGTGATCTTAATAATTATTAATAATGTCCCAAAGAGAAAAAGAAAAAGGAGAGAGAAAGCTTTCTCCTGACTGTTTCTTTCACTGAACAGGAAACAATAGCTGGTCCAAAAAGTGGTGATGAGACTGGCTTGTCTTATCCCTTGAATGTTGCAATTTCCAAGGGGTGACTGGAAAACCAGAGGTGTGCTTTGCAATTTGTTGTTGTAACAAAATAACACTAGTTTCCTCACGTACTCATTTTCCTCTGTTATTTTACCGCTTTGACCAAATCCTGTGTTACTGAAAATTCAGATGAGTTCTGGTCAAACAGTAAAAACAAATAAATGGGTATGTAAATACTACTGTGAGTAAAGGAACTAAATTTATCTCTCTTGGACTTCTAGTAAGTCATGTTTATCACTGTTTTTGAATACTCAGAAACCTGTTAGCATTGATGGGAATGTTCACGAATCCTGATCATCTTGTTGATTTTTGCAGAAATGCCTGTTATGTTTGGTGAATAAACACATTCTTACAGTGCTCAGTCAACCATCCAGTACCAAAAACAGGATCTCTGACTTGTATGCTCACTCATGGGCTAAGACTAAGAGTACCATACTCTAGCTCAGCTGTTGAGGGTTTGATACCAGTGCTCTGCTGAGGGCTTGATGCATACGCTTATGTGCAGGCAAGCTATGTCTTCGGTTGTTATTGGTGCAATGCCAGTTGCTTCAGCTGCTATGGATGCAACACCAATGTAATCAATGACAACTCAAACAAGTGGAGGAATTAATCCAGCATGTCTCATGACTGAAATCATAACTGGCTCCCAAATGATTCATGTGCCAAAATGGCTAAATTCACACTCAGCCTTAACTAAAATAATCAGCATTACTAGAATTCAAAATGAGTTCCTGCTTTTCAGACTCCTGCAATAAATTAGCCCCCTTCTTCCACCTCAGAGAGACCTATCTATTTCCATGATTCTTCATTTTAAAGAGTTTGACTCATGAGCTAATGTGACTTCAGGAAAAAGATGGAGAATATATAGCTATTCTTGGTTTCCTCTAGAAAAATTTCTGCGGGTCATTGCAGCTTTAATTCAGAATTGTATTGACTGATTTCTTTCTGCATCCTAAGGAGTTGCTAAGCAACATGGATTCTCTCTCGCCATGCATTTGTCAAGACAGAAAAAAGTGGAAAGAAATAGAAAAAGATTCACCTTCTCTAATATATCTATCAAGCCACAGGGTATCACTTATTTCAGTCTCACCTAAAGTTATACTATTGATATATTACTCACTTCTGTGCTGTAGCTGGTTCTAGAGTCTAAGTGCAAAACCAATGAAGGTCTCATTTTTGCTCTCATTGATAAGACACCGTTGGATGATGACTTTTACCCATGAGTCCATCCTTAGCCAATGGCTCATAAATCTGCCCATAAATCATAAATGGGCAGTGGCCCATCATACCAGATTCTTAGGTTGTTTTTCTCATGAGGAGCAAAGGGTTGGGGCATGAGGCCTCGGCTGTCCTCAGACTGGAGCTCTCTGAGGACTTTGGATAAGGTGAGTCCTTCCAGGCAAACAGTACAGCCTGAATGCTATCATTTGGGCCTTACAGATACCGCACTTATGGCTTGTGGGCCACTGCAATAACATGATCAATCAGAGAGGGTATGGCAATGCTGTGGTGATTACCATGGTATGCACTGTAGCTTATATATTCAACATAGGCAGACTATGGTTTTGTAGCAATGCTGCTTAAAAGGTCTGTCAGAAGCCTGCATGTGTTCAGCAAGCTTATTTTAAAAAACAAATATTCCATTTTAACATCTAACACACTCTCCAAGATAGTGGCCACCAGAGTTTATGGATTTTCTACTTTTCTTTGCTCTTTGGCAAAATGATTCTTTGCTGGGTGGTTCCCCATTACACTGCAGGTTTTGTGTCCATCTCTCCTCAGAAAGGAGAACTGGTATTTGCCACCTAGTTAGTAGTTCTCTTGCTCTCCCAGAGTTACTGCAAATAGATTTGTACAAGCAATAAATATATAATTTTTTGTTGCTGAAAGATTCAGATATAATTTGGAATACAGAGAGGTGAAACCAAATTTTGCAGTCCACTGCATTAAGGAAAACTAGGATAAAATCTATTGACCTTAATGTCTTGATGCTATGTATAGTCAATGAAGTCATTCCTGATTCACTATGGTATAACTGAGAACAGAGTTTGGACCTCTTTCTGCACTTTAAAGCCAGATTTTTTGCCCTCAGAAACATCTATTTGTAACTTCAATTGACAACATGCATCTGAGGGCTCTCAAACTGGAGAGCAGAAAAGTGTTATTGATTGACTTTCCTCCTGTTCATAAAGTATGATAAGTTCTGCTTCTCCTAAACAGCCTTTTGAGGGCCAAAACCAGCAACTCCATTTGCTCATTCTGAAAGAAAAATCACAGTAAGTTTGTATAGAAAATTGTAAAACTGTTTGTATTTCAGAAACATTGTCAAATAATGGATGTGGCCCACTGTGTTTTGTGTGAGAATTTAACTGCAAGATCTGAAATATAGCTTCAGAAGTGCATTCATATGGTTAAATTGGTTTATTTTGAATGTATTTATAGCTCTTAATATCCATTTCCTGTTGCTATTCTCACATAGAGTTTTATTACCAGACACATTGGTAAAAAACATTGGTTTTAATTATGTACTAGGAGATTGATGGTATATATACGTATATATAATCACAAATACATACATATAATCACAAATAGGTACACCAAGCACCTAACTATAGAAAATAACCTAAAGCAAGTCAGGAAAGGGAAGCATTACATGTTACCCCATGTGCAGGAACTAGAAGTTCATCCACCACCCCACCCCACGGTGTGGTGAATGAGACACAGATCCAGTTTCCTGAAGGCAGTTCAGTGAGTATTTCCAAACTCTCTGGAATTCTTCGAGATGCAGGAAACTTCCCCAGATTCCTCGGTCTCAGTTCAAGGACTGTAGATGGATTGAATGGGTGTATAATCCAAATGCAATAACTCTGCACGCTGGGAAATTCCACCCCTAATCAAAAGATAAGAAAACTTTTCAGGTCTGAAAATTTGCATACAATTTCTACAATCTCAGTCCATTTTCTTATGCTGAAAATATCAATATGATATGCAACTCCAAATGCCACTGACTATACAGTTCAATTTACAGGTCTAGCACGAATTGCTGTGCTTATGATCCACTCTATTCTCAGTATGTCTGAATAGTCACATGAATAAAACCTGCTAAAGTGACTTTGGGATTAGGCCCTATTTATTAAAAATATTGAACTGTCTTTTTTTCCTTCTTTTTTTTCAATTATACTGACTTGGGCTATAGTGTGCTGGTAATGTGTCTGAGTCACAGTCTCTGTGTGTGTATGTATGTGTGTGTATTTATATATAGCTCTCTGTATTTATAGCCGTGAATCTCAAGCCTGGTACAGCAACCCAGTGAACAAAGCAAATTGGAAAAGCACCTTTCTTAAGCAATAAGAAGACATGCTATCAGTGCCTTTCTGCACAATTACTGCCTGCCCCAGGCACTGCTCTAAGGCACTGAGTCAAAGGTTGGCTTTCTCAACCACTCAATAAATACTTTAAATCTCATTCTTATTGCTACTTTGAAATGAAAAGGGAGGGGGGGGGGGGATTAATAGCTGTGTGTTCATTAGGAGTTGTCACTGAAATTCTTTACCTGCTCAGATCATCCTCCATTTGAGAACCTCAGAGATCTTTACAAATGTTACTGAATCACGTCTCCCCACACCTGTGAGACTTATAAGCCTGATCTTGAAGTCAACAGTTGTCTTTCCATGAATGTGTCTGGAGTTTGGCTCAGTCACTCATTTTTAAAAGCATCTGCATTTTACATGCAAAACATTAATTGAGAGGTTAAGTGACTTTGCCAGGTTCACATAGTGGGTTGTGGCAGCTGGAAACAGAGCAAAAGTGACCCCTAGCCTGGACTTCATGCCTGGGATGGCATTTCCCACCTCTCCTGGGGAGAATAGACTAGGAAAATGAGCTGGATCTTAAATCATACTAAAAATCCCACTTCCCCAAGCTAACTCTTTGAGACCCCCCACCTGCTGATGCATTTGAAAGGCACCAACCTTTCTGTACTGAAGTTTAAACACATTAGTGGCAATATCTGTCAGCATGCCCTATTTCCTAAGACACAAGCCACTCTTATGAGGAGCTGTTACCAGCCAGTAAGAAAAATGCTCCATTCAGTCCTCCTATGTCAAATTTGAAAGCTGAAGGAATTTTGCTGCTACTTAGAAACAAACAAAACCAGAAAAACATGGGAGACACAGGATGGAAAATTTCATCTTAATGGGAAAGAAATGGGCAAAACTGTTCCCTTTGACAGCAAAAGAGGAAAAGAGAAACTGCTTTGCAACTTTATTGGTAATATCTGGTAGCACCTGCACACTAGAAACTTTATTAGACAGTACACCACAATTTAAAAAAAAAATCATTGAAACATTTAACGCACCCTGGTCTTTGCACATTGTGTTTACTGTCTTCTTTTTTCCTCTCTTCATAAATTCCAAAATGTACAATGATGCAATGCACATATCTCATTCCCTAAGATTGCACTGTAATGCAGACCTAAACCCCAACTTCATATTTTCCCCTAAGGAGAACAACTCTGCATAAAATTCCCGGGTGCATAGCTATATAGCAGACAAGTGTTTTGATACACCACAGTTTTGCGTCAGAGCGAAAGAGTGAAAGGGCCTCTGGTTTTTAACATTTGTTTCTTTTTCTACTTGCCAGTGACCAAAACGCCCTCCTAAAGCTCCCTGAAAACTCAAAGAGAACTTTCTATCCTGAAAATAAATAGCTAAATAAATAAAGGAATCTATTGCATTTTGGCTCCACCAGGGTGCTAAGCCAAATTCCTCAGAGTCTAAAACCTGCTATGGAGCTACTACCACCTCTTCCATAATAGAGCTAGAATGAATGTATCTCCAGGTTTACTATAGTTCTTTGAACTCTTTGAACCTCTCAAAATCACAAATGTGTTATATAGCTGGTGAATGCAGACTATTTATTACCTTTTACAAAGGGGCTGGCAGCATTTGTAGGATCCCACAGTAACTTTCCTGCATGGGATATACCCTCCAGGCTGAGCTATAGCTGAGTCAGAGGGGAAGGGCCCCATGCCAGCCCTTTTGCTGGACAGCAGAGGCTATACCTTCAGTTGGCATCTAGTGGTACGACTCCATGGCTTTCTGTGCTGCTTGCACAGGGGCAGGGTCTGCTTCTGAGTCTCTGACTTGCTGCAAACGCTTCTCACTCTCTCTGCATCAGGTTGTCATTCTGCCAGGTTCTCTGAGGGATACCACTATGAAACTATTATAATGAAGATCCTTTGCAAGGCACAATAACTGCTTTAGACATGTATTTTGGTAATAAGATATGAACCATATGATTTACATATAGTAGATTATTTTAAATGCCCCAAGATGCACATACATGTATGCATATGTATATTTCTATGCATATGTATCTGAATATACAATGTATGCACCCATGCAGGTAACTCTTGTTTGTTGGTGCACAGACTCATCAGCATATCAGCAACCCACTGACACTGTGTTTTGCTGTTTGGATATCTCCTCAGCTGACGGATGCGTAGCAACACAAACGGGCAGAGAATTTCCAATTGCCTCTGGAGGCAAGGAGGCTCTTGCTGGTTATTTATCCCAGTTTGAGCCTAGAATAAACCATTTGGTAAACAGGTCCTGGTAGAATAGGTTCAGGTAAGGGGATTCTGTGAAGGACTAAAAGTTTCACATTCAAAAAAGCCATTGCATTGTTTGGGGTAATCTGAGCCCAAATGCATTAGGCATGTGTCTCTGCTATCTTTACATGTGCCTACAGCTGCAGCTGTGAGTAATGGTTGCTTTGGTTGCTCGGGTATGTCTAGTGTTTGACCACCGTGTGAGGCTGGATCCAAAGTCCTTTGAAGTCAGTGGGAGTATTTTCATGGAAGCTGCTAGTCTTTGGGTTTGCTTGATGTGGCATTGCAATCAGAACTGAGCTGGAGAAGGGGAGGGCCATGCCACTGCCACCAGGATGAATGTCACCTCAAGCCACAGCCAATAGCACAGGGAAACTGAAGGAATGATTGTCATGGAAATTTCCCAAGAGGCAGAGTGTTTATTTTCCAAAGTTTTGGTCTTAGGGATTTACTGTCACAATAACCAAAAAAAAAGACAAAACAGCTCCTGCATTTGTGAAGAGGGGATAAGCTGAAGAAGGAAATGTTGGATCGTCTGCATCTCTGTGATGGAAATAATGTCTGATTTTGCTCTGTGACCTTCCCATGCACTTCCTTTGGAAATCATAATTCACCTGCTATCTACAGTGACGGCTGCCTTCCATCTCCAGCCATCCAAGAGGGGAGAGATGTCAAATTTTTCCTTTCTCTTGGCCTGTAGAGATGCATCAGCCTTTCTATGGACTCTTGGGTGCTCCTCACCCAATATTTCTGTGCAGCTGGAGCACCTGGTGAAGAGTGAGACCCATCTGAACTGCAGGAGCATTGCGCATCTGAGGTACAGTCCCACTGCAAGCTGAACGACCTCCCCAGAGCTTCTTGTCTTGGGGGAGCACCAGGAAATCACCAGCAAAACTCAGTGCAGGTAGTCCTGGAATTCGCCCAGTGTTTGATGATAAAGCGTACAGTCCTTCAGTCAGCACCAGAGAGCAAAGTCTGCAAACTGAAAAAGTACATCATTGTCATAGATATTTTTTGTTTAAATGACTACCTTTTTGTCTGGCCCAACAAAGAGTGCTAGTGGGCACTGGAAGAGGTACAGAAGTGAGTATTTTCCCTCTGACTAAGGGAATTTCCCATTGCTGTTATCCAAAACCATTGTAATAAATTTGAAGGTGGAGGGAGGTGGATTCTCAGTTCACACAAAGCTGCCTCATCCTTTGGCGTCAGTGAAGTGGCAAGAGTTCACATCAGCTGAGGACACTGATTGAGCTTGGCTCATCTTATAGCCAGAGCTTGTTCCCTGACACAGCGGGTGAAAGAGCCTCTTTTAACAGCTGTTGCAGATGAGCTGCCATGCCTCCCCATCTGGGCACAAGCTAAAGAAGGGGATGTCCATGCACTTCACCTCTGACATCAGGAAGCCAGAGGGAGATTATATTCAGTAAAGCTTTGCTCTACAAATGCATATTTCTTGGCTTATCACACTGATGAGTTATGTTTGTGATTTGGTGCCACAACCTACATTCTTTGCTTTCAGCTTGCCTTTAAATGCTTCGGTCTTTTAATTAACAACAACAACAAAAGACCTCTGTCAATGTTTGTGGCATTCAGCTGCCATTCTGATGCCAGCTGCTGTGCATAGATCTCAGTGAGAAGGTGGTGTTCTGGGCACTTCAGCTTCCCCGAGGAAGTGATTGATATATCACAATAGGTGACATATCACTATGTCACAATAGGTGACAATAACAGCCATACTGAATACTGTCAGTGTCAATGTAATGGACAATAACGATAGCCATAAGCTGTGTCCTTAGAAGAAATTTGGGTTTAAGGGATGTGGGCTAGGTAAATCATTAGTTAGGTGCGTCAACTAAAGTCATAGTAGATGAGTGAAGTATTTCAGAAAAGAAAAATAAACCTGGTAGGAGACTTCACTCGAGTCCTTCCTTGGTTGCTTTAGGAGCTGGAGAAATTCTACCTGCTCTGATCTGCCCTCACAGGGTGTAAAACAGGACCCCTTAGTAACACAGGTGTCTTACAACAAAAACAAGTACAGATCAATCAACATAATCCTCTGTATTTTTACTCTATATATCCTGTATATTTTTTTAACTCTGCTATGTTCCTGACTTAGCAATGGATCCAGGGAATGACTTTGGTAACTCCTGTCACCTCCCTGCCCTTACTGGGCTGGCAATTCAGGTTGCATGCACCCTGCCTTTCGATTTGCCCAAATAGCTCTGCCAAGCACTTCTGGAGAAATGGGGTGCCCATGCTGTACTGAGGGTCCCTGAGAGGCCTGTCCCTCCTGGGTCTGCAGCACCTGCTCATGTGGTCAGCCCTCACTCATGCCAGGAGGCTCGCCGGCCTTGGTGTGCTCACTCCCATGAGTAATTGCAGCTCACTTCATATGGATTTAGCCTCGTCACCAAATTTATTCCAATTCCAGAGGGACAATGACTGAGCCAATTGCTTTGTTTTGTGGGCGGCTTCAATAACACCCGGTACTGGCTGCAGAGACTCTGGCTATTAAAAGCTGGCCCTACCTGGTTTGTAATGGATGGGTGGAAGAAGACAGCCTGAACTAACTAACTCCCAGGATGCCTTCAGTCCACCACACCACATTATCTCCCATTTTCAGCCATTTGTTTTTTAAACCTTTTCTCAGGTCGTTCATAAAATATTAATGTGAGAGGTCCCAGAAATTTCTCTTCTTCTCTTTTGCTGCAAAAAAAGAATTACAAAAGTGCTTCTCTTCAACCAGCGCTTTCTTTTGTAAGAGAAATATTTTATCTAGCCACTGAGACAATAATTTCTGTTTTCAAAAACAGGAAGAAAAGTATAAACAATGTGCAGCCAGAACAAATAATAGAGGAGGTTTGCCAACCGCATTCCTAAACGCACATATATAATGTCTGTGAACGAAACTGCCACAGCCCATGATTCCTGACATTCAGAGCTGTCACACCATTTATTTTAGGCTTAAGATTTATGAAAGATTAATGATGATAAAGACCTACTGTTAGTTCTAAGCAATCTGGGGATCTCTTGTAATTTAGAAACTGTCCCCAGTGATTGCTGCAGAAGAACAGAAGAAGCCGGAGCGGTGGATGCAGGGCACAGGGAGGATGCAGCCTTTCAGGCAAAGATCTCCTCTCCGTCCTCGCAGATCTCTGGCACACTTCCCATGCTGGGAGCCTCTCTCTATAGGAGTGGAAGTTTTGCACATGCAGTGCAGAGTCTGCAGCAGAAAAAGACAGGAGGATTTGCCCAAAGAAGAGCACTGCAGGGCTCTGGTGGACAGGCTTTAGCAGATCATACTGCAGGGGTGTGAGGTGTCCCAGCCCCCAGCTGTCCCCACCCCTCTGCAAGGAGGTACCAACCCTGCACAGCATCTGCACATCAGCTCCTGTGCCTGCATTGCAGCTGCCCAGGTTCAGCCCTAGCATGTAAGTGCAAACTCCTGAGAAGGGTGAGTTTGTGCTAAGACACCGAGCTGAGAGTGAGAGCACCAGTGGGACTGGTCCCGGCAGTCTCAGGGCAGTAATGCTGGCAGAAGGACAGGTACAAGCTGCAGGGTTGCAGCTGTTGCTGTCCAAACTATCTGATCAGCGAATGCAAGTCCAAACCCTCATGCACTCTTCCTTCTGCTAAATTTGGCTCTAGCAGAAGGTTTCTATTCAGACAGGGCTCCCTATATTTTCTGGGGCATGGCCCACTCTTAGTTTCTAGGAAAGGGCCAAATGCAGGAGGACAGGCTGGCATGCAAACTCTGTGATGTGTAAATCGGGCGCTCGCTGCCCAGTCTCACCAGTAGTGCGTGTTGCAGCCTGTAAGGACTCTCTCTGTTCACGTCAAACTGCTTTGTAAGTAATATGCTCTCTCTAGCCCTTCCATGTGGCCTATACGTGGGTTTTGTACCACATTTACTACATTGGCTTTAACCTACTGAGCTGTAATGGGGCTTGGCATCAAAGGGCATCCCAGTAGTACTGGCATTGGTTAGACCCCAGCCATAAAAGAAAGCAAAAAAAAGAAAGAAAGCAGCTCCAAATGAAATGGGTCAGTGCAAAAACAGTGTAAGGATTTGGGCTAAGGACATGTTCCCATCTTTTCAGTGAATATTTTAACTTTCTTCTTTATTCCTGTTTACCTTCGCCAGGCATGAATAAGTTGTCCCAGCAAACCTTGGCCCCACTGGGAGGATGGCAGACATGGCTGTGCGCTGGAGAGCACTTCAGTGCCCGCTGCTACCACTCAACATGCAGCCTGTCCCCCAGGGTGCATCTGCTCTGCCACTGAGTGGGGATGTTAGCGCTGTTTTAGGGACATCTTTTACGGAGTTTCCTGGCAGTGCTAATTGTGGCATTTTGGTCAGCTCCTGCGAAGGAGATGGAGGGGCAACCATCACAGGCACACAAGGTTATTCAGTGAGTCAGAGCTCAGGGGGAAAATCAGAGCAAATTGTTTGAGATGGAGAGGTTTCAGTTTGGTTTAAATGGCAGAGAAGGGAAGAAGAGGATATTCTGAAGTAACTAAAAAATAAAAAAATAAAATTGAGGAAAGAACCCCCATCTGATGATTGTTTAAAGCTGCTCAAGCAGTCCTGGAGGCATGAAAACTAAAAAAGAGGTGAGCAAGCACTCCCATGCTCACTGAAAATTGATCCTTGTTCTCAGCTATCATTTATGTATCCATAATAAATATTGACTCCCGCCCTACTGCAGGACTTACATAAGTGCTCCAGACACGTCTGTTTGCAGACATTATGATCTGTGTCTTTGACTCTCTGTACTAGTCTTGTTATAAATGATGAGCCAACAAATACTCTTGGAAAGTTTTTACGATGTTTTAGTTGACATTTGGGAGCTTCAAAGACTCACATAGAGCTGCCTTCAATCTATATGCACTTCATTGATTAGGTGAGCTCATTGATTTCTAGGAAGATCAAAGGTAGAAGACAACTGGTGGAGAGGTTAAATATGGAGAAGACCTACTAGACCCATTTCCCAGTTACCTGCTGTAGTAGAAGACGTTTTTCCCATACAACAGCCAACAAAATATCACTTTCACTTTTATATGATTCCAGAAATGGTCTGGACATGTAGGAACAGGGTTTCTTCCTGCAGCTCTGGCAGGTCCCAGTGTCAGGAATTTTATTCTGTAATTTGGCCTGCTGTTGGCCATACATTACTTCATCCATGTGCTTCCACTCATCTCTGGGGCTGCTCCCCTCTTGTGTTGGGCTTCCCAGATGAGCATCATTTTACTCATCCCCTATCAAGGAGGGACTTTCAGCTTGCAGGAAACATGAGCAATCATATTGGACTAAACCAAAAGGGTCTTATGATGGTGTCCCTAACGATGGCCAGCAGGAGATAAATTGAGGAAGCACATAAAAAGGGTAAGTGAAGAAATAAGAGCCTTCCCTGGTGGCATCTGGCAGTCTGTAGACACTTCCTGAGCTGGCATTTGTGTCAGGAGCTTTGCGTGTGAAAGCCTTTGATGGAGCTTTTCCCCATGAGTTTGTCTTACTTCTTTTTGAAGTCATTTGTAGTAGCTGTTCAACCCAAACAGGTGATACGCATTTTGCCTTTACATTGCACTCCAGGCTCCTTTCCAGTTTGCAGCCACCCAATATCCAGTATCTTTCTGAACACCATTGGTGAGTATTTCTGTTTAGCTAACATCTGCATTCTGGTCTATTTTCCCCAGCTCTATTAACTAGCATTTTTTGAAATGAACATCCTTAATTGGATCAATTTGAAAGGATGTTAATTTTCTGTCCATTTATTCAATCTCCCATTCTCCCAACTGGGGTTCACAACCCCTCTGAATCTGAGTGGCATCAATGAATACAGTTACTATAGAGTACACGTATGCTCTCAGATCATTAGTGAGAATGTTAAATAAGATCAGGTCCAATATTGATCTCTGGAGCACCTAACTTTCCAGCTATTCCCCATCTAACCATGTTGATGACTAATGATGCTTTCTACAGCTAGGCAAATGAGGTTTTGGATTACTGCCAGTCCCAAAAATCAGGAGAAAGCAAGAGAGGAGTTGGTTTCAATCATGCTGAAAAAGACAAAAAAAATCAACATTTTCTGGTGAATCATAAAATCACATATATTCGGTTTGGATCAGATGGAGTTTTTCCTTATTTGACATGCTAGTTTAACGTCAAGTGTTTTAAAACTTGCTTAGTTGCATATTAAAGGAAAATTTCTAAATGAAAAATAGTTTTGAACAAGAAAATACAAATGCTGCTTCCCAAATGATCTTCGTTGGGTGGGACGTTGGATTTTTTAGGGTGGTTAATTTTTCAAGACCAAACACTTTAGGAAAACTCAGTCAGTAAGTACAGAGCGTAGCTTTGTAACTGGCAAATCTACATTTTTTTATCCCCTCCTTTAACCATGGCCCACTAGAAAAAGAAAATTTTAGTTGAAAAATGTTACCCATTTCTGATCCATCTTACACCAGGTTTTCATTTCTTTTTTATTTAATTTCACTTTTAATATTTGTGGCATGTAAATGGGACAGCTAATTACAGTGATTTTTCTGAGTTAGGAAGGATTATTGCTTCCTAAGCATAATTAAGTTAATCATATTTACTGTAGTGATGCCTAAGAGTGCTTAACTGTGGCCAGGACCCTATGGCTCTGGGCTCAGAAGGAGCACAGAAGGGCAGGCAGATCCTTCTGCTGAAAGCGTGAAGCTGGACACCGACTATAGGAGGCTGCAATGCCCAAGAAGTTGAGCACTGGGATAGGAGCAGGTCTCATGTTTGGTGCCCTCCTCCATTTTACTGCCTTATGGTTTATTTGTATTGAGTCTAGTTAGAAAGGGATAAACTAGTTGGGAAAAAAAGAACAAAGGATGGGTAAGGAGTCTATGTCAAAGGAGAGGTTGTTGAGAGGTGCAGTTATGAATTGAAGATGAGCTTAAGAAGCTTGAAAAACTCTGTGTTCATTTTTGTCTTTATGTCTAGTAACATGCAAATATGTTATATTATTACTGATTGTATGTTTTATACGACTCATAATTTCAATTTTTTAAAAAATAAGGTAGATGATAGTTAACATTTATTCACATTCTACCCATTCTGTGAATTGATTTTGTCTGTGTCTCTAGGCTAATGTCCTCTCCTGCCCTGGTGTCACACAGCTTTATTTTAGCTCTGAGCTTTTGGTCCTTGTTCTTAGTGAAAGCCTAATGCTCAGAGCTAAAGGAGCTTTCCTCAGCATGGGAGCTGGCCATGGGATCAAGAAATCAGCGGTGGCTGTACACCAGCTCCATGCTCCTTGTTATGCACCACTGCCAAGCTGAGAGCAGCCCCAAGGCTGCTCTACCTGCTTTGGGGCAGATAATGGCCCTGAACCACTCCAAGATGAGATGTGGCATGAACTGCTACCACCTCTCTCCCACCTCCTCCAGCCAAAGTCCCCTTTCTGCCAGCAATGCAGGACAGCCCTTGAACACAGGTAAGGCAGCTTACAAACTTGTAAACTCAGAGGCCCTTGCAACAAAATCTAGGACACCTATGTCTCTGTGTAAACTCATTCCTTCCTGAATAGATGTCAGTGGACCCAGTCTTCCCAATTGCACATCGCCTCACATATGCTTGCCCCTCTCTACAAAGTTTCCTCCTTGTTTTTCACTGATGGCCCATTTAAGAGCTAATGGGGTATAAAGCTTCAGGCATAAAAAAGCAGATAAGGATGCTGGAGCACTGTCCCAAATGGCAGACCAGTGCCTACTGATGTATATCCAGAATGAGAGTCCTCAGTACGTATGTATGGAGGAAGGGGAGAAGGGAGATGCTTATTAGACCGAATGGGAGTTCTGTGTGCGGGAGAGGAGCGCTCTGCGGCCCTGAGGATGTAACGAAGATTTGCTAACTTTGCTTTATACTATTCATGCAGATAAGGAAGACTCTCAGTCTCCAATCATAAATCGGTATTATACAGTATACTCCCAAAGGCCATAATTACTTCCAGAAGCAGAAATTTGAATGACCCAGATAATTAGTTCAGTGCAGCTGGTCCAAAAATTATTTACATAAAAGCCAGTTTTACTTGAGGGGGAAGAAAAACAACCTTGCTACCGAAAGGAAATGACCCAGTTAGCTTCACGCAATGAGTCTGAGGAGGCAGAGCATGAATGGCAACACGATAGCCTGTGCCAGCATTTCTTCCATCTTGTTTTCAGAGGGCAAACGTTGGACTGCCAGTCCAGCAAACGAGTCCCTCTATAGACAAACATGCAGGAAGGCAGTGAAGAAACAGGGAAACTGCATGGATTTCACCTTCTGCTTTCTGCAAGAGTCACTCTCAGGGAGATGCAAGGGTCCACCACATCCAGAGGAAGACATTTCACTTGCAAAGGCACAGGCACCTAGGGAGCAGCGAGAGGGCTGAGCTCTGCTCCAGGCTCTGAGGAAGCTGGTGTCAGTTCTTCCACGCAGGGGACTGATGCAGCTGGAAACTAATCATTGCGGTTATCTGGATTAATTTTTAACCAAAACCAGTTCCTCCGTCCAGCTTAGCACGTAGCTGGGCAGCAGCAGGGGCGCCTGGGAGGGGGGTGCCCAGCGGCTCTGTGGTTAAGGTCTCAGGGGGCCAGTGCTGATGTTTCAGAGGCTGCCCTCTAACCTGTTAGGTTAAAAAGGAAAGAAAGGATATGTTTTTAGAAAGCATTTAATTGTAAAAGCATTTGAGTGATTCAAGCCTTTGCTGGTGACACTCTGCACTTTTAGCATGCACTAATGGACACGCTAACCACTGCTGGGTTAACCACCGCCGTTTGTTTACAGCTGTGTCCTGTGTGGACAAGCCCTGAGTCTCAGCTCTGCAGTGCTCTGACCCCATCCCCAGGGCCAGCTCCTCTGTCCCTGCCTGTGCTTTTACCCTGCAGGCAATGAGGATGGTGGCTGCCCCCACTGCCACTCCCACTCAGGGACCCCATGGGGTCATCCCCCATAAGCACTTTGGGGATGCACTGGTTGTTGCTTCTGGGGCATCTTGTCCCCTGCTCATCAGTGAACCAAGACATGCTGCCACAAACATAGCAAGACATGGAGCTACAGGCCATGGTAAGTGTGAGGAAGAAGGAAGCCTGAGCTGGATGTCCCCATTTATTGTGTCCTTACATCTTTGCCAAGTATCCTAAAGGCCACCCCTTTTTATTCAGCCCGTGGCCACCACAGAATCAGACCGACGCTCTGCAACAAAAATGTACCAGGAAAGGTATCTGCTGTCCCCAGTGTGCCACAGGCATCACCTGGCATCACCACTCTTTAGCACTCCCTCAAGGCATAAGTGTTTTTGTGCTGCTTCTTAAAAACCTTGCTCACTCTCAGAACAGAGCTCTCATTCCCCCAGAAGGAACCAGAAGACAAACAAAATCTGTGAGAAACAAAACAGGGTAACAATGATCTTTTGTATTCAAGAGAGAGCACAAACATGCTTACTTAAAAAAACCAAATTGTTCTCCTAAAATGTTGTAAAATGTACAAATAATAACAGTAAATTGCTGTATATCTCACCAGCACCACATTACTGTTTGCTATTAAGTTTGCTATGGATAGCACTTGTTACTTAACAGCATAGTAAATAATCAGATAACATCCCCATAAAGAGACTGGATCTGATTCGCCTCCCACTTACACTGCTTTTATGCTAGTATGTGCCCATTGACTTAATGGGGTTAATCTTGATTTACAACAGTGTAAATGGAAAGGTGAATTAAAGACCACAGAAGGCAAGTTGGAGAGGATGTGATTTGCCGTGGGCTGGATTCCGATTGCAGTAACACAACCCTAGACGGGGACTAGCTCCACCAAGCTAAAGAGCTGCACAGCTGCCCCGGCTGAGGAAATGGAAATTCAGGCCCTGCTGCCCTTTGTTTCCAGTGAATGTGCACATCTTACACAGCACAACGTGCCAGTAGGTTCCCTTCCCTTTCCTTCACCCTCTCTCCACCTGTCTCAGGGGCATAAGAAGCATTTCTCTTGCATGGCCTGAACCCATGGGGGTCTTTATGATGTGCACACTGGAGATATTTTGCTCTGCCCTTTGCCTAAAGGGAACACACACGAAGTCCTAGGGGCATGTATTGCATGCACAGAAGCCTGTGAGACAGAAATGAGCTGATGACTTTTGAGGTGGGCATTCAGGAACCAGTTGACTTAGAAGCTGGTAGAAACTCCGGTGCATGCACCTTTACATGTCGTGCAAAGTCAAACAGAAATCAGCCTTGTCCGTCAAACTGGAGCTTGTTCTTGTTCATGATTCTCACACTCCTGCCCCCAAAAGCTGAGCACAGGCCACCAGCATAGGCACCTTGCAAATGTTGCTGGTCACACAGAAGTACGTCTCATACAAAGGGCTTGGGGCCAGTGGATGGCAGGTCCTGGAGGAAAAATATTAATGCACAGAAGAGAGAGTAGCTTCTTGCAGGATCGCAGAGTGGATGAGGGAGGGGTCCTCAGGGGCATTTGGGTGAGTAAGCAATGCCATTCTCCCCAGGCTGTCCTGATTTCCCACTTGCAGCTGGGGAGCCTGTCGATGGAGATCTGCAGGGGTGTGCACATTTGCATCTGTCTCTCGACATGTGAGAACCAGCTCCTCAGATGCTATCGGGTAACAGCAACTGAGCTCAGCAGAAGCGCGGCAGCTCCCACCAGCAGCAGAGCTGGTCCTCCAGGACGTCTCTCTCAGAGGAATAGCACAGCCTGGATGTTTGGAGAGAGCGCTGTTGGTAAATATACCCTTGTTTACATTTCCTGTTACATAAATGGAATGTTTCCTCTCCTGGCTCCTCATCGCCCTGTGCAGCATGGGATGCTCGCAGCAGGAGAGAGCGCGTGGGAGAGGAAGCAGGATGTGCTCCCGTACGGTGCTCCCAGCGCTCCCACCACACCCTCGCCCCGCGCCGGGGCCGCTGACGGAAACCGCTTCTCTCTGTGGTCTAACCTGGCTCCCAGTCAGGGCGGCAATTACACCGCTGTAATGGGTACTCCCAAAATGTATCGGTCAATCAGAATTGCATGTTAAGTGGGTGCTGAAAGCCATGGCAGGTTTGATGATTGCTCTACGCCAGGACCGCAGCTGTAAGCTGGCAAACGCAAGGAGTGCCCAGGCGAACCCAGGGAGTGGATCTAGACCTTGCTTTCACTCTGGTTGCAAAGACAGAGAGCAGCGCGTGCTTCAGGACAGCTGCTTCCCTGATAAAACTCCACCTGTCTTGCAGCAGAAATGAATTTGCCCTTCTGGGCCAGCTGCTCCGCGACGTGGGAAGTTCAGGAACCTCCCTGAGGTGCAAACAGACATTTCCAGCAGCAACAAAATATACATAAACATTTTAAAAGATCACTTTAAAATTCCACCTCTCCCCCTCAGCTGCTTGCCACCGTCCGATTTCTAAATGAGTGGGATTTCTCCTGTGTTCAGCTTCATACATATATATACACACATAAGCACGCCCACCTCGTACACAAAGTATTCCCCATCTTCAAGTCACAGTCTCAGCAGAGTACAGAATTAGATCCTGTCTTCGCTTCATAAGCTCACCCTCTCTGTTAGTTTATATAAAGCCACTTCAACCCTGAAGGAGCTGGCATCTCGCATCCCTGCCTTCTGAATGTACAGAGCAGAGGAGTAAAGAACAAAATAGTGGGGGTGAGGGGGGATGTTCTGTTTAAGCTCAGTAACATGAAACATCCTGGAGTTAAATACCAACAAAATATTCAGTGTTAATGTTTAATATTGTCAGGAACTTGTCACCTCCACTTACTGTTTTGGAGCTGCCATTCTCTCGCAGACTCCCACATCTGAGCTCTGGGCCTAACATGCTTTCCCATTATATACTAGAAGAAAAAAAAGAAAAGCCCAGAAGTAAGGAGAGACAGTGACTCTGTCTGGGTTACAAAGCTAGGTAGGGCGTCTTTCCCCTTTCTGTTTGCAGAAACAAAATGACTCAAATGGCAGAACTCCTAAACTGCTGCTTTTCAGGCGTTACCTTTTTGAAGCACCCTCTCTCTAACCTCTGTGGGATGCTCTTGGATGTATGGAGATTTGCTTTGCTGCACTGGGTAACCAGCCTCGCCACCCCTCTCCTCCCCGCCGTCCCCAGCCAGAGCCTGGCATGGTTGTTCTGCAAACAGACTCACGAGCACAAAATTTGGGTGATCCAGGGACAGAATGGTACCTAAAATAACACGAATTAAGACTTTGCCTGCCACACTTTAAAATCGACTTGAGGCTGATTTGCGATTGTGAGGGTCCTCTTGAAAAATGCACGGATGCCATTTCACAGAGCTCACTTGCAAACTGAGGAGTATTTCTTGGTGCAGCTTGGTGCCATCCCAAACGTCTCCCTTTCACTGCTGGAAACTCAGGCACCAAAAAAAAAAAGAAGTCAAATCTCCTTGCAGTCAGTGTAAACACCAAGCATCACACTGCAAACAGAATTGGGCCATCCTGCCTGTGTCTCTGGTTTCTGTAAAATGCCTTATTATCCCTCTAGGCTGAGTGGTTAATGAAAATTCAAACTCTTCTAGCTTGTTCCAGTCAGGAGGAGAAATGGGTGATGCAATCAGGTATCTCTGCTGCAATTCTCTTTATTTGGAAGGCTGTACAAACCCCTGCTTCTTTAAGCACAGGAGGGAAGAAAAAAAAACAGAGGTCATTTCCCTACCCTTCACTCTAAACCTCCTTTGGTCAACACCCCGACCCAAAAGTGACTCCAGTATTCTGCCAAAACCACATAATCATCAGACTCTCTTCAAACTTTCTTCTGCTTCTGTGAGCTCTGTTATTCCCTATACACCTTTGCTTTTTTTTTTTTTCCTACAGCAACAAGCATGCTCACTCCTGTGAAACAATATTCATCCCAGATGCTGCCTTGCAGAGCAGCCGAATCCCTAAAAACTACCCAGTCTGCCTTTTGCGGGGAGCGGGGGGGAGGACGATGACACATGATTCATGCCTCTTACAGGCATTTTAAGTGAAAGATGCCTCTAAACTGTCTTTCTCACAAAGGTTTAACCCAGCTGTAGCAACACTTGCCACCTTTGTATAATTCTTGCAGCTAAAACTTTCAGTTAAAAAGCCCCCAAAACAGGTAAATTGAGATTTTTGTGGAGTTCAGTGACCAGATCCATTAGGCTTATAACAGACACAGAGATGTGCTGTCATCTCTCCGAGCCTGCAAACAAGCCATGGCTGCAGGAGGAGTGTAAACTACCTCTGTTGTTTCCCTGCCTTTCAGCATCACTTCTGTTTCGAGGATGATCCAAATGCTACTTTACTACTGATCATTTGGATACAAACCTACAAAACATCCAGCGGGGTCAGACCAAATAGCCCAGAAAGCTGTCTCTGGCAGCCGGAGAGAGCAGATGCTTCAGGAACCATGCAAGAAAAGGGCAAATTCAGATTCATCCTTCCTCTGGCGTAGGCTTCGAGCTTCTGACAAGCTGAGCTGAAGGATGTCTTCATATTGTTGTATTTAACATCCCTCAAGAGTCTTTTCTGATCTCAATCTGTCCGATCACTTTTTGATCGCATTTCGCTTTTGGCCTTCCTGGCATCCTCTAGCAATCATCTCCACAGCTTAATTACATGTGTTTGTTGGAAATTTACTACCTGGTCATCCAAAAAAAAAAAAAAAAAACCAACTCCTGAGCTACTGGACACCAAGTAAAATGCTGAGAAATAGTAAAAACCCATTCTTTGTTCATCTTCTCCCTGACTCATGGTTGTATTTCTGTTTATCATGTTTAATCAATCTTACCCCCTGAATTTATGCAATAAATTTTTGAACCTGTTTATACCTTTGCCATCTAAATATCCTGTGGCAATGACTTCCCAGCGTAAGACTCTGCTGGTGACTTCTTTTGATTTGTTTTAAATCCACTCCTTGATTAATTCACTGAGTATCCCATTTTCACTGTCAAGAATAGTAAATAATCCTCCTGTTTATACCTTCTCCAGCCATTTGTGGTTTTATAGCACACTGTTGTAGTCCACCTTGGCCCCAGTCTTGTCCCTCTAGACTGAAGTGTCCTGGTCTGTTTAATAATAGATTGCTGCTAAACTTAGCCATTGCTGCTGGAAGAAGTGGCCAGTGTAAAGGCAGTTTCTGTGGCTGCTTTCAGGGTTTCATTTTCCTGTTTCATTGACCTTAGACATAGTGCCTTTCTGGAGAGTATTTAGGTCATAGGAATGTAAGATATTGGAAAAAATGTGAAAGCATGTGTAAAGAAAGTATATTCTAAAATATTTTGAGGACAGGAGGAAGTGAATTTTATTTGCATCTGTAAGAAACAAGATGTGAGAAATGTATTCTTAATTATGTGCAAAAGTAGCACATACAAGGTATTGTTAGGCACTCATCTGAAATAATCACAAATCTTTATTTTTTATTAATGAACTTGGATCCGAGATGGAGCTGCACTATACATTAAGGGAGCTGACTATTTTTTGTGTTGACATATCTTTAAAATAAGGGAAAAGACAGAAAATGGAAAACATCAGTATCACTGACTTGCAAATAAAAAGGAAGGTTAAGATGGAAACATGTGAATCGAAATGTACAGAGAGACCTAGTGTGCAGTGTAGATACAGAAGCTACTCATGTTTCCAGAGCACATGCTTACTAGGTAGGTAGACAGAGAGATTATATATCAAATACTACACAGTGACTCAAAATAGTTTTCTATTCATCTGCATTAAATTGGAAGGAGAATTAATTACATACTACTATGAGTTTTGAAATAAATGAACTTCCGTGGAAATGTTTATGGAATCTTACTTCTGGAAGGATGGTGTGCAGCACCAAGAGCATTTTGAACAGAACTCCAAAATTCTTTTGCTCTTTATTCCTAGCGAAAGTATTTCACTGCAATTTCTTTTCACTTTTTGCCAAAATTTTCACTGTGTATGCATTAGGTCTTGAGATAAAATGGAGACAAATCTTGTTCTGAAAATTTCCAGGAGCTATCTAGGCCAATACATGCTAAGGTATGCTAACACATTAGAGAAATTGATGGTGTTTACTGCTGTTTCTGAATCAGTGGTGAAAAAACAACATTAATGTTGTACTTAGGAGTCTGACTCGTTAAGCCCTATAATGTGGTTACAACTGATCTACGATCAACACGTGTGCCTTGAATTTCTTGGTTCGTAATTGCCAACTTCACAGTTTTCATGAACATCCGTGAGTTCATGTTTTCTTCATGAGTTGCTCACAGTCATGTTATCTTGAGTATTTGATCATCCAATGTTTAGTGTCTGTATTCCCATGCAGCACTGGGTATGGCTTCCTGACTCTGTGATGCAATCTTTAGACAAAGAAATAGAGACTTCAAGAAATCACCTAAGCTCCCTTAACAGGGGGAGAGACCTCCAGCAGCCACTTTGTCCTATCCTAAACCACGTACCCATGGGAGGTGGCCTAAAGTGCTGCAGGGCTTTGCTTCTCTTGCCCATTCCATCTGGACCCTGTTTAGCTCAGCCAAAACTACCCCATCATTTCACACATGGGCTGTGAAGTAGATTTCTCATGTAGATAGTCCCTAAGGGTGTGATTTTAAGCAGATTTATTTAAAACAGTGCAAAGAAAGAGCTGTATGTTTCATATTTAGCTTACATTGGTTAGCTTCAGATTGTTGGGAATCAACTTATGGTTAGGATTCTCGTACTTCAGTTCCTCAAGGGCCCAGAGGCACGTCTGCTGCTCTCCAAACAAAGCATGTTAATGGAAGATGTTTAAGCAGGTGTTCTTTGCCTGTCATTTATGATGGTCCAAGTTAGTTACCACAACTGGGCTGGTACAAGGTAACTTGGGCTGTGAATCTGATGGTTGGGCGAGTTGGGCAGCACCTTACACTAAACGAAAATACACCAGTCTTCAACCTGAGCAGCAGTGTTTGTCCCCAGATACATTAGCACTGATTTGACAAAACTGGTGGGAATAGAAGCACAGATTGGGCCTTAAAACAGTTATTTAAGCTGTGCAGATATTCTTATTTCAAACTGGGAGGCACTCACTTCATCTTAGCTCTGAGCCCTGTGTTTTCTTTCCCCCTTGAGAAACAGTGAATGTTGTCTATAGAAAGCAAACATTTTGGGTTTTGGGACCTGCATGTATTTGATAGCCCACTTTCTGCAAAAAAAAGTTTTGAGCAACCCTAATTGAAGGCCTGAAGAGAAAGCTAAAAGGGATGAACAGGCCTTACTGAACGTTAATGCTGTCCAGGAGGAAAGCTCTGGCACACTCGTGTTGGTAGGCAGTTACGGTCCCTATCTGTCAACGCTAATATGCCATGTGGATAGAAATGTCTCCCGTTACACCTCTGAATGCGTCAGTGATGTATTTGAAACATACCCATCACCAGAGGACACAAGTATGAGAAGCATTTTGTTTTGCAGCAACAAAAAAGATAAAACATTGCAAAAGGTTGCCAACAAAGCAAGCTCTGTGGTGAACCATAGCCGCTCTGTGGAAGGTCTGGAAAAGACAGGGAAACCTTAAAAAAAGAAAGCGAAGGGGGAAAACCCCTGTCACAAGGAGTTACCAGTAATTTTGAAAGGAAATGCTCTGGAGGGCAACAGCTGGAGGACGATGAGGAAGGGGTTACCAAGGCCATCGAGTGAGAAGGGAGGACAGACCGATGAAGGAAGGATGGGCTGGACATCCCTAGCTTTGCCTCCTGCCTCCTCTGCAGGTCACAGGGTGTCCTTGGGGAGGCTGTAGGCCATGTGCACCTTTCTGCACACCAGGAAGTGCGCTGGTGTGGTTTGGAGATGGGATGGGGTAAGTGCGTGCCATGGCAGCCCTCCTCCTTCTCTTCGTCCTCCTCCTCCTCCTCTAGGGTATGCTACAGTTGCTCTTGCACACATGGTTCAAGGACTATTGATTCATTTTTAGGCTGCTTTCCTACACAAATTAGGCTCATGCAGCCTGCCTGAGCACCCGTCCGTTAGTCTCCCCTAGTAACTCTTGAAGCCTTTTGTTTTCAGGCACATTGACAGAGGGGTGAAGTTTCAGAAATATCTCATCCCTACGGGTTTTGTGAAAATAAAGGACTAAGTAGAGAAGAGAGACCCTCTTCGCTTCTCCACTGAAGGACTGACTACAAGAGCTTGGCTGTTATTAGGCATCAGAAACCCACACGGATGAGTCCCTCCCTGGGCTTCATTGCTTCTGCTCCACAGGAATTCACTTATGTATTAACTGAATTTTCTCGTTCTTCCCTTTATAAAGCTAGCACTCTACTCTAACAGGGATAATGACATATTTCGCCTAAAATAGGATGCTTATGAGAGCCTAGCTTGAAATAAAGATTATAAAAATGTAATGTCTAGCAATTGTAATCCACAGAGTAGAAGAGAGAGAGACAAACAGATATATAGGTAGGTAGACAGATAGATAGATTTCTTAATTGAACTCTCTGCTTGGCTGTATTTCCTTTAGGCAAGTACCATAGGTGACTAACAATAAAGGATCATAAGGAAGAACATGTAGGGTTTTTTAACAAATTTGACTTATCATAGGCAAGCTTTTACACTTGCATCAGGCTATACTGAAGATCCCTAAATAATTCAAAGCATTCAAATGGCCTGACATTAGCAGAGTAGTATTCTCCCCACAGGTGCTTAAAAGTAGAAAACAAGGTGGCAATATTTACTCTTTCAAAATACTAATAATATTTCATTCCTCTGCTCCAGAGCATTTAATATCCTGTATAAATCAATACCTACCTCACTATCTATCGATAAATGAATAATTACATTTCTGCCCATCCCCAGACACTCTGAAATCATTTATTCTAGTCATTTAATCACAAAGCTGTTATTGCAGGGGAAATTCAAGCAGACATGAATACATAAAGCCAAAAATAGAGAGCTAAGCCGAGAACTTCACTATAATAGCAGTCTCTTCCGAAGCAAGCTGCTTCTCACTTTCCCAGGAGATGTAGTAGGCTTCTCTTCACTTTTCAAAACAATAACTGGTATGGTAAAGCTCAGTCAAGCAAAGCAAAACTTCACTCACTTTGCTTTTCACAGTCAACATTTGAATGCAACAGGGAGTCCTTGCTGGTCTCATCAGGAACTCTCTCTCTCCCCCTCAAAGGACTGGGGGTCCCAAAATGTCCTCGCGCTGGAGCCTCCACGTGAAAAGGAATCATATAACAAGACCCATCTGTCTCGATAGAAAAACTTGTTCATCTCAAATGAGTGTTCATCTTTTGTGCTTTTTTGAATGGACCTACATCTGGGAAAACTGAAAATATCCATCTTCACCCCATGGAAGCCTTAGTTTACCTGCAGCAACAGCATTCCCCTTCCCAGTTTGTTCACTGTCCTTTTGATGCCATGTGCCTGCTGTTAGGAGACCAGGTATATATGCATGTGAGAGTCTGTGCGTGTGTGTATATATACAGACAGACAACACATAAGATTCAAGGGAAGAGTCTAGATTTGATGTGAGAGTGGTAGTTTCTCATTCACTGACATTAGCACAATCTTCCTCCTGCACCTTGGTGAAAGCCTCGGAGATGAGTGAATTAGGCTATGTCTAAGTCAAAATACTTAACAAATATTAATTGTATAAACCTCCCTCCCATCTCAATTAGATATATGCGTTTTGTCTGCAAGAAGGATGGAAACTCAGATGACTTGCCAGAGTTCAGAAGGCAGAATGGTGATACGTTCTCCCAGCTCCCCATCCTATGCGAACTTGTTTTTCCTTCCAGACAGGCTGGGTATGTTTACCATGTCTCCACCTTTGTTTTTGCTCACCTTCCATCCCCACAGGGAGCCCTCAAGCACATATTTATTTGCACTTTGAACCTGTACTTGCTTGCATGGCTATGCTTTAGCTCAAGCTGGGACCTGATTGCTTTAGGGGAGACAGAGACGAGATTGCCTGAGTGCCAGTAAAGCTTCAGTGCCTTCGTCTGCAGTTCCCCTCTTTCAGCACTCCAAGTTCTCCTGCAGTTGATACCAATGAGTGGGAAAGAATGCTACAGTGGTTCAGAGCAAAGTGTGTGCAGCAAAACGCCCACGGGTGAGTGCAAAATAGTGTGATCAGACTAATTTGGACTGAACTTTGCTTTCAACAGCAGAAATAGCAAAAGCCTTTATGCATATTCTAATGTATGCCATGAATGTTTCTGAATGTATAGATGCCTTATTATGTCAGATTTAGCTTTGGGAGGTGTCTTGCATCCTATAAATGCTAGGTCACAAAAAATGCTGACATATGTATGTATGTATGTGTACAAATACATATGTCTGGGTCTTTGTGAAAAATAACAGCCTAGGATGGCTGGATGGATAGCTGACTAACTAGCTAGCTATACACATCCTTAAACTGAAAAAAAAAAAAAGAAAGAAGACTTGAAGCTACATGCATCTTTTAACACCGACTTGACTTGTAAACCCACAAGTACACTGAGAGGGCTGCAGCCATCTCAGGTTCCATCAAGTTTCCTTTTCACTGAGTGCATGGCCCTGGATCCTGCTTTGCAGCTCTCACAGCCCCAGCAGAACAGGGAGACATGGTGAGTCGACTGGGTAGCTTGGTCTTTCGTTATTCAGCTTTAATCCAACTAGAAACAGCAAAGCTTCAGTGGGTATGATTTGAAAGGTAGCCAGGCAAAGAGGACTATGATAATGCAAGAGCCAGGAAAGGCCCTGGCAAAGCCTTTCTCTAGTCTCTGTAGTATCCAAATTAACAAGTATTTGTCAAGGGTGAATCCAGACACATCCTATTTCTGTCATTCAGCAGCCTGCCTGTGGCAGAGGTGGGCCAGGCAGCCCTCGCTCCTCACGGCTCGCAGGCAGGCATGCAGCAGCCCTTGCATCCCAACACAGACCATTCAGACCTGTTCTCACTTTGAAGTTAGCCCTACTTTGAGCAGGGGACTGGACAAGAAGGTCCTTTTCAACGTAAATTATTCTCCAGTGCTAAGTTCAAAACCTGGTTTAAGTGGACATTTGGGTGGCACCTCTCAGTCCCAGCACAGAGCTTGCCCTGCTCATTTTGAATTATGGTGGGCTATCTGTGACTCTGCAGCAGCAGAAGAAAACCATCCAGTTTGCAAGAAAGGAACACTCCTGATGTCAGAAGGCTCCTGAGTAGCTCAAGCCAGCTCTCTTCCCTCCCTTCAGTGCCCACATGGATGGAAACAGAGCAGAGAAAATGTCAGGCACAACCGCAGTTTCACTACTCCTGTTCCTTGGGAGGATGCAGCAGCTCCCACCTGCGCTGGGTCCAGGCCATGAGGCCAGGAGAGTTTTGCGAGGCCACGGCGCTGCTCCAGCTGCAGAGGGCAGTTTGGCAGGGGAGGCACACCCAGCCTGTTGTCAGGAGCAGGGAGTTGATCCCAGTCCAAATTTGCTGTTGAGAGAGCAGATCAAGACTAACTCTATTTACTCGGAAATTGCCACACTGCACAGATCTGTCTGCTCGTGGGATTTGTGCTAGCCTGATGAAGGAGTTGGCTCCTATCCTCAGCTGAACCCTCATGGTTCAAAGTTGCGCTGGCTTTCTTCTGTGTCCTTTGGGGTGAAAAATGTCTTGCAGCTGCTGCTTATAATTATTTCCCCTACGTTTCAACATTCTCCAAATGAATGTCACCCGAAGCAGTACTCCGAGAGCCTGCAATCATGATTGCCAATAGCCAACATCCAGACTAAAAATAAAAAGCCACAGCATGGGACTGAGAGACAAGCAATACATCTTCTAGCAAAAATCACCAATCACTGGAAAGAAAAGGCCTCACTCCTCCAGTCCTGTCTTCTCCATGTTGAAAGAAGCTTCCATCTAACAACACCCTCTTCTGATGTCATCAAGACATCAAGATGGCTTGTAGAAAGCACTAGGTGAGCTGACCTTTCCTTTTCATAAATGCCTGTGTTTAATAGCCATGAAATTTTGGCTGGTCAGTAAATACAGTGGAGGGAAAGCGAAGGCTTGTCAGTGGAGCATTTATTTGCCCCTTGGAGTAATCTGGGGATCTGTTACCAAATCATACCTATTTTTGGCCCAAGAGTTAGCAGATCTTTTTTTTTTTTTTTCTTCCCTCGTTTCAACAACCACCTTTTGCAGAGATGGATTAGGCTGAAAGGATCCCACATACAGAAGGGAAGGAAACCTAAGGAAAAGGTTTTCAGGGAGAGAGCCACACTCCCTGCCTTGCTTCCTCCTGGCTGTCACAGCCCAGAAGGGAGAAAGAGCTGCTGAGGACAATGTTTCCAGGAGTATTGGGGTGTGGATGGGGAAAAGGGGCAAGGAGCAGAGCCATCGGTCTGCCCTTTCCCCGTGCTGGTGCTCAGTGCAGAGAGTAGAGGGTGCGCAGCACAACCGTGCTGCTGAGATGGGACCCACCAGGCTGCACACCTCGGTACCAGGTAACATCAGCTCTTTGGACCAAGCCTTCAGGTTGCCCTGCCTTGTACCACGTGTGGCACACAGCCAGCCTGACAGAAGAAAATACCGACAAGCTTGCAAGGCTTCTCAATTAGCTCTCCATTACAGCTCAGGAATTTAGACCTCAGGGTTTTGCCTAGTATATCAATTTTTGCATATTATACCTGTGATGGGCTGAAATATTTATTTCCCTTCTTTTTGATTAGTATTTAACAAGCAAGGAGAATCTGTTAATTTGTCAGGCTGACCTTGCTCAGAATGGGGTCTAGAGAACAATCCTTTACGTGCTGCCAGTAGCACATATACTTAGCCTAAGTAGAAGTATTTTATGGTAGCTGATCCACCAGTTCACTGCAGTGTTAGTGCTGATCCTAGCCCTGCAACAAAAGCTTTCCTGAATTTTGCACGCAGTAACCTCGCAAGATGAAGACACTCTAAAAAATAACATGGCACTCTACCTTTGTGAAAATAAATAAAAGGCCACATCTTTGAACAGCAGTGGTGGAATGTTTTATTTGCACTCATTTACCCCATGCCCAGGAGACGTGAATTCTCAATCACTATTGCTACACAGTCTTAAATGCAAAATAAAGTGCTTCGTGTGAATGATCATAACTGTTCCAAACCAGACTCCAAACACCCAGTTGAGAAAGGATAATACCACCTTTGAAATGAAAACGTGGCTCAAGAGGGAAGGAGAGAGATTCTAGCTCTTGTTTTCCATTTTCGCAAGTCTCCCGAGCTCTCCCTCCCAGTCCGTGCAGTCCTGGGCAGATCATTTCCCTGGCATCTTGCTCCTTGGGGGAACCACAAATCCTGCTGCATTCTCATTTAACTGAAAGGATCCCCAGTTAAAACCACAGCACTCAGGCTGATTCAATAACTTGCTTGGCCCACTGTTTTTTAAGAGGTTGCAAAGCTATAAATATGTTCTTTCAGGGGAGGACTTAACTGCCAAGAATAAGCAGCTGAAGTTATATTATTAGATTCAGGACTAGAAAGAATGGAGTCTAGACATTCCCTTATTTAAAAATAAGAATTTTTACCTAGCATTTCCTCTCTGTGCTGTGAAGTGATAAATAGCATCAATAAGCGTCTAATATCTCAAGTCAAGACTCAGTTCCACCTTCGGCCTTCTTCTTCCTCAGAGGTTTTATATGGGTCCATGCATCTGATGACAAGCCTCCTGGAAAAAAAAGCTTAACATTTACAAAGTTTATAAATGTTTTACAAGAGGCTCCCTTTTCACTTGTCATAGGACATGGGGATTTCAGGTACAGGTGAGAGAAGAAAAAAAGTGTCATAAAAGTGTGTTAGGGAAGGAGGAGAAAAACTTTTCTTCTTTAGCTGATCTAGTAAAAACACCTCTTGTCCTTGGTCGTTGATGTACAGTGTCTACAAAGAGCTTCCCTGCGTATACATCTGGCTGCACCTATTGCGAGAAGCCCTGGGATTATAAACTTGCAGGCTGGTGGCGCCTACATGAGTCACGGGAATCAGCAGGCTCATGTTTTGGCTAAAAAAAAACATGGTGATTTTCCTGAAAACATGGGGACTCCCATTCATTTTGCTGGTCAGATCAATGCTATTGCAAGGAGGTAGAGGGGAGCTGCCAAGTCCTTCCCCACCTGCTCCCGTTGGAGGCAGCATTTGCAACACCCTTCCCTCCCAAGCACAGCACATGAAGGGTTTGAGAAGATCCCATTTCCATAGAAATCCTAGGGGAAAGAAATGAAAATGAAAAGCAAAAGCAAAAATATCCAAGATACACATCTGACAGGTACTACAGGTCCAGACCCAACAGAGCGTTTAGACTCCTATGTCCTATTAGTGCTCATGGGTTGATAAAAGTAGAAAGAAATAGGAGCCTTTCTGAGCCAATAACACATGGAACGAACTCAGAAGAAGCAAAATGCTCCTTAATGTCTCTAGGCCTGGTTATTTAATGACACTGGAGCCACACTCATTGTTATTCCAACCCCCATAAACACAGCACTGGTGCCCATCACCCTGCTAAGCACCTGCCCCAACCCTCAGGAAACGGTGGCATCGCACTGCGAACATTGGCACTCCACTGACCAACGTAGCAGCATTAAACAGACCCGTTCACCTTGAGCACGGCCTTTGGTGGGCTTGAGAAATCCACCCCTGCTGAAATTTCAAACAAAAACCCTTGAATGGGCCATCACTTGAGGTAGGGAAGCATCTCACACAGCTAATGAGAGTCCTGGCAGACTGTTCAGCTGTGTGGTAAGCTCCTCGCCTCTAAGAAGTGAGACCTCCAATAACACACTTCAGAGTTAAAATGGCACAGCTGTATTTCAGAGAAGCTTTCTGCTTACCCTGGGTTTTCTTGAGCTATTCTGATGGAAATCAGAGGATAACACATCCTAAAGAATCAGATTTGGGTGCATTGTTTTCATGACCAAGAGTATGTTTCTCCACAATAATAGTTTACTGCCTTGTAAATACTCCAAAATTAAGGGTCTGATCAAAATGTGTCTGCTGCTAATACTTTAGGCAGGTTGACTGTGTCCTAATTCATGCTTGCTAGACTACATGATTATCAAATCTTAAAGCAACCAGTGTTTCTAGTCATATTTTATCCTAGAACATGGTTATCAGCTCATATCTATGCCTTATTTACACTAGCATTTAACATCATGTATGCAAACGTATGCTAAATCCCTCAGCTAAAAACCAAGCGTCAGCATACAATTAAAACACCTTCATCGTGTCCAGAATATTCTGCAGCACTTTAGCTCTCTGATGATGCCATGGCAGTTTCTGACCTAAGAGAGATGAATGCTGAAGCAGCGCAGGTGAGGCGTGTTTCACACGACTGCGGCAGGTTTCCCCAGAGAGCACTACAGCACATTTCCCAGGTTGTTTCCCCGCAAAGGTATAATGGAGGGGACAGGCTGTGCAAGTGTCCATTTTTGGCATGCCAGGCAAAGCACGGAGGCTCTCGTGGCAAGAGGAGGAGCTGCCAGAGCAGGAGGAAATTCCACCTTCCCGAGTGTTTCCTAATTATCACCGTTTCTGGAGGCAGAGTACCTAATCCCAGGGTGCAGGTCTGACCTGGTTACCGAAGGAAGGCATTGTCTACCCCTGGTTGTCCACTGTTTTCCCTACTCTGGAATATACTTATTCCTCACATAACCAGGCTCTGTACCTCTTCTCACTCAGGAACGAGTCAG
Organism: Nipponia nippon; assembly: GCF_047370975.1. Lineage (NCBI taxonomy): Eukaryota > Metazoa > Chordata > Aves > Pelecaniformes > Threskiornithidae > Nipponia > Nipponia nippon. Next base: position 118,362,952 of record NW_028262290.1, on the reverse strand, counting down.
TCAGGACTCAGAGAAGTGCCCCTGCCCAGCTGGTGATGTTAGATGGGGTATCTGTGCACAAGTATCAAAGTTTCGTATAAATACAAATACAGTGCTAAAGGGGAGCATGGTGCTCTGCCTACAAAATACACCCTTGTGAGTGCTCCAAAAGCCAGGGCCTGCTCATGATGTATCTACAGCCAGCAATTCATCCAAGCTGAATATATCTTAATGCTTGTCAAACAGCGTGGTTATCAGGTCTCAGAGATCATGTCTGCCTCCCTAGGCCAGGGATTTCAGACCAGTAAACCTGTGGTTCCCAGACTTTTGGGGGATTCTTTGCTTTTCTCACAGCTCAATCTCTTTCTCAGCCAAATGCTATAAAACCTGGACCTGCAGGTGGGGCAGCAGCAAGTGCTTCCCATTGCCCCTGTACCCACCACAGGCCCTGGGCCACAGCTTGGAAACACCCTTGTCTTCACCGTGGGGCTGCTCACCCCTTGTAACTCTGGGCTGCTCCGTTACATAGCCCTGGTCATGACTGTCAGTGCTGCGCTGAGCAAAGCAAACCCGCCCCATTTCACCGTCCTCATCCTGGTGACCACGATTTCATCAGACCTGTCCAATCCCACTGATAGCATCTCCTGGAAAGGCGTTTTCAGCAGCACCCACATATAAGGAAAAGTGCTGCATAAGCCCTTCCGCCCAGCAGAGAAAGGCTCGGGAGGCTGAAAACATAACCAGAGGAGGCTGTGTACATCTTATCTGGGATGCCAGAATGTCGCCTTTATAAGCAGAGCCTTGCATTATCAGAAAAGAGGCTATTTTTGGCTTCTTAGCTCATGCTCTGGAGCGGTGGGTGACCGGTGCTGCAGAAGCTCATTTAGGAGTCAGGAGATAGAGAGCCACAGCAAAGCAGCTGGGGATTTCTGGGAATGCGGGGTCACCCTGCATCCGCACCAGCCTCTCTGCATGCTTCCAGCAGCGGAGCAGAGCAGGCTCAGTGGAATAAGGCAGGTACCATTAAATGACGATATTTAAAGCATTTTTTGCCTAACTTGCTAAGGTACTGACTTACTTACCTTCTTTTATCCCCTGCACCAGAGAAGAGAGGGAATGCAATGGGGACAAATACACATAGATGATATTATTTTAATGCTATGATTATTTTAATACATGTAATAAATTTCAAGTCTGCTCAAAAAGTTAAATAATTTACCATGTTTCTATGCATACTGCACTAAAAAAACCACAGTTAAAGCAATAATTTATTATTGGACAACAGGAAACAGCTGATAAAAGAAAGCCTCTTTTGTTTTGGATTTACAGACCATTTCCCATGTGTTATGTTTGCTTTGGCTGTCTCTCTGGCATCCGCTGGTAGAGATGAGAAGGAGGGGAAGGCAAGGGTGTTGCTCAAAACACAGGACCCCCAAATGCTGTTACTCCTGTTGTCCTCTGCATAAAGGTAGCAAGGATCTTCCTGAAGCCTTTTCCTCCTGCCCAGAGCTTTTTTAAGGTAACTGTGTGAGGCTACTGTCCTAGCAGAACTCCAGAAACTCTCTGGAAACACATCACAAACTTCCCGGGAATAGACAGGCTAGGAAATCCATAGTCTGGAGACAAAGAGAAAAAAAAAAAGGAATAGCCTAAATAAACCAGTATGCAATTGCTCCCACGTGTTACTCTGCAATCCTTTTGTGCTTGGCTGGTGGTTTTACTTCCTAAAGGAAGCACTCCTCAATGACTGTCACACTCCTCCCTTTCCCTACCTGAAGAGTGAGCCTCCATGTATTTTGGGTTGTGCACATCCCTGCTTTGCTGCGTGGTCAGGCAAGGCCTTGCAGTTGCCCCTTCATGGCACCTTGGGTAAGAAGCCTCTCGCCATGTGCTGAAGTTGTACTTGTGCTCCCTGCTCCCAGCATCAGGCACACAAGGCAGCCCCGTGCCTGAGGAGCCTGAAGACCATCACCTCGGACAGGGCTCATGAAGGAAAGGAAAAAGGATTTCTTGTCTTTTCTTAATTATGAACAAAGAGGCTTTGAGATTGCTTTCTGTTTGGTTCTTACCTAAGGAACAGCAGGACTGCTAAGTCTTGCGTTGGTGTTTTTGTTCTTTCTTTTCCCCTGCAGAACCCTCCAGAGGTCTCAGAGACAGGAAAAAGCAGGATATTAAATCTTTTCTGCCCAACAGTCCTTACAGCCTGAAGAAGGGCACATGAACCCTAAGCTTGTCTGTGCTTCTGGCTCTCAAGCAAGTCTTGCAAAAGCTATGACCTTTATGTGCAGGCAGGAACCACCAAAAGGTTCTGTTAAAACACTTTTATTTTCCAGGCTTCAGGGATTTTGAATATTGTGATGCAGTGATAAAGTAACTGCACCATGTATTTAAAATTGTCTGAGATTTCCACTGTAGACCTTAAACACAGTGCTAAATAGGGCAAACAAAAATAGCTGTTACTTTGACAAGTGCTTATTTAAAGCCTGTTTTGTCAGCATTGCTGCCCTGGTTATGACAGGGAAGTTGTCTAGAAATTGCATAATTACCAATATTAAACGCAAAAGCAAAACAGCACCACACAATTCAATAATGGAGCGGGTCACGTTTGCCATGGCTGTTGCAGCCTCTATTAAGGCTGCAGCAGCTCCGTCTCAAACCATGGCCTCAGGAAAATGCCGCGCTGTTGCTGCTCCTCATTTGCTCTCAGCCCAGGAGGTTTCTCTCCTCTCTGCGCTCAGATTGCTGCGCCAGGGGAGGCGATAAGGACACTATTTTCTCGCTTGCCCGCATGCTGCTGAGAGAAGGCAGCGTTACTGCCTTTGCTGCTTGCTCTCCACAGTGTCCAGCACTCATCATCGGACTCTTAATGGACTTCAATATAATAGGAGTGGGGACTGGAGATTGAGGGGAGAAACAGTCTGAAAACATTAGGACATCCTTGTTGCACATTATAAATTTTGTAACAAGTTCAGCACCTGAGCATCTGTGGAATAAAAGAAAATATTCAGTGCTCTTTCCCTCCTTCCCCTTCCTCTTGCCTTGCCTTTCCTCATAGTGGAAAGGAGGTGAGAGACGATGACCAGCTCAGAGATGTCTTTTTAATGGTTTGGTTTCACAGACTTTGTATTCCTTACGTACCACTCATCTTTCTCCTGATCTCCAGGGGCATTTTCAGATGGCTTGTCCTCCTATTTTCTATCAGCTCAGCAGGTCACTCGAAGGTCCTATCCATGTGATCTGTTTTTCAGTCCAACCATAGAAGGAAGCATTGCAGCAAGCTCCACACCACCTTTCTCCCCACCTCCTTCCCTCCCAACGTTTATTGCATGCACCAGGGCGGGTTTCTACCCACGAACATTTGTTACACGTGTCATACTTATCTGAATGCAAGCTCGGTATCGATCTGCTCTGCATTTTAGTCTAGCTCATTTACTTTCAGGAAAAAACATAGGGAAACTGAGCTGAGAGCTCTGGCCTGCTGGTGAAGATCCCCTCTCGCAGCGCTGCTTACCCGGTGTCTTGCCTGGGAAAAGCAGCAGCAGGGTCAGGGGCTTCTGGGTGCTGAGGTGGGCGCACTGGAAGTGACAGATTTGCATTTAGCATCCACCCGTGAAAAACCTGCTTTAAGTGACTTGGTCAGCATCATATACGGATGCAGTGGCTGGAGCAGGTATGCCATCAGTAGCTGAATTCCTAAGGCACCATGTAATCTTCTCCCTTCTTGTAACCTGCTGCCTCATGGGCTGCACATCTTCCAGCTACAGGAGCACTTGGGGTGAGGACCCTACAACCAAGGGCTTTCTTCATAATACAGCCTTCATTAATTTTCACAGCAGAATCATCCTGTGCACTACATGAGGATGGGGACTTAGGGAAAAAAATTAGCATCATCATTTAATTAAAGATGGATCATAATAATAAAATCTGCACAAAGGGACTGGCGTGGGATTACGAAGAGAACCTTAATTGTGGAATTCTTCCTATTTGACTTTGAGTCTCTGATTTTTCCATCTTAACACAATCTTTTTAACTGCTTTGGCATGTAATTTCCTATTTTGAAAAAAAAAAATTAAGAAAGACTGAAGTGTTATCATTCAGCTTCACAATGACACCTGTATGTGTCATCAGCAAAGCTGGAATCTCTTCTATCTGAGACTCTTCTCACTTGACCTAAAGGATTAACTGATAGCAATGATAGGTTGCACTCTAGTCTGCTCACTGCAGGCCAAATATGAGAGGAGTCTGGCTAAAACTCTCTCCTCTGTGACGAGCATGTGCAAACTGCAACATTTCAGAGGCCTAGAAATGAGGTAAATTTTCTTTGACAGTATAGTGACATCAGACTTTTAGTCCCTGCTTCAAATGAGGGGTACTGCCAATGCTTTCTAAAGACAAAGTTGCCAGCCTTTTCTTTTTCCATGGGTGAAAACCCTTTTTTTTCCATTATGTTTGGGAGAGCCGAAATGTTTCAGCTGAAACTACCTATCAAAAAAACCACAAAAACCAAAAAATGTCAAACCATGCTTCAGAAGACATCTGAAGACAATTTCACGCTGAACAGCCAAAGCTTGACAAAAGTTACACAAAGTTGAAAACAGGACCTTCTCATCGAAACACTGGATGCCTTTAATAATCAACAGTGCTCCCCAGTTGCTCAGGTTTCCCTTGGCAGGCAGAGGATAATCATCCTCACTTCTTTCAGCAAAGCCTTTTAGTCCTGCAGGTGAAAATGAAGAAACTGTCATCACCACCAGTCCCATCTACAGTGATTATTAATATTATCTGGAAGAAAAGCAGGGCTTTGTTCACACACAAGGATTTCCTAACAATGAACCTATATACGACATCCCATACGTAAAAGCAGAGTTTCCCTTTTCGGCTGGGCCAACAACCATGTTGCAGTCAAGGCTCTGCCCCACGGGCAGCACTTGCCAGGCAGCTGAAGGTGTGTTGGAAAATGCGCTCTGGCGCAGATGTGCCAGGCACATACGCAGGGCTCAGCCCCGTCCTGCTGCCAGACGCTTTGAGCACCCCTTCGTGCTGCTGTGAACAACCACTGGGTGCAGACAATAGCAAACCGTGCCTCTCTGCCTCTGCCAGCATCCTAAATAGACACCAGTGAAGACTTAATGCCACTTGCATTTCTCTTGTAAAGAAACGTAAAAGCGGGTGCAAATAATAGAGCAGCACAAAGCACCTTGAGAACAAACAATCATTTGCGTGTAGATTATTAACAAACACATCTAACTCTGTTTCCAACCAAGATGACTCAAATATTTTTATTTTTGTGGCTACACAGATCCCTTACTTTCCTTACAACACTTTTATAATTCAGCAAAACAGAGGAAAACTACTCAAGTTCAAACTTCTTGACATTATTGTCAGTTTATTTCCATGAAGCTGAACGCTGAATATTATGAAACAGCTCAGGAATGCTGGACGTAAAGGGAGATTTCCTTTTTTTCCCCTTCAGCTGAAATATCTTTTGGCAATAAATCCCCGCCGGAAATGTGCTTTCCCTGATTCCCCGGCTTAATTAGCTCAAACAATGTAAGATATGTAACACTGACCACCATGGGAAACCTGATAACAAAGAACAGTGATACAATGCAAGCCTTTCAAACAGACGCAGCCAGTACCCTGCTAAGACAAAAGTGGATTCAGTGCGGTGTCAAGCCTTTTCTTCCTTCACTGCTGCAGGAGACACTAGCACCACGGTGAGACAAGTTAAACTCTGCCATGTTTTTCCCCAGTAATGATCTAAAATTGCCAATTCCTCTGTAGTATGCAGGTCACACATTAGTATTTTCGTCAAGGAAGAGACAGCAACTAATGCTGCAGCTCCTTGGCACTCAGGATGCATTCGCTGCTATTGCCATAGGGAAAACTATGAGAAAACTGACCCCAAAACTGGCTGCTCGTATGAAAACAAGCAGTGCTCCTAGTTGGCAAGACTGCATGCCCTCACATGCTCCTTTCTGAGAGAGCTGAGGCTGCAGTTTCCTCAGGATTTCTTTCTTGGGCTATATCCTGAGCAGCCCTACCCCCCTGCCCTCGCTGAGCACTCAATCCCACCCCTGCGTCATCCTTCAGCAATGGTTTGTGCAGATGGATGGTCAGCAAGAAGGATGCGCTGACTCAGGTTGCAAATATCCTTTTTCTTCTTGCCTTTCCTTGCTGTATTACTGCTAGCAGGGCAAGCTCTCCAGTGCCAGCCCCTGCTCTGTGCTGGGGTACTGCAGTAGCTCCAAAGTTGAAGGAAGGGTCGAGAATCAGGAGCATAAGCAGTGGGTGAGAAAGGACAATGGTGCTGCAAGAGCCAGTAACATCACTGGTGGTGGTAGCGGCGAGAAATACAGCCTCCCCTGCAGACAAGCAGAATCGGGACTGTACTTAGGTCAGAACAAAATTAATGTGCAGTTGGGGTCTGGATTGGTGCCCACAGTGTGGATAGTCCCAGTGTACATTAAAGCTGCTCTCCCCCGATATTGGTAAAGATGCCAGAGGAGAAAAGATGCAATAGGCTTTTGCTTATTTTTCCATTTATATTTACGATTTTTAAGTTTAGACATATTTATAGACTTGCTTTTTCTTTTACTTGCATTAGAAGCTTGAGTCTTATCACTTCTTTTCCCCAAAATACTCTGTGGCCACCAGAGAACTGGCAGGATTATAATGTCACAGGGACACAGGTAGGGAAGTGCAAGTAAATATAGTCAGGAACAGGGATTTCTTAGTCAGAGCGTTTATAGTTTGCCGCTTCTTTTGCTTTTGTCATTACCTGTGTAGCTCAAATGCCTTGCAGGAGAATGGTGAAATGACTTTGGCCAGGTCCACCCGGCAGAGCTTTGTTGACTCAACGATGTCCGTCAGGGACAGGAAACCGGTCAGAGAGCTGACCTCCATCCATGCCTGGTGCGCTGGGGCCAGACATGCCAGCAGGGCTGTGCTTTACTGGCTCAACTTGTTTCACTCATGCATGGGTCCAGAAGCACACTGCTGCTGAAAGCATATGCCCTACCAGCACAGCACTTCCCATGTACACCTGGCCCTTCAGAAAAGGTGAGAAAGCTCTAAATCCAGAAGAATTCCTCCAGGAGGGCTTCCAGACAAAACAGAGAAACAGCAAATCCAACAAGTTCAGGGTCTAATGACTTGTGTATTCCTAATATAATATCAAATGGAGTTAAGAAAGCCCAACAGCCATCTCTTGGGTTTCTTTCTTTGTTGTGAAGAACCAAAGGTCACGGGCTCACTTTTCTTCTGTGGGTTGCCTTTGAAGTGCGGGTGTCATCGGTGCGCTGCAGGGCCCCACATAGAAGGTCCCGTTTGATCCGAGCCCGTAGGTGGCTAGCTCTTTTGGGCATCTCTGGTTATCACCTTTGTATTACAAGGCCAGTTGCGATCTGACTGATCTGTTAAACAAATTAGATTCATCCCTCTGGCTCTGCTAAAACTCAAATGTAGCCCTCAGTTGGGTAAAGCACAGACACTCCAGCTTTATTTATATTAATGTAATTATAGATAGACTAATATTGAAATGGCCAACTTGCACTGTAGGCAAAATAAACAAATGCTTCTTTGGTGATCAGTGCATCATGGGTTTTTTTAATTATAGCCTGCATGCTAAATCTAGACCATACCTAGAAAATGTGGCAGTCTTAGTTCTCAGAGACAGTAAATGTTGCTCATTTTCCAATATATCAAAGTGAGAGAGTCTACAGAGTATGAAATTATTTTACACACCAGATATGATAGTATTTCATAAACCAGGTATTAAATCTCAGCCCCACAAAAGTCATGGCAAAATTGCCACTAACTTCAGCAGAGACAGCACTTCAGTCTAGGAGGGGCTGTGTGTATGCAGTGAACAAATGTAAGAAGCCTAAGGAAAGAGAAAAAATATCAGGAACATACAGGAGATTACAAAATCTACCATGTCTATCATGAGTGCTGGGCAGCCACACATGTCCTGCATCTGGTTCTCCAAATTAGTCCCATACACGGCTGCAACATCGCTTATAAAAAGATCCCAAATCATGGAGTCTTATAGAGCTGTTATTAAACACTGTTTAATAGGTGCAGCTGTGCTTAATTTCTGCCTACGTAGTCCTTAGTTTCAGCAGAGATTTTGAAACTGTTCCTGTTATCACCGCAATTCTGGAAACAAAACTTGCATGAGAAAAGAAAGATGCAGAGCTCCTTCTTCATCTACTTTTCCAGCCAGGCAACCAACTACACCGCTGGTAGAATAACACCAAACCCCTGGTTTTATGCAGAAGAGCTGGTGTGAACATTTTCTTTGGTTTGCCTCCAGAGGGGATAACAGTCTTCTTGGGATTTGGGTCTGATTGTTCACTGTTTTCTCAAAAAGAGCTCCCCCAGGGCTCTGGCAGAGTTTGGTTTGTAACTTCTGAGGCTCTGCATCTGGAGATCTGCCAAGCCTCTGCCTTTGGGTGATACACGCTCCCATTTAATGGGAATCCACCACCCCCGCCCCACACACGCACATGGTTTCAGGCAGGAGGTACCACTTTTTCTGGGAAAATTACTGCTATGCAGGCACACAACAGTTACATATGAGCAGTCACACAGTTGTGGGATGCATAAGATCCATTGGGCATGCGGCAGACGGTTGGACGCCTCTTGCACAGCAAAAACTCTGCTTTCTATTGCTTACATATGGGGTGGCTCTGTACCTCAAGTTCAGTGAATTTATCTGGGCCTGGGGTGCCTGGAGCTGGTGAGACAGCTAACCCTCCAAATCACTGCACAGCACTCTGTCATTGTCACCAGGCTTCCTGTGCACTTGGCATGATGACTCAATTAAAGCAAGATTTTCAGTCTGTTGCCTGGTGTTTCATTGGCTCAAGTTCACTTAAACAGAAGGTCAGCTCGGGAAGGTAATGAAACACAAGCCAGAAAAAAGTGTGCTTGCTTTGGGCACTGTGGCCAACGTAACAGAAATGTGCACAGGACAACTTCACCCCTGCCCAATGCAGGTGGTTGCACAAAATGGAGAAACGTCAAGGAAGACTTTGGATACATGTAGAGCTCATGGCAAAAAGAATGCAAGAAATGGCTTCCTAAACTAATAAATATATATCAGCATTTAGCCACTAAATTACATGATGTGACTTTTCATTCCGAGGAATTCCAGTTGTTTTCTTCTTGAAGTTTGCAAGTGGCTAAAAGAAGACAAACTTATTGAATCATTTTAACCTACTTGTGTTATTGAGGAAACTAGAATATTTCATTAATTCAGTACTTACGATCTTAAATTTATAGAGAATAGTCAAAATGAAGATCTGTTACAGACTTAAAAATACTCTTCCTGGAGATAGACACGCTTTTCTTCGCTTGGTATACTTCCAATCTTTATTTACCATACGGCCAGAAAAAACATTTGACTTGCTTGAAAAATGCAGACAGCACTAAACTTACTCAGTATCTGCTTCTCTGGTTACAGTACTATAGCACTGGTGCTGAAGGAGGGAGTGGTTGTTGTAGTTAGGCAAGAAGGCCTCTTTAAAATCAAAGTGCCTAGCTGAATTTTTTCTTTCTCTCTCACTCATCCCAAAGGGAAGCATAAGGTTTCATGCGAGCTATGGTTGCCAATATAAAATAGCTTGGCCTCTTCTCCATGTGCAGAAGTCTTATCCTGCACCTATAAGATTATGGCCTATCCCTAGGTAATTGCTGAGCCCAAACTCAGGAGATGGCCAAACAGGACACCCCACAACATTGAAGAACAGGCTCCACTGACGTCCCTCCAAAGTCTCTGAGCTGAACACCCCAATCTTTCCAAACATTAGGGCTATAAATGATGTGGCTCATGTCCATGCTATATAAAAATATATACATGTATAGCTGTTTTCTGATACTGCTGGCTTCCATGCCTTTTAATAATTAAGTAAGCCTTCCACTCTGAAGGGCAATTGATTGTCACAGAAACTATTTTAATGCATTCACTTTATATGTACCCATCTCCAGGTAATTCCAGGACTCCATCCACATTGCCAACCATCATATTTTCAAAATTCTGTCTTTTCTCATGAACACTGCAAAAGGACAAAATCAATCTGCCTCCCATCATGCTATGTGAATAAAAGACGCTGTAGGATGAGGCCAAACCACATATTTGTGGAAACATTTAAGCATTTTCTTAGTTCCCTTGGACTGACTTGAAATTTCAACATGTGCTTAAAATCCTTTGCACTATTGCACTCTTGGAGGTCAAAGTATTAACAGGGAAAGTGGCCAGAGAGCAGTACTGATCTAACAGGTTTTATGCATTACACTAAAAATGTTGGTAGATCACAAAGCCCTTCACTGGTTTGTTTTAACTGATGAACCGAATCTTGGTCTCCTTTTTGTCAGTTGACATTTTGACCAACTCACGGTCCTGAGATGAGAAAAACTGAAGAATACAGTTGATGAGATGCAGGGCCCTGGGCCCATAAGGTGCTCCCTGCAAGGAAGATGTTAAACCCCAGTGACATCTCAGCATGGAATGAAAGATGGACCTGTACAAGCTCCACTTACCCACATCAGATCTGAAACCTCTGCAGGAGTCATTGCCTTATGGCATTGTACTGTTGTCAGCAGACAGCAACTTTAAATAAAGCAGGGCTCTCACTCACATTCATTGAGTAAATGTTGTTACTGCCTCCCAGCTGTTTGTTACCACCCGTCTGCTGGGCTGCGATCTCCTGACAACAAAGTCGACAGGAGGGAACTGGTGCCTGAGCCTCAGTCATTATAATTTAGACACTGTACAGTCTAGCACCTTAGCATGAACCCTCCCTTCTTGGTGGCTTGAACTAAATACACAGTGAGGTACAAACTGGAGTGGCTGAGGTGTAGGTACACACTCCCCACTATTACTTCTGTCCCAGAGGGGTAATTGTCTAATGCCAAAGTCCCCTGCTCAGGTAGGGGAACAAAATATGTGTAAAAGGCAAATGAAAAAGTTCACAGTATTTTACACCCAGCCACTGCCACTTACCGATAAATAAAAGTGAGTGTGATGTGGGCTCTACAGCAGCACTCAGCAGGTTGCCTCCCACTCCTCCCAGTTGGGGACCCAGCCCAGCCCACACCGGTGGGCCAAGCTCCCACGGGCTCCCAGCAGAGCTGTGCTATGAGCCACTGCTGAAGGCACAGCCAAACCCACACCAGCGGTCGAGACTGCATCCAGAGGCTGCTGCCCCTGTCCTGCAAGGTCCCACCCCCCATCATGGTTTTACCCCAAATCGCTCCAGTTCAGATGTGTCTGTTCCCATCCTCTGTCAGACCCTTCTCCCATGCGCTCCCATCTGCGATGTCCACGGTAGCACTCCCCTGTGTTTCCAAGCACCAGGCTTGCTCTTCAAGGAGACTTTTGCCAACTGCTTTAAAAAGTGCAAACTCAGGCCAAATGCTCCATGCTTTTGGATGCTGCCATACCTTTTGGAGCCATTACTACAGAGTGGCACAGAGTACTTTTATTATGGAACTCACATTTGGATTTTAAATATTCTTTCCATTTCCCCAGATGAAGCTTGGATTTTTTTTCTTATTATTGCAGGTTTATTATCGCAATATATTTTTTTTTTATTGCTGATAATTATTACTTAGTTCTGTTGGTTATTAGGTTCATCACTGCTTGGAAACTTCCGTGTTAGATCTGGTCTGGATAAATATCAAAAGATTTGGATACTTTTCCAAAAGTTTTGAATATGCAAAATGGTCTATATTCCTGGAAAGGAATGGAAGTTAGCATATGAAAGAGAAGGAATCAGACAAAGTAGGGCAAATTAAAGGACAGACTCTAGTACCTCCCATCTCTGGGAGAATTTCCTTAAAACTGAGACACAGCATCCTAGTGAGTCTGTTTCTGCATTAGCTTGTGTTAATTTGAAGGGTTTGTGTTGTATCATTACCCTTTATTATGAGGTTTTCTGTGATGGTCAGTGTTACATATCTCAAGCCATGTGAGCTAATTAAGTCAGGAACTGCAATTTTTGGAGTGATAGATTATTCCCACAACAGCATTCCCACAGTATTTCATTATCTCAGACTCTGGCTGTACTTAGAGAAAAAGAAAAGGAAATTCATTTTTGAAACTGAGTCTAGTTTAAGTCTTCACCTAAACATCTGTGCAAGGCCTCCTCTACAGAAAGAACTCAGGGGGGGAGGAAGCCCTTTGTTGGGAATCTTAGAATAAAATAGGTGTTGATGGTCAACTCTTTTCAGCACAGTCTCATTTAACTCTCCTGGGAAGAAAGCTAACTGAAAGTGTTAGCTGTAGACAACAGCCACAGTGTGTGTCCTTCCATGGCTGCTGAGTGCGCGGGTGCCTCCATCCCCTCCGTGGTGGTCCCCAAAACAGTGGCACAGGGCACCTACCCAGGGCAGCCGGGACAAGGGAGCAGCTCTCCTCTTACCACCCCGCTTGGGCTTGGGTTGGACTTGAGTTGGGTTTGGTTGTGCCATGGTCAGACGAGGTCCAGCCAAATGCAACGCTGTCATGGTAGACTGGACCCCAGCAAAGCACTTGGCTGAGGATATAGGGATGCCCCATGAAACGCTGAAGATGCTTGAAGCAAAGAAAACTAAGTCTGAGGGTATCCTTACGTGTTTGGTCTTGAGTTTGTGTAAGGATGGGGGTGTGAGATGAGCTGGATCAATGAAGAAAGGCAGATTTGTCTTGAACAATGAAAACTCTTACAGTCAAATCTCCCTGTCCGTCTGGGGAATACTGCCTTTAGGAACAGCTGAAGAAGGAAGCGATGTGCCTCCGTGTCATGGAGACAGAGTAGTGCTCCGGAGATCTCCCGTTACAGTTGTTAAAGTTACACAGAGTTGTTTTGAGAAAATTTATGCCCAATTCTGGCTGCTCACTATGGCTACTGGAGAACATTTGGACTTGAATCACTTTTTGAAGTGCCACTTTTGGATGCATTCAGATTTTGTATCAGTTTTGCTTACTGTAGAAGAAAAAGACCCATGAAGGCTGGCAATTTAAAATCATTTAACACAAAACCACACTTTTCGGTGAATAAGTTTGCACCAAAAATTTACCAAGGTCTAGCATAACCTAAGTGTAACTATGCAATTTCCTTATAAATTCTGGATTTATTTTAGTTATTTCTGCACAGGAATGCCAAGTAATTAACAGCACCATCCACTAAAGTATAAATGTTGATTTCACAAAATGCTCAAGCAGAACTGACATCAATTGACCGTTTCAAATATCCCATAGCTTTTCTAGCTTTTTTTTTTTTCCCCCACATTTGATTCTTAATGCTGGGGAATGCTCCATACCGGGCAATATGTGCACGGAGATTATAAACAGTCACAGTGTGGTTTGCTTGCTGATACACAGTTAATTCTCTTGTCTACTTCAAGTCAATTTACATCATTCCATCTTCACATAATGCCTTTGCATAGGAACTTAGGACATGTATCAGTTTGATTACATGAGAAAAGGCAATCCAATCCAATGAATTGATCTGAAGTGGAAGAAAGTTTGGTGCCAGGAACATCTCTGCCTTCTAAAATGGAGCTGAAACGTGGATTATTTGTGTTTCAATATAACCAGACAAAGCAGCAAACTCTGTTCAACTTCACAAGGGCAACTTTAATGAATTTTCCTTCTAGGTACAAATGAGTGGAGAATTTTTCCCTGAGTGACAGACACTTTCTTTTTCTGCAGTACTTTTGTAACCAACAACATCTGCGTACCTTATTTCAACTTTTGCAAGAATTGGACAAAATTGCTTCACCGATTAGAGAATGTATAATTCTATTGGATTCATTTTTCAGTTTACATCAGTGGTAAATTTAGCTTAAAATACATTACATATAGCATAGCTAAGTATAGCATCCTGAATGGAGAATGAATTGTAATTACTAGACTACAGTTTTCTCCCAGTCAATCCTACACCCATCCTAAAGAGTACTCCCATGCTTGCTTCCTTGAGACTTAATTATTGTACACCCTAAATATGCCATCTTCTACCTCTCATTTGGCTATGAATAAAGGTTTAAAGGATCTCTCTTCTGGATTATTAAAGAGAAGATTTTCAATTTCCAAGCTGTAAATATTTGTGAAAATATTTGATCTGAAATAACGTATTGTACATTAAGCTGTAACGAATAGAATTCCCATTATTTCTGCTGCTGATGGCGGAGGGGTGGAATTTAAATTCAGACATGTTGGTAATTGTCAGTTCCTTCCTCCCCTTTGAAAATCAATGGAAATTAAATCCATAACTTATAATCCACATTTAGAATTGTGCTTAATAGCTGATGACATGATATGACCTATGGGGACAAAGTAACAGAAGGACTCTCAACTTGAAGAAATTCAAGCCAAGACATCTAGGGTAAATAATCCAAAACTCAGTCATTCCTCAGAAGGGAAAATGAGGAAAGTAATGCTGAAAGAAGCCTTAGGGTGACAGTAGAGAGTGCATTAAATGTGACCGAGCAAAAAAAAGAGAAAGGGAAATTTTTGGCTGCAGATTCAAAGACATCAACTCCTGGAAAAAGGAAGAAAAGATTCCACTCCATATGGCTTTGGTGTGACCACACTAGGAATACTAAATTCACTCCTGGGTACCTTATTAGCATCTAAAAGGGCAGGTTCAGTGGAGAGTAACAATAGTGTCTAAGGGGTTGTCTGGGCTGACTTTTAAGGAAAGATTAAAATAGTTTAGGGGGGGACTGGGGCACCTTTTATTCACATGGAGTAGCACTTTAATTCTTATACCATCCTTTTCCCCTACATTTTAACAGGCCTACTTACAAAGCAAAATATTATGGGCAAGTGTGTAAAAGTCTGGCCCTAAAGATATATGTATCGGCTAAGCAATGAATAGGGGAAGTTCCAATAGACATCTATGTATGTCAGAAAGGTTATTAACACCAGTGGGCATAACTTGCAACAGGATATTTTTAGAGGCAAAAATGTGAAAGAAAATGAAAACTTATTGACAGGTCTGTTAGAGTATTGATTACTCTCATAAATGAAATGATGCATCTCTTGATACATTTAAAACTACGCTTGCAAAACACAAGTGACTGTACTCAAGAGAGAGATTCTGCACTGGACAGAAGATGGTGGACTAGATGGCTAAATGGGTCTCTTATTTCTACTTGCACTGACTTAGAAACTTTAATGAGAGACAAGGAGTTACAAGACAACCTGGTAATAAATATGCACCACTGCCTAATGTATTATTTGGCCAAAGCCCAGATAATTCCTGAAGTACACCTCAGGGCCCCATAATGACTCCAGCGCTAAATATCTTACAGTCCCACCTCTGCCTGGCTGGGACAGTGAAACATTACACAGTATAAACAAGAAATCAGTCAGTAATTCTGAGCTGCAGTCTCTAATGGTAGTGTTGAGAAGACTCTTTGGATCTGCTAGAAATACTGTTTAGATCAGCCTTGTGTTGGGTTTAAGTCTACTGACACCTCCGTGGGACTGTTGCTTTCACAGAGTTTCTCTGCTGTGCCCTTTTCAAGTAGCATCTACCCCTTCCTCCTTACCCAGGCCCAGGGCTTCCATCAGGAGGTGCATCATCACCACATCAGTCAGGGAAAAAAGTTCAGATCCTCTGATGGATGGATCTGCCACCCTTTGATACCGCAGACGTTCAGCAGTGATAGTAGGTATTGGCCAAGGAGGGCTCCTGCATTGACCCCACAGTCCAATTGCACGCCATCACAGGATGCTCACCACCTCCCCCAGGATGCTCTCTCTTCTCCAGTGCTCATGCAGGCTTTGTTAGCACCTTCTGTGTTTTGGAAGAATGGTTTATTTTCCCTTCACAGGTCATTTGATGCTCTATTGATTTCAAGCAATTGGTCCTCCACAGTGTGCAGACTTTGTTATAAATTACTGAGAGGGGACGTGAGTTGGTTTGGCTCCCCATCCAGTGTATTAGCAGTGAGTTTTGAGTATACGTTTCTCCTGTTGCTCTCGTTGCAGTCCCCACACAATGACAGCAACAGCCCTGCTTTTCTCCAGATCTGAGCATAGGTAATTTCCTTAGCCTGGGCTCCTGAGGAGAAGCCATTTCATATTTATTCATTCTCCCTCCTCTAAGTGCAAATTTACTCTCCTCTCCCTGCCCACCCCCAAAAAACATATCCATATTAAATTACCACCTTCCAAAACAGGCTAGGAAAAAAAGGCGATAGATCTTTTAACCACTTTAAGGCAACATGATAGTGTCTCTCAGCTTTGAAATTACCTATACTGGGAAACTTTGCTTCCCTAAAGAAGAAGGTCCTCCCTGTGAAATGGAAACAGCACAGTGAATGTTTTTTTTCGGTTTTCCACAGCCCTTCCTGTAGTAAATATCATGTTGTTACTGCAGCCTTTTAGCCCCTTGGAAAGCACCAGCCCCAGACAGAGTCAGGCCTAGCAGCCAGCATTCTTCAAGGCTTAATGCTTTATGGAGAGACCTGAATTGAGATCTACACAAGCTTGGATCAAGTTTGGGTCAACCAGTCTTCACCAATCTGACAAGAAGAGTTTCCATGCTCGGTTTCTCCTTCAAGGACATCTGCAAATGTTTGTGTTTCCTATTACCAAACACACATTTAACATGAGAGGTGGTAACAATTTTCCCAATATTCATCCTTATCTATTTCTGTCATATTTTCTCTCCCTTTCATCATCTTCGTAATATAAAGTATTCTTACTATTTATTTGTAGAAAGTCAAGAACAGACAAGGTACTTCATAAACAGCAATGAAGAAAATAGTTTTCGTCAACAATGTATATTTCTGCCATATTCATTTTACCACTCTCTCATATTCTTCTTATCCTCACTCACCAAACACAGTTTTCATGATGGTAGCAAACAGTGCAGAGAGAAAAAAGGATAAGCATGGAGGAAAAAAATGAGCAAAAGACAGAGAAAAACCCCGGGAACTTTCTTCTGAGATATTTATTGAAGTAAGGGCTGTGGGAAGATAAACATAGTGCACTGATTCCATTCAAAAAAGTAGATCTTCCTTTCAAAGCAACCACAGCCAAACCAAAGACAGCCAGGAATTTGTGTAGCAGGAAATCTGGCATCTCTGAAGATCTCTGCAGATACAGAAATACAGAGAAGGTGGGGGAGACGGAAGAATAAAATTTAGATTAACAGTGAATCTTCTGAGCTTGAAGACCCACAGCAGAAGGCAGAGGTGAGCTTCCAAGCTGGCCCATTGACCAGGGAAGGAGGTGCAGTTGCCATTTTACAGGCAGCAACAGATCTCTTATCTTGGATGTTAGACTCTCTCATAGGGACGCTGTTGCCCAGTGCAATGGGCTGTTCTTGAAAAAGAGAGAGCTGTTCCCTGGAGCTCCCTGGGCATCTGATCACCCCTTCAGAGAGGTCCACTGGGAATTTTCATTACCATTTGAACAGAAAACAAAATTATGCAGACTGGACCTTAGTTTAATATTGTATTAAGGTAAGCACATTGGCACCATCCTGTGACAAACATTACATCATCCTTTTAACTAGTAATGTTTTTAATGTCTATATTTCACTAGGCAACAGACTGATAGAGTTTTTGACCTTTTAAAGTCACACGAAATATTTGCCAGCTTTGTTATCTAAGAGTGCTACAAAGGCAGTCAGCCCCACAAACATGAGATGGGACAGGTTCACATTCACTTCAAGTGATTTTCTGTGTATCTGTTACACAAACACACACATACAGGTATATACTGAAAATTACACACAGAGGCCTGCTATAGAGAGGGACTGTACATATATATATATATATAATGACTATAAGTACTTGTCTCTCACACCCATCCTCAGTGTGTGTGAGTGCCAGAAACTAGACACAATGTTCCAGACTGGAATGATGCAAGGAAGAAATATATTGCATTTATGGAAATCATTAATTTTGCTTGTCTGGGAACCTCTTGAATATAAATAATAATTTCATTTATAAATTTCAAAGCGCTGTCCTAAGAATGGGTAAGAATCATTATCTTCATTTGACAGTTGGAGAAACAAAGAGCAGGCTGTTTTAAGCAGCAGTCTAAGGTCACATGGAGTAAATGAAGTCAAACCTCATCTCCCAAGCCTGACTCTCCCTTGAGAGAGCATACCAGAGAGCACACCACTCACAACTTTATCAGCTGAAACTCTTCAGCACGTATGCTAATAGTATTGGCAACCCTGAGCCTTCACAGATCAGGTCTGAGGTTTCAAATGATCAGCAGATTTGCTTTAAATGCATAAGATTAAAACACCCAAATAAATACATTTGTACTTCTTCTATTTGCCTTCTATTATCTGAGCCTTTGGAGTGTGCTAAGGTAATGGTTTCCAGGTATTTCCACCACCAAAAGATCCAGGCATCTTTCCTTAAAAAAGGGGGAAGTGGGATGGGGGGCAGTATTAAAAAAACAGCACTAAATACTGTAAATAAAATGTGGAGAGTTGGCATCAAAATGCAGAGACCATACCTATTTCTGACACATGCTGAAGACTGCTCTCTTTATAAAATGGTCGCCCTACCCTACCTCAAAAGCAGATGTTGCTTTCAAAGCTGTAGCAGTTCCCAGTGACAATTCCTGAGACTGGTTAGCATCCATCACCACCTCAGTTTGGGTCTTCCAGACCTTTTCGAAGGCACGACAGCTCGGGGCAGAGCTCAGACCACACCACGGGAGTCGGGGGTCTTTCTGCGCTGTTTGAACCCAGCAGCTGACGTGACTAGAGCACAACAATTTAAAGCAGGGCACAGCCCAGCTTTCTTTTGCAATCAGAAGAACTCTTCATCCCCCAGTATAAGCCAGTTCCTCCTATTGGGGTTGTTAATGCAGGATCAAAGCTGCCACAGCCACACGAAGCAGAGTGCTGGTCCAGCCTGAGCTCATTCCTCCTGCTCAAATTTGCTGGTGGGTTAACTCTGTGCTGCGAAGCTTTACACCAGATACTGCACCCTTCTTACTTCGTGCCAGCTGAAATTCATAACTCTGAAGCGGTGGTGTTCAGTTTAGGGCTTTTTTTTCCCTCTTAAGACCTGTCTTTTTCAAATGTCTCCAAATTAGACAATCGCTAGGGGCACTGATAGTTGTTTTCCTTTTAAGTCAGAGGCACTATTTGCTTTTTCAGTTCCTCAGTTGTTTTATCTCTTATTATGTTGAATCATTTTGAAAGCTATATCTTCCATTTAAAAGTCATATCCTATTATCTAGGAGGGAATTTAAAAAGGTCGGTGTTAAAAGAAAACACAAGCTAAAACAACCCCAACACTCAAGCCTTCAACACTAACTAACCCAAGCGATATTGAAGGTTAATTAGACTTTAAGAAAATGCGCAGGCAATACATGTGGCATGCTCCTGATAAAATGACATTTCTTATAATAAATTAAATTACAGTAGAACCTCACTGAGGCACTAATCATGGGCAAGCCACTGGAAAAAATTAATGTTTAGTCAGGCTGGAATCTCTTTAAGTTAATAAACAAAAGAATACAGTGTATTCTGGTGTGTGGCCTTCAATAATTACACTTCATTTTTACTCAGTCTTAATGCATTTGCATATATGTTGCAAAAATGTCAGTTGTAGGTATATGACAGCACTGGAAATATCTGGGTGGTCTCTAACAAGTGCGAATTAGCAGTACATTATTTAATAAATGTTTTTATGGGCAGCATGAGATATCTCAATGGTTTCTCCTTGCTTTGCCATGTCTGTTAGCATTTAGGTATTGGAACAGGCATAGTACGTACTGGGAAGAAGCACATATGGACATTCAAAAAACTAAAAGTTAAACATGTTATCCAGCTTTCATTTCTCTCTCAAAGTCATAAAATTGCATGCTGGTGCACACTTGCTGGAGTGTAAAAAATAAAGTATAGGTTGTTACTGAATCTCATTTTTAGCAGAAAAGATTTGAGTGTGTGCCCTGTGTATTATATGGGCATGTAATATGCTGTGGTAATAAATAAATCAATCATCTGATCTGAGAACCCGATTCTTGTTTTTCAGATAACTTGTTGACAGACTCTGGTAAATGCGTTTGCTCAGATTTCTTCATGCTGTAACCCTTGGAAATGTTACAGACGTTTTTACAACAGTAAGCCTGAAGAGGCAGCACCACACAGAATCCATATTGCTAACACATGAATGGCCTTTAATGTCCGCAGAGCCTTCAATCAGCTCCACTATATTCCTCTCAAAGACAGATATGAAATGCACTATCACATTTTCATTAGCTAAAACTTCACTGGCATTAGCCATATGTGATATGGCAGGCAACTGTCACCTTTAGAGGAAAACACAGATCTCACTTATTTGACTTTGCTTCTTCTGAGAATTCAGAAACCCAGACAAATAAAAATCACATGTTTGAAAGAAGTGGAAGGAGAAGAGCTCAAAAAAATAAAGAATAGTTAGTTGTACAAATTTTGGTTTGATGACACTTGGATATGTGAAGACATATACTTCTTGAGAACATGCTGAGGGGCAAAAGTCATAGATACTCCAAGATACATAATCACAACCTGAACATGGTTCTGCAAAATGCTTAATCAGAAGGAGCAGGCAACATGGAGTCATGAGAATTTTAATTCAAGCTCTTAAAACAAAGCATTAAGATGTCTCAAACCAGATAATGTTGTCTCCCATTTCAGTTGATCATTAAACTTAAACTTATTCCTTCTGTTTGGGGTTGCAGCCCTGCCTGACTCCCTCTGAACAGCATCTGATGCATGAAAGCATCAGAGAGGCAGATCTGTCCGTACCATGATTAAAACACACACACAGATATCTGTTTGGACTGTTACACAAAATAAAAATGCATTTTCTTCCTCTGCATTCCTTCGAAACACATCCCTCTTTTAACCCAAACCTTCAAAAGGGTGTCATTGTTACTACAAAACTGAGGAAAACACTGGAAGTTGGAGCACATCTTTTAACGGTTTCCAGGCAGCCTGCATCAGCCGGAGCAAAGGAGGGTCTGGTAAGCTGTCTTCCATCTTCTCAACTCTTCTTATCTCTAGTTCTGTTTCTAAGGTCAGTAAAAACATACAGAAGTGATTATGCAGGAACTAGCTCTGAGGGATTATGCTATTTGTCAAAGTAATAACAGTGAATTCAATATGTGTAAATCTCTTCTCCCTGTGCAGTAGAGCTGTGCTCTGGAATACCAGTGGGATATTGATAGGAGTCATTTCCTAGGCAGCTTACCTTCGGGAGGAGTTTGTGGTTGATATAATAAGAAACGCAAATTTTCTAAGAGCCCACAAGTTGCAAGGGACAGTCCCATGGGCCCTTTCTGCTAACAAAAACAGCTGAGTTACTTTGCATTTTTATCAATGACCTGGAAGAAAATATAAAATCCTTGCTGATAAAGTTGGCAGATGACACAAAGACTGGGGGTGAACAAAGAAGAGACATCACTGATGCAGGGTGAGCTATTAGTAAGCAAACAGCATGTTTTCTAATACACCCTAACACAAAGGTCTAAAGAAGCTATGACTGTAGGAGGTCATTATGGAATCAGGGACTCTGTCCTGGAAAACAATGACAGCCTGGTCATGGCGAATAGCCAGGTGAGTACCAATCCCCGAGGAGATGCAGTGGCCAAAAGACCGAGTCTCTAAGACAGGGGTGGGAGAACCTTGGGATACAGAGGCTGCGTTTTGGATTTTGGCACTGGTTCATCCAGTGAAGGCCTAAGCCCATCTATGAATCCTACCAACCTTGCAGCCTCATTTTGTGAAATCAACCTGTCTACTGGGTGTGGCTCCACTTCTGGAGAACTGCCACGGAGCATAAATCTTGGGTCTGTCCAACTCTTTGGTGGTATATAACTTGCATCTGTGTGGGTGAGCCATGCAGATGTGCCGCATGCAGCCATGACCAGCCATGTCATGTGCCTTGGGATCTCCAATGGGATGTAGAGGCTGCCAGAAAGTGGGTTCCCAGTGAGGAACACCAACCTCCTGTGCCATGGTGTCCCAGAAGCTGCCACATGGATGTGTGGAGCCGGTCAAGAAGCCCAACAGCTTTAGCCCACCACATCGCCTTGTATGTATCTCAGGCACAGTCTAGATGCAGCCACTTTGTCCCATCCTGGTGTCTGTGGTCAAGAAGAGTGTTAATAAGCTGTAAAGCAGAGTAGGTGTGGAAAATTTGCCTTATATAGTAAAAGGTGACACTTTATCACAGAGAAAATGAAGACCTGGATTTGATCAGTCTGTAAGAACAGAGCTTCATATTGGGCTGTGTGGTACAGAAGACAGAGGTGTAACACCACCCAGAAGCTGCAAGTTGAAACTGGACAAGTTCAGACTAGACTTTAGAAGTGCTGATGTTTGACTACTAGAAGAACCTCCCAACGGTTTTGCTGGGTTTCCTGGCCCTGGCTATTTTTAAATCGAGATTAGGTTCCTTATAGAAGAGAATCAGATGAGTTAAGCACAGCAGTACCTCTGGCCTCCTAGTCTGTAACTCCATGAAGCCCACTCCGAGCTTTCCTTTCTCTTCCCCCATTCCAGAAAATTTGATTAAGTGGGGGCACCTCCACAGGAGCATCAGAGATGCTTTTGTTGACTTTCCTTCCAAACCAGATGTTTCAGAGGACAGTCATGGGCTATGCTAGGTGAGATGCCAAAGGAATTCACCTGCCATGTGATACTATATTGCCGGGCATGATAAGGACTTAAGGCAGGCCTGAATGGAGAAATCAAGCCAGCTCTCTTCCATCATACAGACCAGGAATAAATCTGGCACTTCCCACTTGAACGAAGATTTGTCTTTTACAAATCTTCTTTGGAGGAGAGCCAGAGAGAAAAGATGCAACTATCCAAGGGCCCCTCTAGAATAGGAAGTGTCATTTGGGGATGGGGATCCAACAGAGGCTCACCTAATAAAATCAGCAGGGGATGGCAGTGTATGTAGGAATTTGGTTGTCAGTATATGAGGCTATAAATAGGCTTTTGGAAAGTCTGGAAGCTCACACAGTTATTGCTTGTTATTTTAAAATGTTAATGTGGATTTCAAGCTCATGAAAGACATGAGATTGCTGGTGAAGACCTGTCTAGCCACACATAGGATCAGCAAGAAATTCAGGTTCTTCCATCCCACTCAGCCTTGCCATGGAAGAAAGACCAGCTCCTGGTAAGTTTTGGTCTTTATGAACAATTTAGCCCCCAGGGCCCTCTGATGGCCTATGCCAACTCTGATGCCTGCTTTGTGATACAGATACGTTACCTGGAAACCCGACTGGTATTAGCCACTTATTTCTTTTTCCTTATTTTCCTCCTTATTGTTTAGTAAAAAAAAAAAAAAGCTGTAGCACCACAAGAAAAGGAACAGAGATTGTCTAATGCTCACAGGGACATTTACAGGATCTCCCACCATGCCTCTAGTTACTGTATCTTACTAGAACAGCTCAAAATGGATACTTTGGCAAAACATGGCTCTTCAACAGTGCCCCTATGCATTGGATGGTGAGATCATCACTTTAGGGCTGACGGTTTCTAAAGAATTTGACTTGTGTCTTCTTGACTCCTAGCAGGTTCACCCACCATTTGGTGCCCCTTCCCAGCAGCACGCACCTAGAGCCCAAATGGTTGCAGCTTGCCTAGTTGCAGATTCCGCTTCTTACTGTGAAATTTGTTCATATTAATTGCAGAGAGGAGGAAAAATCAAGTTGGCTGGGGAAATATATTTTTTATTTTATCTTTTACTTTAGCTTTTATCATTAGAAACCAACATAAGTTGGTTTCTGGGCTGGATGCGTCAGATGGAGCTGATAACCATTAGCACTGCATTAAAACACTGCATTAAAAAAATAGAATAAAATACTTCTTGTAAACATCTGATTTAAAAAAAAAAAAAAAACAAAAACCAAACAAAAACCAAAACACTAATCAGTTAGAAGCTGACAGAAATTATTAGCAATAAGCTCTTTCGCATAGAAATAGGCTTATTACCATGCATTTGCAGCAGCTGGCATGAGCCTGGCGTGGTGCCAGCAAACTGTGTCCTGCAAACACATTCTTTCCACCTGATCCTAGGAAAAACACCAGCAAGACAGGGTTGTGTTCTCTTCTCAATCCCTGCGTAATATCCTCCCATTGACCCCTGCAGGAGCTCTGTGCATGTCCATGTGTGTAAAGAGTATGGTCCGAAAAGGAAAAAGAAAGTTGGTTTTGCCTTTTCAGCAAAAGGTGGACCCGTGAGCAAGGACCATGGGCTGCTTTTAAAAGACGGGGGCAGAAGAGTAGGGGGATGTGTTTTGCTACATCATTGAAAGCTAATAGAGGCCACACGGGAAAGAAAGAATAAATTAATCACAAATCGCAGCCACATGAAGAGCTTAGGTCAAATCAGATTTCTTAGAGGGTGTGGTGGGGGTTTTTTTTGTTTGTTTGTTTGTTTGTTTTAAATCAGCAGAAAATTACCCTCTGCATGATGCATGGCATAGTCCTCAGCTCCTGGGTCTGCCCACACTCGGATGTCGAAGCACATTTGTGGTTTGCTGAGATCCACTGTTGTTTGCTTGCTTTTTTTGGCCAAGGACTTTTCCATATGATTACGCTCTAAAAGTGTGCCATAGATTACACGCTCCATAACCAGGTTACAAGGAGACAACACAGGTCTGCATTTAGGAAACCATCCTTAATCCCAATAGGAACAGCTTCAAACATTCAGCCTTCAAACTTTTTCATTATTGACTTGGTTAAATGTAGGGACAGATCCTGCAAATGTCAGGGATGTCTACTTCGCTGGGGGACATAAATGCTCAAAATTAAAATTAAAACTGAAGCAAAAGAACCTGAAATGCTTTGCAGGATTGGGCTTCAGGTATGGAAAGCACAATGTTAACAGCTTGGTGTTATAACACGAATCCAGTGATTTTTGCATTTATTTGAAAAGGCCAAATTATGTAAGATTTTGTCAACTCTTTAGTTTAATGGGGGTAAAAAATACTGACTTTAAAGCAGGTGAATGAAATGGCCTGCGAAGCTTTATGGGTAACACAAAAATCACTATTGAAACAATG
Source organism: Nipponia nippon (assembly GCF_047370975.1). Taxonomy (NCBI): domain Eukaryota; kingdom Metazoa; phylum Chordata; class Aves; order Pelecaniformes; family Threskiornithidae; genus Nipponia; species Nipponia nippon. The sequence goes on along the minus strand of NW_028262290.1, from coordinate 118,337,937 downwards.
ATCCCCTTACAGTTGAAAACATCGACCTTTGCTGAAGAAATTCAGAAGTCTTGAACACAGTGCTCGCTGCTTAGTCCAATTTCAAGTCAATCGAAGGAAGCAAAATACAAAGGGAAAGGTCATATTGACTTAGTATAACAATCTTAATGAATCTTGGCTCTCTGTTTTGCATTTCCAATGGAAACATGAACTCAGCGGCTCAATCCCTTCCTCTCTGTGCTGCTTCCAAACACACAGGTAGAGGGAATAAGCTTTTGCTCGGCTCGATCCCTGAATAGCACTGTGTCTCTGTTTAAACAGAGCCTGAAAAACAGCCTTTTTATTTTTAGCAACAGCATTTACTAAAAGGAGCTGTTGTTGACAAGAAAAGCCACTCACATTTGAATATGAAACATTTCTAGCACTTTACGTGTGAGGGGAAAGGTAGGCAATTCGGGAGTCACGATCGATAAGGAAGAGATCGTGAAGGATTTCTGGACAGGGAATATTTCTTTGCCTCCCAAAAGCATTTGTCCTGTGCAAAACCAGAGTATTTTTTGGCACTGCTGTAGCTTATCGGTGTACCAGTCACGGACCAGCACCCAGCTGTGTAAGGTACTGTACAAATGCAGAACAGAAAGAAAAACTTAAATCTAAGAGAAGAGCTCACAGACGGATGCAGACAGACAGCTGGGGGAATACAAGGAAACAGGGTGACATTATAATATTGGAGGCCCTATTTCAGACAAACAGTGAAAGGCAAAATGACAAAATTTCTTTTTTCTTAAAGCTGCTGCTCCCTCCATCAGCCCCAATCCTGCCATGATGCCTAAATGAAATAAATCAGCCTGTTAATAACACCTGAGCAGCACTGGCAGCCAAGGACAGAAGTCTAGTGAAAGACGAATGGTTAAAGTTTACTAAGTAGTTACAAACCACCAAAAACAGGTCTTAAAATGGGAAGTGTCAGGCAAGCCCTTAATAACAGGTAATACTACCAGCCCCACCTATAATTACGGTACTCGTCTCCCCACCCTCTGAATGTCACTCCTTTCCATCAATTGCAGGCTTTTCAGAGCACCAGCAGTGCCTCGGCAATGTCTGCACACTGCCTTATAAAAACAGGGTGACGTTTTTTATCTGAGCTTCTGAGGAGCTGCTGTGATATACGTATTAAATAGTAACAGCACAAACAATAACAATAGTAACGAAACAGGAGGTTCAGCTCTGCCCACATCTACCTACGCCAATGCTATCGTATCCCCAGTGCAGTTTGCGGCAACCTTGAAAGGCTGCGTGTAGAGGGAATAATGTATTGAAAGGAATACATTTACTGTACATCACATAGTCCCCATTAGGAGATTTTTATGATCACATTACTATGTGCTTTGTCTTCAGACGGACACTTCGCTGGCTTTTCCACCCATAAGCAAGAAAAAATACTTGCCACGCTCATTATCAGTCTCTTGGTTCAGAGTTTCTCTCTGATGTACAGCTGCTTCATTTTGGTTCTCAGTTCCAACAAGACGTATTATTGTCACCTTGTCTGTAACAATTTCCTTCTACTCCTGAAACTAGACGACAGTCAAGGATATTACTATGAGCCTGAGACTGGTATGTACTTAGAAATGTTTTAGATGTGTAGAGATGGTTGAATATTTTTGTTTTATTTTACACATTTACTAGCATTTGGGTTTGTTTTGACATTATTTTACACATTTACCACCATTTGGGTTAGAGGATATTTTAAAATTATATCAGTGCTTACTATACTAGCCTCATACGTTCTTTTTCAAACTGTTTGCTCTGACTATTTAGGGGGGCTCAATGACTGTACAAATCATACAGAAACTTTTACACTTGCTGATTTGATATGGGGTGCTTTTTAAACATCTGATTTAACCTGCAAGAAAGAATAAAAAATAATAAATGTATGGGATGAATTCTCAAATAAATAAAGGCTTATGAAACAAATTAGGGAAGATTTTAAAAGATTTAGTGCCTCAGTGAACAAGCTCCTGTGTACTTGTAATAATATAACCCACAAATCACAGTAAACCAAGCATGGTGCTTTGATTTGTGAAAATATGCAAGAATATTCTTTTAACTATCTGATCAGCTCTATACCGAGCCCTCACACTATCAAAAGGTCAGAATCCAAAAGGGTTAAGTATTGACTGACAAGACGATGAAAGGAAAAGCAACAGAACGTAGGTGTATAAAGGTCTTGAGGGACATTCCTAAAAGTCAGTATCAATTTTTACACTTCTTGCACAGGACCAGATATGAATTTCAAATAATGAATAGATTTGGATCATCTGTACTTTTCAAAAATGTGAAAATCACACTTAACTGTATCCATGCCAAAAGCTTTTCTTCTTTTTTCTTGCTCAAGCCTTCATTAATTTGAAAATTCATGCCAAAAATTCATTATTTTTATTCTTTCTCACCCATTTTCACCTGTTTAGAAAAGCAGCCCCTCTCCCATTTTTGACCCTGTGATTTGTACAGTCACTCACTGGATAATGCAGCCTGAGAGTTTACAAAACAACATACATGGGTGAAACTTGCTAGTTACTCAGGGGTGACAATATGGTAGAAACAAATGGGTTTGAGAGCAAATAAAACCCCGGGTGCTGGCTATTTCCAGTACCACAAAAAAATGCTTTCCATCCCAAATGCAGCGAGTAAATGCAGAGGGTGACATGGACAGGGCATGTGCCCCTGTCCCTCAGCCCGGCTACAGCAGAGCCATCAGGGAGACTATTGCCCTTTACGGGACCCTCCGTGGTGGCAGTGGTAGGATGGGAGACTCACAGGGTGAGGGGGCGACTAGAAAAGGCCCTTGGCAATCTGTGCTCCACTCTCCTTTTTTTAGGGGCAGGATGTTTTGGGAAGAGAGAGTTTGCTGGCAACCTGATCCTCCCTCCGGTTGCGGGGATCTTCAAAGGAGACGGTGCTGGCAGCTGACGTCCCCCCTTCTCCTGTTGGGTTTTTTTCCCGTTCACACTGCAGATCCCTCCCCCGACAGACCTCCTGATCAGCTCCTTCTTCCTTCCGCAGCACAAGCTCAGCCATATTCAAGTCCCTTCGTACCATGCACCACATCAGGAGGCCTTGCCACGTTGTTTAAGTGGGAGACCAGCTCCACTGTGCAGTGGCATTAACCAGCTTCAAAAAAAATAATAATTTGAGAAGTTGCATGGCTTCTAAATGGGAGCAGGAACCTGATGGTTGAGAAAGGCAATGGCAAACACAGCAACATTGGGAGGGTAAAGGAAGAAGCTGATGAGAAGGAAAGAGCTGCCAACCCAGCCCTCTCACCACAGGCTTCCCCAGAAACCACAGTAGCTTTGTCTCTGCTCCACAGTGTTTCACATGCAGCAGACCCTTCCACAGGGACAAGTAAATCAGTTGGCAAAGTTGGCAAAGACCTTTCCCCACTTCTCCTTCTAGAGGCTTGGGTGCTCAGTTAAGCCCTTCTCCCAGAGACACTTTGCAAGCCGTCCTTCTGTGCTGGAGGTAATCTGGTGCAAAGAGAGACAGCTAGCTGACTTGTCCAGCCCCGCAGAGGGGCAAAAGAAGAGCTCAGAAATTGTGAACCCATGCCCCAGCCCAAAAACCTCCAGCCACGTAACACCCGTGCCCCAAGACGTGGCACAGCCCTCTCACAGCTGGCTGTGGATGGGCTGCAGGAACCCCCCCGGGTACGCGTAGCAGTGCCTCCACGTGCTGCCTGCCCTCCCGCCCCACGGACCTTGCCCAGCAAGTCATACCCAGGGACGCTGCTGTAAATGGCAATATCTCTTGGAATGGTTTCAGTCAAACCACACTTCTCTGGCAGCACGCGCGCATGAGGAGAAAGGTGGGCGGAAGGAAAAAGGCAGAGCCAGTGCAGTAGCAAATATTGACCAAAACAATAACAAAACATTATTGTAAAACCCACACAAATGAACGGGTGAGTCTGTGGATGAGCACAGCCCAGGAAAGTGCTTCAGACTCACGCATTCATGTTCACGTTTCCAGTGCTGAAGAATACGCTTGCAGAAACAGAACCTGTCTAAGCACAGGTTGGAGAAACTTGAGATGAGGCAAATAAAAAGAAAAGTAATTTGTAATTATGCAGAAGGGCAGATATTACCAGATATAATAATAAAATGCTAACACGATCACTTAGCTTGGTTTGGTTTAGGGTTTTGTGGTTTTTTTTGTTTGGTGGGTTTTTTTGTTTGGTTGGTTTTTTTGTTTGTTTGTTTGTTTTAATGTGGGTAGTCCCGCTGGCCCTCCTTAACTCTCAACAAATGCTTTCTGGATTGGGTGCTCAGCACCTGACAGGATTAGGCCCACATTCAACATTCACAATAAAGTTTAATCTTGAGTCACATTAGCACATGAAAAAAAAAAAAAAAGTCTCTGCTTTGTTGCAGTCACACACACAGCAATAAAAAGTCGCCCGTCACACTACCTGCATTGCACAGGTTGTCTCACACATAACTATCTGCTTTTTGCCAGAGCCGGCTATCAGGTCTCCTCTCTTCCTTTTTGTTCTTTGGTGAGGGAAGAGGTGTTTTATAATGGAAAAATAAACAGCTTGTTGTATCTACTTTTTCCCCCCCATTAAATTAATCTGGCGGTGTAATACTTCCAAAACTATTTGCATATATTTTCTTAATGAAGCCACCCATGACTCCCACCATGTAATGTTTTGCTATGTAAAGTCACTGTTCTCTGACACATGCATTTCTGCTCTGTAGCGATAGGTCAATCGTGGCTTCTCTCCCAGTTTTCCTGCTGAATGCCAAACAAGACATGTTGCTTGGCAGACGGAAAATTTCCAAAAGCACCTGTTAGCAGGAGCAGGGGACGGTATGGAGTACTCCACTAGCTGCCTAAATAACCTGAAAACCTGCTCCTCAGTCCTGCTTTGGCTCTCCAGTTTTGATTTGCATTTTCGTATGGTGTGATGTGGTCCTGATAACCTGAGCCAGGCAGGTGCTCAGGTACTTCAGTAGCAGGAACCAGTTAGATGGATGAACAAGTTATGAAATGTTCATCCAATTCCCCTACTGAAATCACCTGCCAGCAAAATACGGACATCCTTTGAGAACGTGAATAGCACCCTGCCTCTTAAGAGCATGATACTGAAATACGTGCATGCCACATTTCTTTAGGTGGGGTCTGAGGGACAGAACCTAAAGCATACTCATTTGTAGCATCAGCTTTACTTCAGGAGAGGCTGTGGAAATACCTGCGCAGAAGTTTGTGAAAGCGCATTTTCACCCTCTGCTTCATATGCAGAGATGCTATACTATTTACTCACTTGGATGATGATTGGGAGACACATCACCATGAACTATTATGGAGGTTAATGCCTCAAATTTAGGAATTCATGTCCCAGTTGTTACTCTGAGAAAATAGCTATGGACATAGATGGAAGCTGAGCCCAAATGACAACTTAAAAATCAGATCTTTGAAGTAGACGTGAAGAAGCCACAGAAACAAAACAAGAATTTGATATAAAAGCAGCATTAAAAACAAAACACTTTTCACTAGCACAGTATATACATCTTTGCTTAATTGATTATGTGTTTTCTTCTTTGGGTAAAAGGGATTTGAGACATGCAAATTCTAGCTTAGGGACGAGTTGTGCAACGTCGCACTCGCTCATGAGTAATCCAATTGACCTCCCTGGGTCGACTCATGTGAGCAAGCGCTCATCACCACCAACCAGGGTTGCACAGTCAATGGGGTTTCAGTGCACCTCTCTATCTGCACCACCCTCCCAGACAGCATCGCGTCCGCCCTGCTTCAGCACGAGTGTTTCGTCGAGCTTCTCTGATCGCTGCAAAGCTACGCCAAAACACAGACTGAATGTGTCCTGTGTGAGGAATTAGTTTGATTAGTTCTCTTAGGATACACATGATACTTTTTTTTTTTTTAAGATCACAGAAAGAACATTTCAAGGTTACTCCGTGAGAATAATCAATCCTTTAAAACACACAAGTTCTATAATTACCTTTGCAAAAAAAAAAAAAAAAAAAAAAAAAAGCCGTGTAGATTGTGGCAATGAAAAAGCTACTAAAGTCAGCACAACTGAGCCCTTAATTTTGCCTTTTCACCAGGTTTCAGACAATTAGGTCTGTGAGCAGTAAAAAAAGGGGGGGGGGACACAAAAAAGAGAATGAAAAAAAGTACATGATTAATTTTTACATTATGGTGCCCAACTGAAAAGAAATCACTTGGCTTCATTTAACTTCCCGTCTTCGTAGTCTGAAGAATGCTGCAACATGCTACTGGTGCATGCCTGTAAGGTAACTAGTAAACACTATATTTACTAGAAAAAAATCACTAAAAATCCCTGCTTAGTTCGTTGCACATTACACAAGCCAAATTGCAAAGAGATTTTTTTTTCTCTTCAATGAAGTAAATGGAAGCGCCAATATATACAAATATGCCCCTATTACTAATGAGATATTTACAGCCCCTGCCTTGCCAATTACACGTATGTAATACCTCGGTGCGTCGTTACCTATAGAGCTCTGGTTAAGAGACAATAGGTGCAAATTAATGTATAAACAGACATTATCTCTTCAAGCCTGGACATGACTTGAAGCTTCTTTAAATATTTTTAAATGCCACAGCTTTCTACTAAGGTTTTAAAATCCTTTCTTCCACTCTTTGCTGATGGTGAAAATGTTCGGGGGACGGGACAAGATATTTATAATAACAGGACATTTCACTCTGCACTTTGTTTTAGCATGTGGGGGGAATAATAATTGTATTCAGACTTGAAATGGCTTGGGTTACGCAGTTCAGAGCACAAGCACCTGCAGCAAATTAATTTGTTGTAGCACATTTATTATCTCATAGCTTCTCTTTAGGCTGCAGCTGTTGCTATTATGTTAATAACGTTTTTTATCACCACAGTATACAACAGGTTATTGGTAATACAGAAATTTTGGGGCGTGGGGTGTTGTTTTGTTTTGTTTTTTTAAATTTTATTTCTCAGAAAGAAAAAGATGGGGAGCATATAACACATAAGCATTGACCAGGCATTTAGCCTTCTGTTTATTAGCTGATTTGAAAGAGAATGGGCAAGAGAAATTAGAAAAGAGTAACAATAGACAAAGATGGCGCGTGCAGAATTTGTGAAAGCAAAAAAGAAGAAGAAGAGGTGGAAAAAAAGAAAGAAAGAAAGAAAGGAAGACCGAACACCGCAGTGCTGGGGTGGTGAGTGTTCGGGTGGGGGCGGGGAAAATGCTGCAGTTTTCGTGAAATAATAAGGTGGAAAAAAAGGCATACAAAGAGTAGGTTTTTCATTGTCTGTAAAATATAAACACAGATGAATTCTGTCTTTGGTTTGTTCATGCTTTTCACTCTGCACAGCAGGGATGTTCTTAAGAAGTTGCCCTCTGCGAAATTTCACTAAATGGAAACCGTGGACCCTGCATGATGCGATTATAATCACACCAGCCATTCTTTTTACATAATTTTTTGTTTAAAATCCAGTAATGCTTCTTGTTTTTAAAACATATATCTATATCTGTACACGCATCTAAAGCGGTGCTGGTTTACGTCCCCCCAGCAAAGTGCAAGCTGAAGCTGTAACTGGCTGTATCCCATCCGCAAATCTCTATGGACTCAAAAACAATATGAAAATTTTTAGCTGACAAGAACATGTCTGCTGCCTGCAGTCACTGCAATAGCTCACCATGTTGCCTACTAACCAAAAGATCAAAAATTATCGATTTCATGGCGCTGCGTGCTTGGGATAGAAAAGCTACTTTAAAATTTGCATTATTTAAGAAATGAATTAAGAGAAAAGACGCATCTTTTAGAGCACTTTGGAACGTAAAAATGGCTTTATGTTTTAATCTTATCAATGATTTACTATAATTCTATTATTTTTAGCAGCTGGGGTCTGGAAATGATTTTTTTTTGCCGATGAATTTAGGATTTTGCCGCAGTATACATCTGCAGTCCCAGAATCCTCTGGTAAGATAATCCCTCCTGCGATGGGGAAACGCCTTTAACCTTTTCGTGAATGAAAAATATGCAACCATTTTGAAATAAAAAGGGGGAAAGAATGATGATTTCTAAGAGCTGGAATGAAATTTACTGTGAATTGAAAGAACAAGGAAAGGAAAACATACTGTCATCGCGGTGTGGCGTTGGGAGTTTCTAGCTGTTGTCTCCATCGCTCCTATCCTTTCTTCAATGGTGTCCGTATATACGCCTGGAGTATGGTGTTACCCATATTTCATGCGGGTGAGAAATCGAGAACCAAGACGTTAAGAAACACAGTGTTTCCTTGCCGTAACTGCAGAAATGCTACCACTACTACCTCCATGCTGCAGGCTTTAAGGAAAATTTTGATTACCGGTCGTTGAAATTCATTTGACCAGTGGATTCTTAAGATGACCGGGCTGCGTTAGGGGAGCCAAGCCTCTAGATAGCAGGAGGTGTTTACAGCTGCTCGGGGGTTTTAGCTAGACAGGGAAGAGGAAATTTTTCCGTGGCATAAAGAAAATCCAAAGCCCTAGTCCATGCACAGTCTGTTTGGAGATTTGTTCAAATGAAACTTCTACCCTGGTACTCTCCTATTTTCAGACTGCACAGTAATTAAGAAAGAGTGGTCTGAACAGAAAAATCAGGTCTTAATAATTTACTATCTTGTGTTTTAAGATTACATGTTAGAATCAATTACTCAGAGTAGGAAATCTGGCCTAAAGCTATTGAAAAATAAGGCAAAATTTATATACCAACTACCTTTTTAAAGATGGCTTTCTATATGAGGACAGCTGTATATTTAGAGTATTGACAATTAAAGGGTTACAACTCTGAGAAATCAGGGGTTTCATGTGGACGGAGTTTGATTAGGGAAGAAGAAGGTAGGTGTCACACCTCTGCGACTGTTATTGTTTTTGCCTGTGTTTCTGGCCGGCTTTTCTGCCAGGGTGCCTGAACACAACCATTGCAATTGTTTTAAATGAGGAGTACGAGACCCATAATCATTAAGAGACAGGCACACAGAGCAATTTTAAAGGAAAACTTAGGTGCTGTGGCGTACTTGATAATGACAACATTTTGAAAAAGACCAATATTGTGGATTTCTGTTTACATGTTCATGCAATAAATTTTGAATATAAAGCCATCTTGATATTTGTTTGGTTAGTAGTAATTAAAATATATGTATTGGGAGATGCAATGCTTCATGTTTATTCTATTCCACTGCTTAATATGCCAGTAATCAGATATTCTGATGAGTAATGCCTCAGCTGCTAAATCAGCTGGAGACTTTTTTCAGTTTCTGAGACATACCTGATATATAAAGTTAAACTGTTGTAGGCATTCACGTGTACTGAATTAAAGAGGGAAACGCTAAGGCATATTGCATATATCCAAAACAGGAACACTGAGGGAAATAACTTTTTTTTCTTTTAAATCAGATTGGTGGCCAATGACAATTCTATTTCCGATGCTTGAAACGCCATTTATAGACTACCCCAATTTATGTCATTCCAACCAGTTAACAAGATGTTTTGATCAGTATCTTCTATACTAATTTATTGATAATTTTTAGGGCCTCTCTCCCTCAAAATGACCCAGAGTTACACACTCACATAATTTTTTGCATAATTTTTGAGAAAAGGGAAATCTCACCAGTATTTTGAGTTTGGCTAATTCTCTTTCTCTTTGTCCATAAAGAACAATTTTTTTTCACTGAAACGGTCTGAATGGCACAGCTATTCGCTTTAACACAGCAAACATTCTGACGTGTATTAATAAACTGTAGGTCTCAAGTATGAGGCAGAAGTTACATGGATTAGTCCTGTATCTCAAAGAGTGCGTAAATATTGCAAGCATCTCCTCTCTTTTCCCCTTCACTCCGGTATGAAAGTGAAAATATGTGACTTTTTAAATACACTACGCTTCGCTGGAGGAAGATTCCTTTTATTTTCTTCTTTTTTTAAGAGGATCAGAATGACGGGGCTTTTTGCTGACAAGTGAATATATGTTTAGTCAGTGCCTGAAAAAATATCTGTAGTTGATTCTTGAATATGTTCCTAGAATATGCACGGTTAGAAGCCAATTATGCATACATTTTTAAGATCCATATGGGAAATCAAAGATTCAGGCCCAGAGCCCTAGATGTTCCCGTAATTGGTAATTTTGCTTTGTCCTTATATGAGTGCCATGGCTACTCATTCGTTACTATGTTCCTTACAAACATAGCTAAATGCCAGGATTTCAGAAGGAAAGGTGACCAACTAAGTTTGCCTTTAGCTGTTTGTTATTTTTAATTAATGGGCTTCCTGCTTTCTACCCCGTTAAAAGTTGACTCCCCAAAAGCAGTGCTAAGGATGTAAAAAAGGAGGCTAACAAAAAGATTTAAATCAGTATCTTAAAATTTAACCATGAAGCTCTCCTTTGCACTGAGGATTTCTTACTGCAGTGATACACAATGGACATGTTAGAAGACTGCTTGACCTTTTGAAAAAAATATGTCTGCAGCATACTTGTCTAGCAAACAGCCACCAAAACAAACCTATTAAAGTATAAAAGAGCTTGAATGAAACTTCTGAAGCTGTGTATACACACCCAGTGCTTCTTGGGGGGGAAAGAAAAAAGGTAGAAGAGGAAGAATAACTGGACTGTTTGTGAATTTACTCATGAAGCCCCTCGCTGCGATCTCTGATATAACATTTACTCTCCTTGTTGTGATAGTGGACCGTAACACACTGTATTTTAGAAAAATTAGAAACACAGAATGTATTTTAGAAACATCTTTATAATTGAAAGAACAGTATAACAAGTTAATCATAATTGTAACACTTTTAGCTATTAAGATACTAGTTTTCCCAGGGTAGGGGTTTTTTTTGGAAAAAAAGGTGAAATTTGAGAAAATTGTTAGCTACCTAATAGCTAAAAATCGCAAAGCTAATATGAACCAAATTTCTATTAGCAATGTGTCTAGATCCAAAAGCAGCCTAACCACTTTGCAGTGAAACAAATACAAATTAAAATGACAACCATGCAAGAGTAAAACAACCAAAAATCAACATGAGTTTAGCATTACGTGCTAAAGGCCTTCTGAAATGTATATATATATATATATATATATTAAGTTGTATGTTCTAAACCTGTTTTTAAAAGGGCTAGTTCCAGTTGTCCTCGTCAGGTCAAAAAGAAAAGCAGTCCATAGTTCAGGGGCCAGAAGCAAAGACACGGACTGTGCCCCTCCTGCTCCTGCAAAATCCAGGCTCCGAAAGCCCCATCCCTGCAGACCTCAGGGGGTGGGATGGCACACAAAGAGGCTCTGAAAGGTATCTGGGACCATGCAATGCATCAAGGGCGTCTGACTGATGCTACTGTTGTTATCAAGTACCCAATGGAATTGCTTATAGTGAATTTGGCAATAATGCCCTATAGAAACAGCACTTTGAACTTATTTAGTACCTTTGATCCGGGGATCTAAAAGGAGGGGTCTGTCATTATTACTATTCCCATTTTACAGAGGGTGAAACCGAGGCAGAGCGCATTTTTCCAAGGTTGCAGAGGAAGGCAGCTGAGAAAGGGAGGTGGACAAAGAAATTAACTCTTCCCCCCCCCCCCCCGCCTTTTTTTTTTTAATGCTCAAACCAATCTCCAGGAGTACTTTCTCTGACTCTTATCATAAATTGGAATTAAAGTTTTGGTGTCAAGAATGGCAAGGTCTTTCTGCTCATAGCTGTACCAGGTAACTCCCCTGGAAGGTGATGAGCATTCGCAGCCCGCTGGCCCTGAGCCGGCAGCATTTGCTTTGCCAGCTCCTGCTGACGGTTGCCCTCATTCTTGCCCTCCTTTTGGCCAGCATTGTCAAAACGGGCAACTGTCCTAAGAGAAAACAGCACAACAAGTAAAGCTGTATTTCTTGCATCTCTGACTTCAGGGTTGTCCGGGTGGCATTTCATTTCCTTACTAGTGGAGACCTGAGGTTGCCCACTGCACAGGGAGGCTGGCAGGTGGATGATTGCTATGTGCCCTGCAACAGCAGAGGAAACAAGGATTTTTTATCATCACTGCCTTGCCAGAGCCATTTCAGTAGTGACAGCTAACCTGCAGACTCAGGACCCCTCCCCTGCACTTGCCCCACGGGGTTGTGGCCCCCTGCCACCCATGCCAGGTCCACCTGCGAGGGCTGGGGTGCCTTTTGTGTGCAGCAAGCCCTAGGTTATTTTTTTTTCCCCCCACAGGGAGAAATCCCATTTTAAAAAGCGACGATTCAAAAAAAAATGAGTTGACATGAAAATCAAGCAGCACTGTGGAAGAGGCTCCTTTAGTCTAACACCACACATTACTGAATAAATCAATGGGGAAAAAAAAAAATCTTTTAAGTGTAACTTCCTGAGTAGAAACTCAGATCCCATTTAAAAGAGCATTATCAGTGGAAAAACAGGTATGAAGGTGGCCCCTCCATGAACCGCACATCTCCCCACTGCGAGAACCACAGAAGCTGGAGGCTGGTGGGGAACGAGAGGCTGCACGAAGCCCTCCAGCGCAGGACCAAGAATTCAACCCCCAACATCCGCTAGTGCTAAAGCAAATTTATACTGGCGGAAAAGAAAAATAAATCCATCTTTCACTAGCAACGGATGTTTTACATAAACACGCTGGTACATACGGTCCTTGTTTCATGTAGAAGGGGGTGTGTATGTGTGTTTTTTTTTTCACCCGGTATGTTAAACACACTTTGCCAGTGCAAGACGGTACAGGCAAAAAGTCTGTAAAACATTCTGCTGTGCAAGCCCCTGCACGCCGAGGAAGAGGCTGCCACATACGTGCCTTCACAAGGCTCTGCACGCCGCGAAAAACCTTGTGCAATTCGTAATATTTTCCTGTTTTTACGACTCGCTAAAGAGGCGAGGGGCGGGCGAGGAGGGGGGTGGGTGGGTGTGTGCGTGTGCGGGGGGGGGGGGGGGGGGCTCGCTTCTTCTATAAAAAATAAATAAATTGCATAACGAGATACTTTCTTTGGCAACTGCTTCCTGACAAATATTTACAAGCGCAGAGCGGAGCGCGTTTCCCCCGATGTGAGCGGGCCCCGCCGCCGCCACCTTCCCGGGCTCCCCCGGGCTCCCCGCCGGCCGGGCCGGGCCGGGGCGGCAGCGCAGCGGGGCGGGCTGCCCCAGCCCAGCGCCGGGGCCGTTTTCCTTCGATTCAACGGCCCGGGAGCCTCCCGGACTTGGCGACAAGCCTTTGGGAGGACGGAGTTTCTCTACAGTTGGTAGCATGCGTTTAAAAAAAAAAATAAAAATAATAAAAAAATCCCCAGGCAACGAAACGCCAAATTAAGGGGTGGGGGCGCTCGCCTCGCCCCCCCCCCCCCCCCAAGCGGGACGCCGGGCTAATCGCCTCAGCCCCCTCAGCTGCACCCCCTCCCCCGCCGCCTCTACTCCACCCTCAGGCAGCAACTTCGCTCCCAGCCGGGACCTCGGATCCTTCTTCCCCACCTCCGGAATAAGGTGTCTCCGCTGTCCTCCCCCCCGCTGACCCGCCCGGCCGCCCCTCACGCCGCCGCGCCGCGCCGCGCCGCGCCGCGCCCCTCCTCCTCCTCCGCCGCCCGGGCCCGGCCCAGCCCGGCCCGCCCTGCCTCCCCCCGCCTCGCCGCCGCCGCCACGGCCTTCCCCCCACTCCCGGCCGCTTTTCCTCCGCTGCTGCTCTCTGTCTCCCTCCGCCCTGGGAGCCGGGCACTATTTCTCCTCCCCCTGCCCTGTGCGCTGGGTGCCTGTGGAATGCTGCGCGCTGGGCCCGGCCGCGGCGGCAGGATACAGCCGATCCCGCCGCTCACTATAAGAACCTCCTTGTGAGCGACGCCATTTTAAGCCTCTCGCTCGGTTCAGCGGTGGGAGCGGTAGCGGCGCTCGGGGCAAGGGGGACTAACCGCCGCCCCGTACGGTTGCCACCCGGGAGTACAGCGGCGGGGGCACCGCCGTCAGCACAGAACCGGGCGAGGAGGACGAGGACGAGGCGGCGAGGGGACAAGGAAGGAAAGACGGATCGGACCGGGATCGCCCGGGCGGCAGCAGCAGCAGCCGGAGCCCGGGGGTACCCTGCGCTCTCGCCTCTCTGCAACGTTAGTGCCACTTTCTCCGGCGGGAACTTGGGGCGAGCCCGGGCCGGGCCTCGCTCCCTCAGCGGCCACCGGTGCCCCGGGGCGGGCGGGAGCGGGCGCTGCGTCCCGCGGCCGTTGGGGGGTCCAGGGTGTGCCCGGCGCCGAGGCGGGAGGGACGGGGCTGGAGCGGGGCGGGGGGCGCTGCCTGGGTGGGAGTGGGGGTGGGAGAGAGGCGGGGGGGAGGCAGGAAAGGAGGAGAGGGCTCTTGTTTTGGGAGGTCCGGACAGCTGCGTGGTTGCAGGAGGCGGCAGCTGCGGCTCCCGAGGTGTCTCTTGGGAAGCTGGTCCTGGGGCGAGGGGGTGGTTGCTCGGGTCTGCAGGAGAAGGCGAGTCTCTGCCGCCCGGGTCTCCGTGGGACTCTGCTCCCGGCCGCGTTTGCACCCGAGGCCGGGGGACTTTCGTGCCCCCCCCCCCTTTTTTTTTTATTTATTTTTAAAGGGGGGGAGGTACTGACTCGCCGGTGGGCTGCAGACCACCGTTGGTGATAGGAGGGGGAAGAGAGCAGGGGACGGGTTTATTTGTACCGAATATAATTAATCACGGTCACTGCAGTCGGCGGGAGATAACTAATCTGTTGCCTTGTGGGTTTTCGCTCTTAGTTGCATGCACATTTGCTGGAGAGGTTATGCTGCTTCTGGGTGTCACCGAAATGAAGCTCCCCGGAGCTGGGAGCAATCAAATTAAGTTTTTAATACCCACGTTACCAGAGTCTTGTAGCGAATGACTCGGGCAGCTGGGGGCTCGTATGCTGCAAGGGGAAGCGCCTGCTGCTTTCCGAGGCCGGCTGGGGGGGACGACGGCGACTCCAGCCTCCCAGACTAACGCAGTTCTGAGATGTGTGAAGCAACTTGCTGTTACTCCTAGTATGATATAGGGCACTTGTTTCTGACTTCCCGTGGAATGGGGAGCTCCAGATGTGATTTTTTCCCTGAAAAGCTTAGTTCAGCTCTCTTTTGTGCATGATCAGTTGCTCCTGAGACAGCGAGGTTTCTTAAATCTAGCAAAACCTTAAATTCTTCCCTAGCTAAAACTTGACTTAGGACATTGTGCCGCTTCTTTTTCAATCTCTTCCCAAAAACCTTTGCTGAAGATTATCCCTTCTGGGAAGAAAGGGCAGGCTGTGAAGGTACTATGGGCAACTTGAGACTTTAGGAATGGCAGTGTTGATCTTTGTAATCAGCTACTTCTTCTTGATCTCTTTCTCATGGAGCAGCCATTGTTCTGACACTCTGTATATTCCAGACATCTGTGGTCCTCCCATCCCCCAAAGTATGCAAGTGGTGAATGGAAAGAGGCTGGGCTGGTATGCTGAGGTCGATGGACGGAAATCAAGGAGGGGTTTTAGTAAAACAGGATCTTTATGCTCTGAGACTATAGTAAAGGCAAAGACGAGAAAACTACCTGAAAGAGTGTTGGGGTTTTCTTGGTATTAAGTTCAGACACACCAGAGAGCAACTTACCAGTTATGATTTTGCTTCTGAATGACAAAAAGGCACTACTGCAAGGCTTTAAAAGAGCATAAAGGGCAAAACTTACTGGTGCTTATTGGGCCAAGTTATAATGTGAATTTCAGTAACTGACAGTCCAATTAATGTTAATCTTGCACTTTTAATAAAAAGGTGCTGACAGCTGCATGTATGTGGCTACTGTGTTGATTGCCTAATGGCTGGTACTGGTGAAAATGAGGCTACCTAGCTGTTCAGACAAGGCTTTAAGGCTCTCTAAATTCAGCTTTCAGTATAAAATCATATGAAGTGTCTTGCTGTTCTGGAGTTGTTCTAAAGAAATGTCATATCTGCTTGTCTATTAGTTCAGATACTTTCTGTCTAGGTATAAACTGAAATGCATGGAAATGTTCATGTTGTTCTGTATGGCTGATCGTTTCAAAGAGCCTAGGGGAGAAATAAGTAAAAACATGTTGATAAGAGAGGACAATGCAATGCACAATGGCTTCTAAAAGCAAGGATGTAATACAAAGTAAAGCTTGAC
The DNA here is from genome assembly GCF_047370975.1 of Nipponia nippon. NCBI lineage: Eukaryota > Metazoa > Chordata > Aves > Pelecaniformes > Threskiornithidae > Nipponia > Nipponia nippon. The sequence continues at coordinate 118,321,815 of NW_028262290.1, read as the reverse complement.
TGAAAAAGTCAGTTCTTCAAATGTTGTGTTACATCCTTAGTAAACCAAGCTTCCTTTTCCTTACCGAAGCAGTAAATAGGCTGGGCTTCTTGCTTGACATATAGTCTACACTAGCGTTTTGCTATGACTACGTGGTGTGTCAGTAACTGGCTTATCAAATCTTGGCCATGAAACCTGGTTGCCCTCCAGACATACAGCTTTTGTGAAATGAATGTTGATCTTTCGTGACTTAACATCACCGAAAACTCAAGTTTAACTCTTCAGAGCACAATACCTCAGAAAGTTAATTCAGATGTAAAGACAGCAAGTTGGTACTAGTGGCCTTCGAAAGTAATTTTGCAGTATTTTGAGGAGTAGAAAGGGAAGCAGCAAGAATGGGGCAGGAAACATGGCTATTGTAAGCTTCAGCCTTATAAACTGAAGTCTGAATGTGCGGTCTGAAACTCCTGGATAAGGATGTTTCTGCAAAATGTTGTCTGGTAAGTAGAGTAGTGTGCAAATACAGCAGTAATCAGAATCACTCATGTTAATTCATAGTTAAAGTTGGTAATGCAGGGGTTGTGGTGATCATGCAGTTGCTTGCAGCAAAACTTGTTCTGTGACTCTGGTAGACCGCATACCATGGCAGGAAAATCAGGACTGACCTTATCTTGAACATCATACTTCACGAAGCCTGATAAAACTTCGTGAGAAACTGTGCAGGCAGTTGGGACTTGCTCTTGGGTCCTCGCAGCACATATTCGCGAGCTCGGAGGCCCCTGCCTTGCTGGGTGACTGTGCAGTAACTTAGAAATGGCACCACATTAACTTTGCAAAATTCTGCAGACTCCTTGGCAGTAAGTATTGCATGTGACTTTTCTTTTCTCTTTAGATAAAATGATTATCCTGTGTGGTCAGAGGGGCAGGGGAGTGTTGCTGACTTTCTAGTTAAGGACTGGAAGACTTGTTTTGGGGGTGCTTTGATGTTATGCACCAACCAAATTGGTTAGACTTGCCAACATAAGGGAGCCTGACAGCGGTTCACTTTTAATATCCATTTCTGGCATTTGATTCCAAAGTAAAACTTGCTGTAGTATGTGATCAGGCTTTAGCCCAAGAGGGTAATGTCTTAATATGCTAGTGGTGTGTTGGCTGTGTTGCCTCTCATGAGGGGAAGAAAGGAGCCAGAGAAGTTTTTCGCACTGACAGGTAACTTCAAGTGCAAGGGAGGGAACTAATGGAAGTCTTATTCTGGCATTTCTGTCTGTCTGGAACACCAAATTGATAAAGTGAGCAGGTGAAACATATACCTGTAGCTTGACCTGCCCTCATGAATCTGTTAACTCTGAGTTGATGTGAAGCAAATGGGCCCTACGCTTTGTTGCCTTGGGAAGTATGGGTGCAGATGTTGCTTTACAGCTTTCATTACAGAAGAACTTTTTCTTAATACTCCAAGTTGTTTTGGGAAACAATGTACGCTGGCTGGATTAGTATTGCAGAGGTAAAGTACTTGCTCTATTACTTAATACTAAATCAACTCCGGAACCTTGTTTAAGGACTACATTAATTCCCTTAAAGGTTGAAAGAGTTAATCCAGTATTCTAGGTTGCTGCTTTTAAAAAAGGTAGTAATGAGCTAGCTGGATCTTACTGGAGTTGGCAAATGCACAGTGTGCTCTGTAAGTATATTTGCTGGAACTAGCATTTCTAGGCTGACTTACTGTGCTAAATAGACTTGTATAAGTTGGAGAAGTTTGCCAGCTCTGCAGCAACTGTAGCAAGTAGTTCTGTATTGTCCTGGCAACAATTCAGGTGCCCTCCAGTGGCCAGAAATCTTAACATCCTAAAGGTGCTGATAAATGCTGTTGCCTTGTCAGTTTCCCTTAATTAAAAGTGAGCTGAAGAAACATCTTATAATGTCAGACTTCATTAGCATGTTTGTTGCTTAAACAGTACTTTTTGGAGTGTTGGTATGTCTTATTGTAAATACATAGTTATTCTGACAGACAAGCAAAGGCAGCCACTTTTGGATTCATAAGTATTTCATTAGTGTCAGTGCAATTATGACTAATCACTCTGGTTTCTTAAACCATGGCGATTAATGTTTAACATCCATGTTCAGGCCTGGCTACATGGTTGCAGCCTCAGAAGAAACTAGATTATGGTTAGATACGTACTGGTTTGGAAGGGAGACTATTTGTTAAATTGTTGCTGTATTTGAGTGGAAATGAGTGTTTTAAGTTCTACACAGGCAGGAGGGGAAGATACTCTGTAATACGGTGGCTGTCAGCCGCCTTCTTGATGTACACGATCATGATAAATGATTGCAGAACCATTAAGTATCTTTTTGACACTCAAACCTGTGGGGAGGAAGCTTGAGGGCTGGCAGTGGTTTGTTGCTGAACTTTATTAGTGTTAAATGAAATGTGATACAATATTTTTCTCAGGTCTCATAGGTTATCTCTAAATGGTCATGATGGCAGCTTTTTTTATATGTGGCTAGGTAAGACTAAAGAATGATGTTTGATCCTGGCTACTGCTATCTCTACTACAGACATCTTTCTTGGTGAAAGTAGGGGCACATTGACCAAAAGCTGTAAATCAGTGCAAGTTGATTAGGTGAGTACTGCTGGCAAATTAAACCTTAGACAGAAACATTAGCTCATCCCTAACTGAGAATGGCAGGAGTATGCATAATGTAGACACCTAACTGTGCCCCACAGATAAAAGGTTGCAACTTTCTAAGCTGTGATAATAAAACTGCTCTTCATGTTTTGCCCAGCCATGAAGATACTCAAACATAATGAATGCTGCATGAAACCCTAACTGGACATGCTTGCTGGTGACCAAAAGATCTTAAACCCATTGCTGAACAGAAGTGAACTTAGTAACTGTTTTGAGGTTACTTGCATGAGTTGGTGGTGCTTAGCTGGTCAAAACAATTAAGACATAAGAGTAATTGGGTTGATAATCTTGTTGTTAACTTAATGCAAGTTCATAAACTTGGAACTGTCATACCAGTCCTTTAATACTGAGTTGCAAACTGCTGTCAAAGGATTGATAGGTACATTATGTGGAGAAGGTTATTACTTTTGTTCTAAAGCTGGATTGTAACACCTGATTAGTAGTTGAAGCAGTTCCTTGCATCTCATCTTAAATGTTAAGATTATCAACAGCTCCTCTCTTGGACAGTGAAGAAGGATACAGAGGTACTTGGAGCCAATCTTGCCTACTAATAAAGCTACAGATTCTGCTAGTGTTGTAGATGACTTTTTTGTTTGCAGATCTTGTTAGAAGCTGCTGGTATACTTGCCCGTGATTTTGAATATAAAGGATTGTGTTGACAGACCTCTTGCAACTCCTAAATGTTTCTCTAGGTAAAGGGCAAAATAATTGTGCTGTGGATCCAAACACTAACTTCTCTGAAGTGACAACATCCAGTGCTGTGAGATTTCAGTTACTACAGTACAAGTATGCTTATAAGTAGCAAAGAGTATGGGACTATATGAAAGGGTGCCGTCTTTACCTTGCATAGTATGCCCAGCCACATGACTCTGGCAGCCTTAGGCTCTGGCCAGCATCAAACAAAATTCTGTAGGGCACCACTGATAGTTGTAAGAAATTACAGTGGTAGGTAACTGCTGCTAAGTACCTTTTGACCTCTCTAGGTGTCCTATCAATATGTAATTTCCCACAAAGTTTCTCTAAAATGTCTGTCTTGAAGAGTAAAGTACTGTGCATCAAAGGTATTAGAGAACCTTTATAGGATATTGCCAGCTTCATTTGGGGGGGGCTTCTTGGCAGGCTCTAAAGTTTGAAAGTTCATCTCTTCGAATGATTGTGCAGATCAGTGCCCAGGTGAACTTTACTTTTTTTACTAACTTACCTGATGTACTTGTTCTAAATTCTCCTTCAGCTTCTCATCATTTTAGAGATTAGTTATCTCAAGTATTTGTTGGCTGACGATGTGTCTCAGACCAATGTTAACTGTTGCTTTATTGAAACTTCAATGGGTTGTTTTTAAAAGGCTACTTAAACCTTAGTACCTGTGAAGACCCTGACTAATTGCACAGGCTGTTAGTGCCTAAATGCTGCGTGGCTCAAAGCGCTGTGTTTCAGTGACACTCAATGCCTGCAGCTGAAAGATACCCCATCTGGCAGTGGAAGCTCACTAAGTCCATTTCTGATACATTTTGTTACCTGAACTTTTGGTCAGTGGCTAAAGTTGCTCTTCAGTGATCGATTAAAACTACCTGTGTTCTGGGTGGCATTCCGTACTTAGGGTGAGCAAAACAAAATCTTATTACACTTACATTATAGTCTCAACTGCACTTGAAACTTAATGCGTACTCACAGTTAGTCATTTGCCAAGCTGGCTAGGAAGTGTGATTCTTTACTAGCCTGCTGTCCCTTTTGGGAGGAAGGGGAGGGTAAAACAGGTGAGTGTCCTGTAGTATCAGAACACTCTGTTGTGGTCCAGTCCTAATGGAAGTGAAGTGTGGTGGAATGGAGCCTTACAGCCGTCTTGTAAAGTTCTTGTGGCCCCTTTCCCTCCCCTCTGCCATGTGTGCCTAAGGCTGCATGGATTCAAAGATGAGTCTCTCTCTGTCCTTGTAACCTGAGTCTTTCTTTCAGTAGACATATTTTGAGGGATAAATCCTCTTTTAATACAGCTAACCCAGTGTTTAAAGTCTAGTCGACTGCCAGATGCCTGCACTTCAGTTCCATTAAGCAGTTGTAATCAACTTTTTTAGAGAAGTCTAGGAAGAACAGAAATATTTGCATTCTGTTTGCTTTAGGTAATGAGCATGTGAATAGAAACTCTACTCTGTGCTCTTAATTGGTCTTAGATTGCTGAGATGACTGAAAATAGACAGGGATAACACTTTATTTTGTGATGTGGCATCAAATGAACTCTTAAAAAAAAAAACTTATAAAAGCTAGTGTAGGGAGGCTCTTCTGCCTTTATGTTATGGAAAGGATTTTTTAGATAATTTCTAAGGCAGCAGATAAAGGCTGAAAAGCCAGAACAATTGATGTAATAGCAAACTGGGATGCCTGAAGGAAAAAAAGATATAATGAAGTGGAAATTAAGCAGGAAAAAACAGTGGCTGAAAGCAGAGGTAACTTGTAGTGAGCATTGGCAGATCTGTGTATGTGCTGTCAAATAGCCCTCTTCCACTTTAAGTTCTGTGGATTATCTGAGCTAGTTTGTTGCCTCTTTCAGCATGTATTAAGGATATTTAAAGCTTGGAAGTTGCAACCTGTTAACCTTTGAGAAAGGTCAGTTAAGCAGATACTATTCATGTTTCTTAATTTCCTGATGTTTAATAGGAGAAACCGATCTTAGACTTTCAGGTCTTATTATTAAGATATTTTAAAGAACAACGCAAGACTGTTGTATATTCTGGGTTCAGAGTCAAACTTACTGTGATCTGATTAGCTAAATCTAAAATGGAACATATTGCTGTTTGCAAGGCTGCTTCTGCCTTTCTGCAGGCATCGGTAGAATGCATTGTCTGAAGTATTCCAGCTTGGATAAATTTGAGCTGGATGGGTTACATAGGATACTGAGTGGATAGGGTACTTCACTGGAGTGAAGTATTTTTACTTAGTGGTTGGAGCGAACAATGTTAATCAAATATCGCTTGAGGAAATGACCACAGCAGTTTTGTCATGAGTTAGTTTATGAATTTGTTCTGTTGCAGTCTAGGGTCAGTAAGCTGGATTTTCAGATTTTAACCTGCTGTGGCACACAGGTTAAGATTCCTGTCCCTATTGGTAGCTCTTAGTTTTCAATAGAACTACTGAAATGGTTGAGGTTGGTATATCTTGGCATAACACTTAAATATAGTAATGCTGCTCTATCTCTTGCCATGACATTTCTTCTGAGGTGGTAGTGAAGGCTACAGATGAGTATTTCTATCATCTAACCCGAAAGAAGATAGAAATGTTGTAAAGCTGTGAAAACCCACTGTGGGTTTTTTTCCTTTTAAAGTTGGGAAAACACATGCTATGTTTTCCCTTGACTCTATGGTTTGACTTGTTTCCTTTCGATGTTACATGCTGTATAAGTTACTTCCATTTACTTAGAATATCTTCAGATGGCCTATGACAAGATATTTTTACCCATATTAAATATCAGCCTGCTGAAAGCAGAAGGAAGCCTGACATTAATATGAAAAGTGTGAAGTTTTATATTATGATTCCTGGTATAGATAATAAGAAAAACCTTAACTTTACTGTCTCCAAAAATATCCAAGTGGTCCATTGCTTTGTTTAATGTGATAATTTACAGCCCTAAACCATTACTTGAGAGCCAGTTTTCAAGGAGTTTCACAGTCATTTTTGTTCATGCAGGTCCTTAAACTGCTGGTGTGAGAAGGTGTTTGAAAAATTGAATTTCTTAATCCAGAAGTCACTACTGGTGAGTGACTAATTTGACAATAATCAAGGCCCTCTAATGTTTGTACATAACTTCAAAATCATCTCCACTCACTGCATACAGCTGTTCCTTTCAGAGCTGACAAAGTGACTGAGGACTGCAAATGCTGCTACTGTAGACAGAATATGGGAATGCTGTTCGGTACTTGTTTTGTGGATATGGAATGTATTTAAGGAAAACTGTTGTATTTAATCCTGTGTGGTACCTTTGTACAAGAAGAATTAAATTTTTTTTTAAAATGCAAGTCTTCAGAGTGAAACTCAAGCATGTTATCTGTTCCTACTTTGAAATAAAGTATCTTCTGTTCATTGTGTAGAAAAATTGAAAACCCCAACTGTCATTCCTACAGCTTCTAAAATCCTTTAAAACACACAACACAAACTGTACTTTCAGGACTTCTTACTAGTCTTACAGAAGCATCTAATGCATGAAGGACCTCCAGAACTGCCCACAAAGCATACTTTACCCCAGAGCTCAATAGAAGATAGATAAAAGTCCTCAAAGTTAAGTTTTGTTTGGAGAATATGGGAGAAGAGGACTTTATCCCCATTTGGATAAGGAATAATTAGAAGTTTAAAACATATATTTCTGGTGGTAAAAAGTTCTTGAACTTGTTTAACCTTTGAAGATAAAAAATGAAAGTTTCCTAAATTGAGACTTGCAAGGCAAATGACAATCCTTTTAACTTCCCAGGTTATCTCCCTTCTTAATCCAAAGGTAGAATCATCTAAGTTAGAAACTGAATGCAAATACCCTGGATCATTATTTTCCAAAAGTACTATCCTTGTTTTCATCTGTGGATAGGCAGTCTATAAATCAGTTCTTATAGGCCACCTGTAACTTCTTCCTCCTTCCCTCCCTCTCAAATTGTAGCTGTCAGGTTTTTGTCAGCTAGACTAAGACTTCTTGCTTTTCCTTTAAAAAAAAAAAAAAGAAGTCAGTAGGCAGGTATAAACTGATTATAGGCTTCCCTCTTTGAAGGAAGAAAAATAACTGACTTCTTTTTAGGCTTCCTGTTAATCAGTTTAGTCACTTTAATATTCATTAGGAATAGCACTATCTCAGTTGGATCATGTCTTCATAAGACTAAAAGCAGTAGAAGGTAGGCTTGCCTGTTGCAAGAGTGCTTATAGCTGTGGGGTAGGCTAGACCAAAAATTGCTTAAGGAGACAGGTCAGCCACTCATGCCTGAAAGAGCTTATATACCATGAAAGCTGCTTTGATGTTTCCACTAACAGTATTGTCTTACTTAGACTATTTTCCCCCCACCCCTTGCTTTCTTTTCTAGAAAACAGAATAACAACTTCCAGGATAGGATCAAAGGATTATTTTTTTTTTTATTTAAAAATCCTTAATCGAATGTATTTCTCACATCTCCACTTGAAAACTAAAGTTAATTAGGAAGCTTCTGCTACATTAAGTTCTTACATTTCTGTTCTTGGGTCATAGGAATGAGTGCTGTAGTTATCTGGTGTTATTGGTTGTGGAACTGATGTTGCCTGTATATTTTGGCTACTGACTCTTTGTAAAGCAGATACACAGGTAATGTCATGGGCAGGCAGCTGCCCGAAACAAGACCAGTTATAAAATTAGACCCTAAGAATGCTTCCAGTAACACCTCGGTAGTGGTTGCTATAGCTTCTGCGCACTTGGAGAAAATCTATTTTCCAGTACATGTACTTCTCTTCACTTGTGTGTAGATAATCCATGTTTTAACTGCTCTGTCACAAGAAAATTAAGATCTGCTTGTTCTACGTAAGAAAATGTGTCAGTCGGCACCAATGGTTAATTTAAAGATGCAGTTGCTTGGCCTGTCCTAGATGAGATGTAGAGAGACATACATATGAAAACATGGTCAGTAGACGTGTTCCCTTTAAATAGGTCATGGTGGCTGGATGTGTCAGTCTTCGTTTCTCACACAAGGTTTAGTAACATGCTGCTCTCAAGCAGAAGATTTCTGGAAGACTTGCAAACTTTAAGTTGGACTTGCTTTACAAAGGGGGAGGAATCCTTATCGGATCAGTTAGGTGTAATCTGACTCAATCTTAATGAGAAGATTCTATTAAGATTAAGGTAGTAAACTTAAAAGAAGATGGATACATTTTTATTCAATACAAGCTGCAAATATGAGCTGTTTCATAGGCTAACAAAATGGCTTAGCTGACAATGAAAATGGGTTTATCTTAGATAAACTGCAGCAGAGGTGCAAATGTACTGTATACAGTCTTGATGTACCAGGGAGGTAAATGCCAGGCTGATATTCAGCCCCGTAGATAGGCTATTCTCACAGGTCTTGTCCTCTGTCAGACAGAATAGACATAAACAATTCACTGTGCTCTGTGTCTTAATGGAGTTTAACAGCTTTAGAAAGAAAATTATCTAGGTTTTACTGAAGATGTTCAGAATTATTGTTTAGATTTGAGAAATGCTATAGGCTTGTTGACTTCCTTGGCATGTGCTTGGCTGTTCTCCAAAACTGGAAATTAATACTGAAGTTCTATTCATTATCAAAATACTCCTCCTCTTTGGTTCCTTTGAAAACCAAAAAATTTGAATTGTCTTCCTTAGTAACTTGGAATTGGTGGCTCGTAAGTGTGCTAAGCTTGCAAAACTTTTTCTCAGTTATTTAGAACTCAAATGCAAGGTTGGAACTGATGGTACACAGTACAGCTTAGTGCAATGTCTTGCATTGCTCTTCATATGAGGGATTTAATATATATTTAAAAAAAACAAACACAAACTAAAACCAAACAAAAAACCAACAACCTCCATTTAAACCTAAAACTGATCGTGCTTGCTACACAAGTGGATAGTGTCATGGGGGAGGAGGAGGTTTTTAAGAAGGTAAGTCCCGTAACTCCTGGCAGTACAGCCATATGAACTTCTGTATAACATGACATTTATCAAAATTCAGACTTGAATTCCTTTAAAAATAGCAAGGCTTACAGAAGCTCGCTGTTATGCTAAAGTTTGTAAAGTGTACCAGGTCATTCTGTCTCTTCCTGGTGGTTAAGATCTGCATTACTGACCTTGACAATGTAATGTCTCTAGTCATATGTCCTTCAATAAATTTGAATAAGAGCTCAATTTAAAGGAGCTGGTATATGGTTCATGGTTGAAGACTACAACCTTAATTATCCTAGCAGGGTGGTTTTGTGGGTTTTTTGTTTGTTTCCACTCTACCACCACCTCACCCCCATGCTGTGTGTATTGATCCAGTTTCTGTCAGGTGAGGTAACAGCACAAACATTTGTTACCTCGTCTGGGGTTGTTGCTCCCTTTGAAGCGTAGCAGTTAACCCTGTCATGACGCACAGGAAGACAAGTCAGCAGCTTGTCTGGACTCAGTTTACCCCCTTGTAAAATGAGAAGAAAATGGGAAGGAATGGGGGAACGTTCAGTTACAGAAACCCTAAAAACAACCCGAATGTACTCCTTTTCCCTGGCTACTTTTAGTCTGCAGTTATTTTGAACTCTTGGGATTAAAACCGATTTCCCATCTAAATAAAAAATGCTACCTGGAATTTCTGGGGGTTACAGGAGTATGAAATGCAGATTAGGATGTTACAAACTTTCAGGTGCAGCTAGCAGGCTGATCTAAGGTCAGCATTTCGAAGACTGAATATCTGACTGATAATGCAGTTCTGAACACTTAATTCGGTATTCTTCATTGCGAACTTGTGTATGTTCTTCAGCTTTATGTTGAAATAGTGCTGCAGTGCAGTGGCTAGGCTGGTCTGTTGGATTGTACCAAATGACACAGCTACTCTTCTCATCTCTTCAGGGTGTTGAAACTGAAACAACCATTTCAGAGTGCAGTTGCTGTAAGCCAGCTGCCTTCGTTTGTGCAGAATTCAACAGTGAAAGGAAATGATATACATTTTTCCCAATCCCCTCATATTTGAATCTGAGGTGGTAGTAAATATCTTAAAGCATAGTCAATGCTCTTGACTGGTTCATCTACCCACTCCAGAACTAGTTGGTCATCATTTTTATTAGCAGCCTCCTAATAGGAGGTGACAAGAAAGGTTACAATAAAAATAGATCTTTTGTGCTAAGCACATTGCGAATTGCATGTAGCAGCTAGATCTTGCCCAGTTTTCTATTGGAAATGTTGCATCTGACTTACAGTGAGGAGTAGGGGGAGCAAAGACACAAATTTGCTTTTAGTGCTATTCCACTTCTTTCTGTTTGGAAGGCGTTAGTGGGGCTGACAACGCAGAAGACCTGCAGGGAGCTATCAAGCTTTTGTACAGGCACTTCCTCCAACTTAGCTACTCAGGGAAACTTTTGTATTAATGGTGAACTGACAGCATGACTTAGTTTTTCCTTCCCCTTACCACTGCTACTCCCAAATTCCTAACAGGATGTTGGAGGAATCCAGTGTTCGAGGGACTGGGAAAAAAAAAATGGTTGTATTGTCAGTGCATCCTCCATGCTGATTGTGAGGAAGGATTCTGAGTTGGCCAGTCTCTTCCAGGCTGTGGAGGAGGACTAGTTTAGGGACCCAAGCGTTTCCAATGGCATAGCAGGGTACTTAATGCTGTGTTATGTCTTAAATCAGCTCAATGCTGCTTATCTGCTGCAGATGCAGATCTACTGTCCATTTTAAAAGAGCCAGGAAAGGGTTGCTGCCAAAAGTTGTGGGAGTGCAGAGTCAGGACAAACACCACTGGCATTTGTACAGCAAAGTAATGAGTTTGCTCAGGAGCTGCTGGAGTATCCTGCAGCTGGCTCACAGACAGTGAAATATATAAGCTTGCCTCAGAGTTGCCTAACCTATTCAGTGAGATTCTTAAACTGCAGGCCTGTCTTCTGTTTAATTATGATTTTCTAAAAGCTACTCCTGAAGGAAACTCTTAAACTGGGGAAATCTGTCTTTACACAAATACAGCGTCAAACGGACTTTGTTGTCCTGACACAGTACTGCAAACCTGTCCTTTAAAGAGATTAGTGGCTTGCCTTTACTTCATTGTCTAGGAATGTTTTGATCAGCATAGCTCTAACACCTAACGGCACATTGAAAGCTGATTGCTGGAAGAGATGGTTTTGCTCACTGCACTAGTTACCGCTACAAATGTTTCTGCTTGGCTAGCTCCCAGAATAGGCTGTCACCAGCTCTATGTCTGTGCTGAAAACAGTCTTGGACTGTGGGGGGGAAGGGGAGCAAATGAAATAAAAGTATGACAGCTTTGAGTGACCCGTTGTGAAGCTGTAGCCTCAAATTTCTCTTTCTGGGTTAGTGAAGAGATGGCTACAGCTTTATGGTACAAATACTTCTGGACTGCTTGGTGATATCAAATGGAGGTGCATGCTGAAGATTTTGATAGGGCATTTGATCATATTTCAGCCTCCTGCCCCCAATTATCTTGGCTCTCTGCAAAAAAAAAAGTGAGTTTGGTTTTAATGCGTGCAACTAAAGGAGAGCATTTGCTTATAAGGCTGGTTCAATTTTCAGCTTAACTTCAAGGAAGAGTTTTATGTAGCAAGACACCTTTCTGCTTGTGATACAGGAAAAGAGTAAAGGAGGACGTTCAATTATAACTCTTTAGGTAGTCTTTGTACCACTGAAATAATAGCAGCTTGCCTTAAATGGTCATTTCAGCTTTCCTTACAAAAATCCATGTTGTAGTCCTGTATCTAACAGTTTTGCTAGTATCTTAGCGTAGCTGTCTTTGAGAGAAATGAGGAAGTCTAACATTTAGCCCTTGTCTTTGCGGCATGTCCAAGCTGTGGAATTTAATGTCTGGACTTCCTCTTATGCAAGGATAGAGAAGTAAAAAATGGCCCTATCATGGTCAGTCTTCAATTCCTTTTCTCTTGCAGCTTTAAGAGGAGAATATATCTTACTTATAGACTGCCAGAAAAAGTCTAGGTGATACATCTTATTCTTTTGCATCTCTGTCCATGGGGCTTTGCTAATTAGCATTTGAATATACTCACTGTAGTAATGAAACGGCAAGATGTGCAAAGTCTTAGTTTGCAATTCTAGTGCTTTAATACGAAATCCTGTCTTACTAGCTCTGATTAGTGTTTAATAAGTTCTAACCTTGCTCTTTTTTAGGGTCTCTGAAAGGTAGCAGGAAAAAGTTCTGGGAGCACAACAAGGAACATGGCAACCCAAGGTATATAATGCATCGCAATTTCTGTTGTTAGAATCTAGCAGTTCTAATAAAGAGCAGTTAAATTGGCTTCTTACTCCTCTTTTTTAACTTTTTAAAGTTACTTGCATTGAATAATGTCTGCTCTACGACAGTAATTAATACCTTACCACTGGAACTCAAACCTGCAAACAAGCTTGTCATCGTAAGTGTTTTGGGTCCCTTAAGTACAGTAAAATACCTAATCATAGTATGTGGAAAAGGGAACCTTTAAGCAGTAGACTAAGACAGTCACAATAGCCATGATTGCTCTGCCTGTTAGTCGGGTTTATAGATGTCTGCATCGGTTCGATGTAAAGCCTCAGTTTAAAACTGCTTCTCGCTTGCAGTGCTACCTCTGCCAGGTTGAGGTAGTTGTTTATAGCAGTTTATTTTTGTTTAAAATCTGTGTCATCTCTTGGATTAATACATGCTGGAGTAATTGAACTAAACTTAATTGTTCAACAATGATTTCTTACAGCTGACTTGATGGAGCTGGATATGGCAATGGAGCCAGACAGAAAAGCAGCAGTCAGTCATTGGCAGCAACAATCGTATCTGGACTCTGGTATCCATTCTGGTGCCACAACAACTGCTCCCTCCTTGAGTGGCAAGGGAAATCCTGAGGAGGAAGATGTGGACACGACGCAAGTCCTGTATGAGTGGGAGCAGGGATTCTCTCAGTCGTTTACCCAGGAGCAAGTTGCTGGTAAGGCCTTCTCCATTACACTGATTTGCCTAGGCACACAGCTTAACAATACAGAAACCTAAATACTGAATTATTACTAATCTAGAAGATGAGCTTTTTATTCCTAGCTTGAGGTAACAACTTACCTTGTTTTTCAGATATTGATGGCCAGTATGCAATGACTAGAGCTCAGAGAGTGCGTGCGGCTATGTTCCCTGAAACACTGGATGAAGGAATGCAAATCCCATCCACACAATTTGACGCTGCTCATCCAACTAATGTGCAACGCCTGGCTGAGCCATCCCAGATGTTAAAACATGCTGTTGTTAATTTGATAAACTACCAAGATGATGCGGAACTTGCAACTCGTGCAATCCCAGAACTGACCAAACTGTTGAATGATGAGGACCAGGTAAGCATTTTCTTTGCCTCAGTGCAGCTTGCTTGTGGAGCTTCTTCAATGACCTTAAAACTAAAAGCTTTCTTCAAATATTTCTGTAGGTGGTGGTGAACAAGGCTGCAGTTATGGTTCATCAGTTATCCAAAAAGGAAGCATCTCGCCATGCTATTATGAGATCTCCTCAAATGGTATCTGCTATTGTGCGTACCATGCAAAATACAAACGATGTGGAAACAGCCCGTTGTACTGCAGGTACACTACACAACCTCTCACATCACCGTGAAGGCTTGTTGGCAATCTTCAAATCAGGAGGCATCCCTGCTTTGGTTAAAATGCTTGGGTATGTGGACTACTAAGACGGTACTTGTGTTTTTTAGTTAGTATTGGTAGGTGCGGGTACTCACAAGGTTTTTTCCTTCTGTAGGTCTCCAGTGGACTCTGTGCTGTTCTATGCCATTACAACTCTTCACAATCTCTTGTTGCATCAGGAAGGAGCCAAAATGGCTGTCCGTCTAGCTGGTGGGCTGCAGAAAATGGTTGCCTTGCTCAACAAGACAAATGTCAAATTCTTGGCCATCACAACGGACTGCCTTCAGATTTTAGCGTATGGCAATCAAGAAAGTAAGGTAAGTGCCTCTGCTATTGAAGCACTTAAAATGAGCAAGCTTGCTATGAATGGCCTAACAGTTCCTGTGTACTGGCCTCCTTATTCTGAATCTTCAGCCATGTTGGGCTTTTGCCAGTCAGTCCTCGCCTTGCAAGAGGCGAGGGACGCAGGAATTATTTTGCGGAAACGCAGTCATGCTTATAGTAAGACTGCAAAACTTACAGAACTGACCAGCAGATGTGAACATTTTTTAGAGGTCTGTAACCTACGATGGGTGTAAGCCAGCAACAATTACTACCTACTGATGTGCTCAGGAAGTGACAGACTAATGTTATTTTTGGTGTCTTTCAGCTGATTATTCTGGCAAGTGGTGGACCCCAGGCTCTAGTAAACATAATGAGGACCTATACTTACGAGAAACTGTTGTGGACCACAAGTAGGGTGCTGAAGGTGTTGTCAGTCTGCTCCAGCAACAAACCTGCTATTGTTGAAGCTGGTAAGTACCTTGTACCCATGATAAGTTAAAAAGCTCTGTGGTACTGCAGGATCAGCACATTTTACAGAACAGAAGCTGCCAGCATCAGAAGTTGAACTCGGATTGGTCCTTCGGTCCATAACTAGTTTTGGAGGCCTTTGGTATACAGAAGTATAAAAGGTAGTCTGTTTTAAGTAAGTCTACTATGTTGTTAGCTGGATGGCTTAGTGGCTGAGTGCTGTCAGAATGGTCCCCTTAGAACATGCATACATTTAAAAGGTCTAGTGTCACAAAAAGAATCTTGGGGTTTTCTTCTATGTAACGAAGGGTTAGGGCCTAGCCATATTATGATACTAATGCCAAGAAAGATCCCGAAGCTTGTAAGATATGCACTCAGACTTTAAGGAAGAGAAGGACCTCACTGTTCACAAGATGGGCATCCGAGTAATGGTGTCAAATCTGTACCTTCTCTTAGGTGGGATGCAAGCTTTGGGACTCCACCTCACAGATCCAAGCCAGCGTCTTGTCCAGAACTGTCTCTGGACTCTGAGAAATCTGTCAGATGCTGCAACGAAGCAGGTAAATGGCTCTTCTAAGGGATCAGGATCAAAAGCTAACATAGTGGAAGAGGAGAGAGACTAAATTTTTCTTCCCTCTTTTTTTGCAGGAGGGAATGGAAGGCCTTCTAGGAACTCTTGTTCAGCTTTTAGGATCAGATGATATTAATGTTGTGACTTGTGCTGCTGGCATCCTTTCTAACCTTACCTGCAACAATTACAAGAACAAGATGATGGTGTGCCAGGTTGGTGGCATCGAGGCTCTTGTGCGCACAGTTCTTCGGGCTGGAGACAGGGAAGACATCACAGAACCTGCTATTTGTGCGCTCCGTCACCTCACCAGCAGACATCAAGAAGCTGAGATGGCTCAAAATGCAGTACGTCTCCATTATGGACTCCCAGTGGTGGTTAAACTGTTGCACCCGCCATCACACTGGCCTTTGATCAAGGTAAGTAATAGTTAACAGCTTTCAGCGCTGAAAACTAGTGCTTTTTTTAAGGTAACCTTAACTGTGAAAAATACTTTGTTTCCAAGGCGTTGGGGAATGTAATTTGTTTGATGGGAAGGTTGCTTCAATTGAGCAACTGAGAGTTGTCTATTAGAGATTTAAGCATTTGGGATCAACTGATTAAAAAAAGAAATCACTAACAGCAAGCACACCCATCACGCTCTTTTATTCCCCACCCCCTTTCTTAACTGCAGGCTACTGTTGGTTTGATCCGCAATCTTGCTCTCTGTCCTGCAAACCACGCCCCACTGCGTGAACAAGGTGCTATTCCAAGGCTAGTTCAGTTGCTGGTTAGAGCACATCAAGATACCCAGCGACGTACTTCTATGGGTGGAACACAACAGCAGTTTGTGGTAAGTAAGTGGCCGCCGCTAACTGAAGTTATGCGTAAAACTCCTCATTTTTGTCAGTGTGCCTCAGCCATCTATTGTTTGGTCTGAATGGCTGTCTTATCATTTGCTCTAATTCATGTTATTCTCTTGGTGGGCTGATAATTCTGTCTTGACAGACCTGCGGTTTTTCTTAAATAAACAAGAACATCAAAACCTTGGTTCTTATTTTACCAAGAACCTCTTGAGCATTTAATTCTGAATGCTATAGATCACAGGAATCCTGGTTTTGTCTACTCTGGCAAGGGAAGTAGTTCTCTACCAGGAAACCCATCCTCGTTGGAACTATGGGTTTAAGAATGCTGTCACAGCTTATTGCGTATTTTCAAGGGTGCTTAGAGCTGTAAAAGTACTGAGAAGTTGTACAGCCTCCATACTTGTTACCTCTTTAGGTACCAGGGCTGTGTGGCAAGATCAGTCTGTCTTTTGCCCTGTTAAACACATTAACAAAGGGGAGGTTGCCTTAGCATGGGCAAATGGAAGCAGTACTTACTAGTGCAGGAGTGTAGTTAATTCTTGCAGAGGCAGGAGGAGGGGGGGCCTCTTTGTTACTGATAACCACTGTTTCAAACTTAGTAAACTGCCAAGCTAATTCAGTTTGGGGAAAAAAAGCCAGTGTCGTCAGACATGAAGTTTATAATGAACTGAAATAAAAATGAGAACACTGGGAAGAGTTCCACTGCGATGCTTCAGTTACTCAATTTAATTGGATAAACTGGGCCGACTGCTAGCAGGGATGTTAAGTTTCAAGGCCGTTACTTTGTTAAGCAGTAGATAGTGGATATGAGCCTTGTGGGGGGAAGGGGGTGTGTGCACGGGACAAGTTTGGTTGATTTGTTGGCAGGGTAATCAGCTTTTTGACAGTCATTTTAGAAGGTAGCATGCAATATCTCAACTTCAAAAAAAAATGCCTTTTCTTTCCCTGACTAGGAGGGTGTGCGTATGGAAGAAATTGTCGAGGGCTGCACTGGAGCCCTGCATATTCTTGCACGCGATGTTCATAATCGAATCGTAATCAGGGGTCTAAATACCATTCCACTATTTGTGCAGGTAAGCAAGAGCTCAAGAAAATGCTATAGTACATACTAGAAAACCTAGTAAAATGGCTCTTAAGCTAAGTCAGATTGTGCTGAAGAGCTCGTTTCAAGTTGAAGAGCTAAAGAAACCCTTGTGTTTTGGTTGCAGTTGTTGTACTCTCCCATTGAGAACATCCAGAGAGTAGCTGCAGGGGTGCTCTGTGAACTGGCTCAAGACAAGGAAGCAGCTGAAGCAATTGAAGCCGAAGGTGCAACTGCTCCTTTAACAGAACTGCTTCATTCTAGGAATGAGGGTGTTGGTAAGTGAACTTAAAAGATAGGTTTCACACTTGTGTTGCAACGGTTGCGAGAAGACTCAGCCTCTACTGAAATCCCTCTTCCTTTCAATAGCAACATACGCAGCTGCGGTGCTGTTCAGGATGTCTGAGGACAAACCACAAGACTACAAGAAGCGACTTTCGGTTGAATTGACAAGCTCTCTGTTCCGGACTGAGCCAATGGCTTGGAACGAGGTGAGTTGTGTCTTTGTATTAATGGTTCCTTGGCGAGACCTTGCTTCCATGTCCTCCCTCCTTCCAGTAGTGAAGTGTAGATGCTGTCAGTGATACAGCTTTACACGTGGCTGGACCTTCTTTATTCTTTCTGCGTGTTCAGGTTCAGTGAACCTGTGACAAGCAGCCTTAGAGCTGCTTCTTCCCTTGCAGATAGGAAGAGTCCCTTCACTACTGCTGCTAAAGCTTGTAACTCTCACTATGTTCATTAGTGTGCAAAGCTGTAACATTTTCTGTGCTGGTGAACTCTGAATGCAAAGATTGAGGCATGAGTGATGTGAGGGAAGCATAAACATAAAACATATCCTGTGAGGCTTCTGTTGAGCAAACGATGTAGGACAAATAATCTTGGGGTGGGGATGCAACTTGCGTTCTCCTTAGAACTGAGCTCTCGGACTTGAATGTTTGCAGGCAGATTATCACACATTGCCTTTTTTCATGCTTAAAGGGCTGCACAGTGAACCGGGACTGAAAACAAACTGTGCCTGGGGTAGAGGGAAGGTTTCACTAAGTCTCTGTCTTCCTGCAGATTATTTAGATTCAGGAGCCTAGCTTGTCTTACCTTGTATGTATTTACTAAAAGACAGTAGGCCTTGATTTGTACTATTTCAGTGTCCTAAAATCTGTATCTATCACAGCAATGTGAAAAAAAACGCTAAAATGGGACATCTCTTTGAGATTGGAGTTATGCAATTACACTACAGACAGGCAATTACTTCTGTAGTTGGGCAAACCGGGGGAGGTCCCTTCAGAACTCTTAAACACCCTATTGCTGGCTCGGGAATCTCTGACCAGCTGACTCGCAGGAGTCGGGCAGATGTACCTGAGGAGGCGTGTTCCTAGATCTGCCCCATCTTTTTCTGCCCAAACAGAACTCTCCTTCCAGTCATCTATGGATTCCTATGCCTGCATCTGGCTCTTCTATATTGGATGCAGATGCTTGGATAAAAAGGCATTTCATGTTCACAGAAGTCGATGCTGCAGTGCTCACTGCAGAAGAGTTGCTAAAAAGGGATCTGGGGCAAGCTTCGAAACTTTTTAAACTCAGCATTACTAGTGCTGGCCCGAAGACCTGACATGAAAACTGTTTTGTAACTTTTTTGTGTACATCTAGACGGCAGATCTCGGACTTGATATTGGTGCCCAGGGAGAACCTCTTGGATACCGCCCAGATGGTACGTCTCCTCCGTTCCCCTTGACTGAACCTAAGTTGGATGAAGTCAAGTCATAGATTTTAAAGGAGAACTGCAAATGAGTGAAGAGTGAATTACTCTTCAGCAAGGTATTGCAAACTGGCAGGCAGATGGGGACCTGCCAGTTCAAATGACCGGTTTCTGCAACACCGCTGGCAGCACTGAAATGGGAGCCATATGAATGTGCAGAACTGGTGTCTCTTGTCTGAGTCTTGTGGGAGAATCTCCCGCTGAGCTGTTGTTTCCAGAAATCTTTTAAATTCTTTACAAATGGACTTGACAATTCCAATAGTGCAGTTTTTCTTTAAAACAAAACCGGGTATTGAATGTATTAGCCTGTAAGTGTCTATAGACTTGAACGCAAGCCTATCCCTAAGGATTCTAAGCTATTTTTGACTAGCCTTTCAGAAGCAAGTCTACAGTCTTGGAGCCTGGTTTTGCTGCAGTATTGTTGAATTTTAGTACTGTTGATTGTGCAGACTAATGGCTTGGCTGGAATCTGCTCGTGCTTCTGACTGCAGTGTGCTTTGTCTGCAGAATCATACTGGAAGGCTGTTTCGAACAATGGAATAGCCATTAAGGGCAGGCAACAGATTTTTTTGAACTTGGCTGAACTAGAAAAAAAATTAGACGGCTACAAAGATCTTCTCACACACTGATACTTGCAGCTTTTGATGCATCTAACATCTGTTAACATTATGCTTTTTTTCCCTCTGCCACCTTTAACTTTCTTAGATCCTAGCTACCGTTCTTTCCACTCTGGCGGATACGGTCAGGATGCCTTGGGTATGGACCCTATGATGGAACATGAAATGGGTGGCCACCACCCTGGTGCTGACTACCCAGTTGATGGTCTGCCAGATCTTGGCCATGCCCAGGACCTTATGGATGGGCTGCCTCCAGGTGACAGTAATCAGTTGGCCTGGTTCGATACTGACCTGTAAATCATCCTTTAGGTAAGAAGCTCCAACCTTGAATTTAAAAACAAAACAAAAAGAGACAAACAGATGACTGGACTGCGGACTTGGTTGGCAGGGAGGGATTGGCTCGATTGGGTCCCAGTGTGCCAGAACAGTGAATAAACGCTCTGGAACCACGTGATCAGTACACTCCAAACTGACTTCTGCCGTGAAGTGTGGAAGTAATTAACTGTAATGTCTTGTGCGCTGGCTTCATGCGGTCTGAATGTGCGAAAACGGCCCTTTACTCAGGAATGCTGACACCTGGTTTTTTTCTTTCTCTTTGCAGCTGTATCATCTGAATGAACTTGCATTGATTGGCCTGTAGAGTTGCTGAGAGGGCTCGAGGGGTGGGCTAGTATCTCAGAAAGTGCCTGACACACTAACCAAGCTGAGTTTCCTATGGGAACAATTGAAGTAAACTTTTTGTTCTGGTCCTTTTTGGTCGAGGAGTAATAATACAAATGGATTTTGGGAGTGATTCAAGAAACGAAGAATGCACAAGAATGAATTGCAAGATGGAATTTATCAAACCCTAGCCTTGCTTGTTAAAAATTTATTATTTTTTTTAAATCTCTGTAATGGTACTGACCTTGCTTGCTTTGGAAGTAGCCTTTCTTTTCGCAGTAATTGTTGTTAGTTTTTTTTTAAAAGTCTCTCGTAGTATTAAGTTATAGTGAATATGCTACAGCAGTTTCTAATTTTTAAGGATTGAGTAAAGGTGTAGAACACTAATTCATAATCGCTCTAACTGTATTCTGAATAAAGTGTAACATTGTGTAGCCTTTTTGTATAAAAAAACTAGACAAATAGAAATGGTCCAATTAGTTTCCTTTTTAATATGCTTAAAATAAGCAGGTGGATCTATTTCATGTTTCTGATCAAAAACTTTATCTGGGATATGTCTGGGTAGGGGCCAGTAAGAACTGTTTATTTGGAACCTTGTATTGGACAGTTTACCAGTTGCCTTTTATCCCAAAGTTATTGTAGCCTGCTGTGATACAGATGCTTCATGAGAAAAATGCAGTTATAAAATGGTTCAAAATTAAAGTAAACTTTTAATTCGCTCTGTGTCAAATTATTTCAGATCACAAAGTATATTTGTGTGTTTACAAGTTTTCTGAATATTGTCCTGGAATTGCACAAGAACTGCAGTACTTCGGAGGAGGAAGCCAAGAAGCAGTCACCTCTCATCCCATGGAGGAACACACACTTACCCTTTAGAGCCGAAGTCCAAAGGAGAAGGGTTTTCTCCTGCAGCCCTCTGAGGCAGCGTTCTTCCCCTTTGCCTGCCGCCACTTGGCTTTGGCAGGTTCTTCAGCACAGGGCTGGGCCGAGCCAGGTGTGGGGCAGCTATGCTTTGTGCCTGGCCTGCAGCCACACTTAGCTTCTGGGCTTCAAAAAGCGAGACCAGCATATCACTGCGGCTCTCTCCAGAGATGCGCTGTCAGTAGGGTCGGATGAAGACCCTTAGCCTACAAACTGGCGGCTGGTCCAGTAGCGTAAACCTGTTTCCAGGTGTCCTCAGTCTTCAGTTACTGTGTGAGGTACAACCTGTGTGTAACTGCCTTCCCTGGAGGCAGTACCTGTGTAGCTGGGGGCAGGAAAAGCAGTTCTTAAGCTGCCAGCTCAGTCACAAACTGTGCACATCTGGATGGTGCAGCTGTCACCAGTCTCTGCTGGCAGTTCGGCTTCAGCGCAGCAGTTTGCTGGCAGAAGAGGGGAGGGGGTCTTGGCTGCAAAGGGTCATGGCTCAGGTTAGCACCCCAGGACGAGGA
Source organism: Nipponia nippon (assembly GCF_047370975.1). Classification (NCBI taxonomy): domain Eukaryota; kingdom Metazoa; phylum Chordata; class Aves; order Pelecaniformes; family Threskiornithidae; genus Nipponia; species Nipponia nippon. The sequence goes on along the minus strand of NW_028262290.1, from coordinate 118,300,110 downwards.
GAGCTGAAGGAAGCTCCAGCAGGGCCTGCCTCCCCTTGTGCTGGCAGAGCAAAGGCACTGCAGCCGCGGAGGGGCAAGGCTCACCCAGTAATTCTGCCACGCTCCCGCTGGAAGACCAGTGGTATAAAACACTTTACCAAATAATAGCTGCCAGCTAGCTTTCCCCCATTTCTAGAACTCCGTCTCTAATTCCAGCTGTTAAGCTATGAAAAAGAGCTAGTGATAGTTAAAGTAACATAAGAAAATAATTCTGCAAGGTGCAATCTGTTTACCTAGGGGTATTTGCTTGCCTCTACGTACTCTGAAGGACGGGGCTGTCCAAGAGCAGGCTTGCAGCAGCAGCTCTCAGGACGGCACCGTGTTTGGTAGGCGTGGCAGGAACGCGCCATCGTCGCTGGGAAAGACAACTGCTAGAGAAGAAGAAGTGGTCATGGTGCCAGACTCGGCCACAATATGCTCGCTCAGGGGACATGGGCAGAAAAGGAATTTCAGGTCTTTGCGCACTGTGGCACCGGCTAGCTCTAGAGGACGCTTCCTAGAGTATCAGCTTTTACTGGGGATAAATGCCACGCTGCCAGGCTCATCATCTCACCCGTTTTCAAAGAGGAGCTCCAGCCCGGAGCGTTGGCAGCTGAGAACGATACTCCACCAATGCAGCTTAAGCAGTGCAGTGCTAGGCAACAGAGGGGCACACATGTCACACAAAAAAGCCCATGCTATTGGGTAAAAAAAAAACAAAAACAAAACCAAAAAAAAAACCCTGATGATAAAAACCCATCGTGCCACATACAGACACAGCCTCTAAGTGATTGCAGGGGCTGGTTCTGGTTGCGTGAGATGAAAAATATTGCCAGTCGTAGGCATGAGGTGATCCCTTAAAATGAAGAGCCAAGGCATTCACCCGGTCAAAAAAAAAATAGATACATGAACACTTCCAACAGCAGCTTAAAATAGTGAAACACTTTATGTCTATATTGTGAAATAACTATACTATTTATTTAATTTACACTTTTCAAACTCTTGCCGTCAAATATTTGAGCTACGTCACATAATGCCAGCAAGGTAAAGTAGTAATCAAGAATTCATCCTTACAGGGGGTTAAAAAAACAAAACAAACAAACGAAAAGAACCCCCCCCCAAAAAACTCCCTGAAGCCTCCCAAAGTCTGGCATACGCTTATACACAGCTACAGCTCAGCTTGCTAAATTAGTTACGTCTGCTCTGCTCATTTGAAGATGTTCCCGCAGGGACGAGGTGCCGAGCAGCACAGACCTTGCGCATTTCAGTAGGCCGGTCAGGAACGGTTCACTTCGTGGTCTTGGTGTTTTCACGTCCCACCGTTCTCAGAATTTCAAATGCCAAGGAAGCAACAGCAACGTCAGCGTGAGAGCTAGGAATTAAAAACAGCAACACCTATTAGACATCCTCAGGGGAAAACTTTTTGTTCAAATCCCACATTTGTCTTTATCTATGCTGGAAAATTCTTAATAGCCATCCCCTGCACTGAATACCCTGCTTTTCTGTTAAGCAGCAACATGCAACTAGTGATTCTGCGCTGTAGCAAATCTTGTGTAAAAATGAATTTCAGCTCAAATTCACAGCAACTGCTACCTCACTCCATCTCCTCTGTAAAAAGAAGATATAATTTACCACGACACCCCCCCTCCCCAATCTACACACAAACACACTTCCAGCTTGACAGAAAAATGTGTTTTCACGCATCCAGCCCTCTCAGCGCAGCGGTGCTCCAGGCAGGGAGGCAGTTCCACTCGCCGTGTTCCCCACCTCCTGCAAGGAGGACCGACTGCCCCACCACACACAGCTCCGCAGGTTTGAGATTGAGTGGCGAGATCTCCCCCCTTTACTTCCTCGCCTAAGTGTTTATTATATGTATTTTGCCTAATTTTTCCTTCTGGAAACACGTGTTTTTTCTAGCATTGGAGCAGAGGCTCCAACACATTACTGCTATTCCGCAGAAACAAGTCGGGTTTTTGATAGACTACCATCCCTCATCTTTAGCTTAGAAAGGGCACCAGGAGACCCATCCACAACTTCCTCGGTTGCTGCTCATGACAAATACCTACCAACACTCCATGTTTTGGGGATCGCAGAGCTAGCCAGAAAATCCAGATGATCAGTCCTCACTATGTAAGCCAACGTCTTAATGAGCAACAGTTTAAATCAGAAAATTTAGTTATCTGAAACAAATTCATCTTGGCAACTGTCTTCACTGAAACAGAAATGGCTACGATCCCATATTTTAAAGCGTAGATTTGATTCCACGTAGCTACTAAGCAGAATGGGTTGGTTATGTGTCACTCTCAAAACTGCCTGTTACAACTAGCTGGGGACGTATCGCAGCAAAGGAGTTTGGCAATCCACGGCTGCTACACGGCAGCAGGAGAGCACCGAAAGCAGCTTGCAGTCCAAGCGGTGCCCCTCTCTCGGCACGGGACTGCTTGGCGCTTGGCTGGGATCCTCCCGCCGCACAGGCAGAGCAAAAGATTAGAAACCTGTCTGTAAAAAATGAGCAAAGCAAAACCACTCCTCAATCACTTCAACCCAGCGCCAGTACGTGGGCGGAAGGGCCTGGGAGTTTAGACTACTCAGAGGATGGCTTAGATCCAGGATCTGGGTTGCAGCCTTCTCTAAAACGTTTCCAGTTCTGCACGAGATACAGAGAGGCTTCTTAACAGGGTTCAAAGCACAGGTGAGGAGACCAAGTTCATTAGGTCACAAGGAATATTCCGGGAAAGATGCCACACAAGGGAATCTGGGGAGATGGCAGAACATCCATAACCTCCATAAACAAAACGGCCATTCAGCTAAAGCTGATTAAGATTGCTAACCCCAGGCTTCTCCTGTCTGCCCATTGCCAGTTTATCCATGTCTGAGTCCATTACAGCCCCAAGATCCAGGCTGAATCCCTCCCAGTTTCCTCTGGAGGCAAATGGATAGGGACATGTGTTCCCCAAAGAGGGGGAGGAGGGGCAATGAGATCTGTGAGCTCTGGGGGGCTCCCCTGTTGCTGCTGCAGTGTGGGAGCTTGGCACAGCGAAGGAACTTGGCTTACCCTAACGTATCAACACACTCGTCATTGGCATCAGCTAGAATTTGGTCTACTGAGCATCTTGTGTCAAATAAGAGAGTGCTGTTTATTCTGGGCTCTGTAGTACATGGTTTTCTGAGTACAGAAATGTATAGATAACAGACAATTAGAGGCAGCCAGAAAAGCAAACTCAAAGACAGCAACTGAGCTGTCTAGTGCATCTAATGCTGAAATGTTACAAAATAGAGTGAAAACTAGTTCTAAAAGAAGAAAAACCCATCTTTCCCCAATGTCATCTTCAGTGGTGGTGCCAGTGTTTCCCTTGGGGAGAGCTGACATTTCATTTTAGTTAGATAATTTAATGTGTCATACAAAAACTCATGAGTCAGCAGCTGAGTATGCGAGAGGGCTGCAGACTGTTCTCGACAGGTTTGGTTAGTCCTCAGTGTGCATCTCCTTACACTCACCACGTCCCGACATTTCCTCTCCACATCTGCCCACATTCCGCCTTCCTCCCAACACGGGGTACACCCCGCCATAATGTCGAGGAGCCAATTTTCCCAAACAACTGACCCATATAAAGCCTGCATTTGGGTGCACAAAGAGCACTGAAAAGATGATCTTATTGTTTCAAAAACTGACCTATAAACTACAATTTCTCTATGAATTTTAGTTCAACCAGGAGCGAAATGCAGCCTAACAGCCCATGGCAGAGGCGTAAAATTTGTTTTGAAGGACAGAGAACAGTAATTCATTCATTCATATGTCCAAAGGGGATTAGATGAGGGAAAGTCCACAGGAGGTGAGCTGAGGTTTGGCCAACTTGTTGGGACTAGCACCTCTGTTGTCGCAGAGGAGGCCACGGCATTCCCCAAAGCCTTAGTGGAGAAGCCACAGGTATTCTTAAACAAAAGTAGTGCTGTTTGTCAGCTGCGCATTTGAAAGTAATCAGCTTGCAAGTGCACCAAACACAATTACTTCAAAACAGGGCACAAACACTGCATTGTGCATCTAGCCCACTCTGCCAAGAACCACTGACCAGTATCCGGTTATAGAGGCCAAGTGTTTGGAATAAAATAATATATTTAAAAAAAAAACCCGACACATGTGCACACACATTGAGCAGGACTGTGCAGCACGCTGCGGCTCGCTGCAGCTGGGGATCAAAGCACGCCGCCGCCGCGGCAGAAACGCCGGCAAGCTCTGAATGAGAGGAGTTTGGAGGAGAGCAGTGTAGGGCGGGGGGCCAGGAACAGAAACCTGAGAAGCTTGTACTGCGCGGAAGGCGATTACAGGAGAGGACCATCGCAGACAAAAGAGGAGGCGAGCGCTCTCAGCCCTGGAAATTCCTGGAAGCCTGAGGGAACTCACCTGGCGGTTTGGGCCAGGCTCCCTAGAGTCTGGATAAGAGCATCGCCATCATTCTTCAGGCTCTCCGAGCGCTTCTCGTTTGAAGTTATCTGGAACAAAAAGAAAGAACCGTTATCAAAGGCTTAGCAAGAAATTCCTCTCTGTCATTTTTTGTGGGATAGGGGAGAAGGAAACAAGTTATAGCATTTATTACAATTGTAAATGGAATGTGACATTAAAAAGACCCAAGAGAAAGTCCCTTTTACTGAACAGGACTGAATTTTAGGCACAGACCATCTAAAATGTCTTGGCTTAACTAACGAGATTCACTCTTGCTCTCAGTCCCTGTATGTGTGCAAATTCACACATCACAGCCTGCCAATCCTGATTTCATCCTTAGTACCAATGCAAGTACAAGCCCCATTTAATCTGAATTCCAGGGAGATCTTGGGGAGGCAGTCGTTTTCATTTCTCACTTCAGGGTAAAAAATAACCAAGCTTGTATCAGCCTTCAGATCAGGACATGTGGAGTTTTCTCAGAGAGGACCCAGGTTAAAATCACTGCAACGTTAGCAGTTGCATACTGAAATTTTTCTTGCCCCCCATCTGTCATTAGAAATATGACCTGCACAGGACTGTCACCTACAGAGCAGGGGACTGAGTGACCAAAGCTATATGCCCTTTTGTGTCAAGGGAATCCTGATTACAGCTGGTTTTGTTGCTGGTGCGTGTTATCACGCTAGTCTCTAACGACTGGTTTATTCTTTCTCCAGCCTTTAGTAGTATAACGACACAGCTCCAAGCAGCCACACATTTCCTGACCAGTTAAGCAGGTGAATGGGAAGGTCATGGGGGACACGACATGAACATGAAGTCGCACGGCAGCGTGGCACAGACAGACACTCTCCATCCCTGGAGGTATTTAAAAGAGGGGTAGACATGGTGCTTGAGGACATGGTTTAGTGGTGGACTTGGCAGTGCTGGGTTAACGGTTGGACTTGATGATCTTAAGGGTCTTTTCCAACCTTAACGATTCTATGATTCTATGAATACTTGGCAGCTTGCTGAAGAAGCTCCTGTATCTCAAAAACTACTGAAAAAAAGGTTTGCGTGTCAGTTCCTGCTTGCAAAGGTAAATAAATCTTGGCCGAAGAGAAAGGAAAAGAGGAGGACCAGAGCAGCTGATTATTTCAATACCAGAGGAGTTGATGCTTGAAACGACAACTTCTAATCCCAAAATCTGGCAAGGACTTTTAAGCTTTTGCATGCTGCGGCTGGCCCTATCTACCATTGATCAAACATCTAGGCAATACGCCTTCACATCTCCCTCTTAAATCACAAGAGAAGCTGTATTTACAGCTGCCATCCCACCATAATATATCAGTGATTCTGCAACAACAGTGTCACTACATCTATAATCATAACATCCTGCAGTTAAGCAGAAGCAGGGAACAGGGACCCGTCTGAAGTAAACTAAAATGTACCCTTGTGTGTTGAAAAAACCAGTGATGCCATTACCTAAGTACAAATCATTGGTAAATCCTTATTACAGGTCATTAAACCTTTTTACTCTCTTGAGGTTTGTATCTGACCCTTTCAGTTTATATTTCAGTAATCCATTCTTCTTTATTTGTCACCCGTTAAGACACACATGTTTTGTAATCTGGGCTCTGAATGTGAGAACAACACACATAATAGTAGCAATACTGTTGCAATACAGGGTGAAAAGTGCTTTCACCACAAGACGTTCCTTTCTATTCCTAAAGAGTGCTCGTGCCTCTACCAAAGGCTTCCCCCCCTAACTTCTGCAGCTCACCAGCCGCTGCCACCTTCGTTGCACTTGCCCCATTCGTGCCCCGGGTTTATCCTGCACACATGAAAGAGGAAGAAGTCACGGGGCGGGGGGGGGTGGGGTGGGGGGGTGGGAGGGAGGTCACTGAAGACTGGATCATGCTCCATAAAACTACGAGGTCAAATAAAGGTTACAGATATCTCTAATTCTAATACATCCTAACTCTTGGGTGCTGACATCTGTACAACCCTCAGAATCTTAAAAGATGTTAAAACAAATTAGCCTTTGTGCATTTTACATAGGCAGAACATTCAAAATATGCTCAACTATAAAATCTGTACCAAGAAAAAGTTTTAATTCTAAAATGCTCTACTTCAAACAATAATTTAGTTCAGTTGAGTCACAGGGTCTGACTATAAGCTTGCCCGTGTTGCAGCATGCCTGGTGTCATTAAGAAGACATTTCTGTGGATACAATGCATCTGAATGGAAAGGATTAAACCGGCTTTATACGCACAGAAATCGTAACAGACAGAACAGAAAGACCCAGGAGATCATCTACCCCATCTCCCTATTACACTTCACTGTTCAGAGCAGCTTTCAGCCACAAGCAATGGGCTGCTGCGCCATCCATCCGTAGGGGCTACTCCCCTCTCTAATAAAATGCTTCGGGGTAAGATCCTTTCAGCAGTAAAGGTGGTACGACAAGGAGGGAAAGGATCAGGCCTTTAACATCACGAGCAGCCTGCAGACTGTTTAAATTAAGTCTAAAACAAATTTAGGACGCATTTTCTTGAGAGCATCAACTAACAGCTTGACACAAGCCAAGGGGTGTTGGTGAAGAACAGACCCGTCCAGCCGGCAGTGCCACCGGCACGCACAAATGGAGAACCTGCACAGACACAACGCGGCTTGACGGACTTACGCGGGCAGATGGGGTTTCCACACCCGCTCTCGATCACCGGTGTCCAGAAAACTGCTTTCTGTCTACCACCAGCCATCCACACCATGGGCCTGGGAAGGATCAACGCTGCAGTGGCAGGAAAGCTGCAGGCTGAATACAGGGTGAGCTGCCCGTGCCCTGTAGCCAGCTGGACCGCAGCTGCCTATGTTTTTTTGTCAGTACTCCCATGCTGTTACTGCTCTGACCGCTAGCATTTATTTGCCCTTTCGATCAGGCTGTGCAGTAGATCTGATTGCTCCCTGAGTGATCAGAAGGTCTCTCGCATACGAGAGATTAGATCCTGCTTCACATAAAGCTCACGAGAAATACTGTCTGAATCACTGTTCACTTTCAAGACCCAAGATAAAACTTTACCCATGTTTCTTATTTAAAAATCGTTCCAGTTCTGTCTTCATTTTGTTCCATAGATAAAAATAAATTATGACAGCACATAAAACCGTCAGCAACCAAACTTCTGGAAGCGAATGTATTCTTCACTCATTTTGTTATCTTTTTCTTCTACCCAGCATCGCTGTATCTTTCATCCACACCAGTTCCAGTTGTTGTTCACTTAGAATTTTAACAACTAGTTTAATGATCTCTTGTAATATTGCTATTTGTTAGGGCTGGCTACAACACATATTTAATGACATAATCAATAGCTATTCCTTTAATTAAAAATGTATTTAAATCTCAGTTTAGTTGTACAGTCACTGCAATTTAACAAGAATTTCAAAATGACTTTTCTTTATTAAGCTAATAGCCATTCAGCAGCTTTCCTCTCTTCAATTCTATTAAACAAGGCTGAGCATATGGAGCACCACACTCCACATAAGGAGTACCATAATTGATATGTAAAGATCAGTATTTCCTAAAACTTAGGATAGCTGTTCAGGTATTGTGGTACTGCTAAAGGTGAGTGCAGGAAAAGATATAATATAAAACATTCGCTGGAAGATCACCTTCACTGATAAATTGAAGAGTTTGGGATTCTTGGTCTAAGAAGTGACTTTTGCAATTCAAGTTTCAAGAAAGCATGCAAACCTACCGGACAATTACTTTTCTTGAGGCTGGTTTCATAACGCTGAACTGCTTTCTCTGATTAGTCATAACTCACTTTTTGTAATTTATGAGTTAAAAGACCTAAGTAGTAAACTACTCTCTCAATATTTTGAAGAGAAAGAAATTCTCCTGCTTTGTTGAGGTTTTAAGTAAACCGTAAGCTTGATGCCTGTGAAGTAAACTGGGAAATAACGCAAAATATTGACTGGGTAAAAATAAGGAGCTTTTCATTTCAAACTGTTTTTGGTTGAAGACAGGCCTCAGAAGCATATTTAGCTGCACCTTCAAGTGTTATTTTCTCAAATAAACAACTGCTGGAGATGTTTACCATTTCCACGCTCAACAGATACTTTTCTACAAGCCATCACCATGCCTGTATACACAGATATAAGCAAGGCATTTCATAAATACTCTTTCTCACAAACTAGCTTTTTCTCTTTCCCAAACACGCTCGATACTTTAACCTCATAAAAGTGACGCTTCCTCACTTTTTCCTCAGAATTTAATACAACTAAGCTAATTAACTTTGCAGGATTAGGTAGCTCAAGTTCTCGCTCAACTTTACCGACACTGGCTGAGAGCAGGCACACAGGTAACAGAGGAGCTGCTGTGGGCTGGTTTATCAGAACCACCAGATGCTTGTAGGTCCAACGTTAGAATCACTTGAATATCGACACATGTTGTGAATAAAGTACCACTTACCCCCAGCTGGAGGCTTTTCTGTGAATGGGAACTGTATCTTCACCTGATACTGCTGTGAAACCAATCACCAATATATATTTTTTTTTGTGCACTAACTGGGACCCTATATAGGACATGAAATACATTTTAAAAAATTAAGTTTTCAGAATAAAAAAAATTAAAGAATTCGGCACACTCCTATTGCCCTTTAGACACTATTTCAGATAATGTCTTCATAGTAAGCGCTGTCCCTGCAATTTTAAATGTGCATCTCAGACTTCTCATTCCTGCTTCCACCTTTGACTGTCAGTAGGACACAGAGCCTTTCATCCTCACCCAAAGCTGCTGTTTCAAATGCCGTCCGGGCTGGTGGTGATTGAAAGTTGATGGCTATTCACAGCTGCTTAGTGTGACCTTATTCCCATTTTTTAAGGAACAAATGTCACAAAATATAGTGGTGTCAGAAACATCACTATAGCTGACGTGACAGCCCAGCAAATAAGTCTATGGGATGGTAACTTCAGAAATGAGGCACAGTGTCTGGGCTGGAGGAGAAAACCTTCCAGTGCTGCGGCCCATCTTATGCCTATCCCAGGGCATTTAATGGTACTTTTCCTCCCAGGGTGTCAGTGCTGAGCTATTCACAGGCACTGCAGTAATCAAATAAAACACGTCACTTGGTTTGTCATTCACAACTCACGACGACATGGCCAGAAATATGCAGCTGTTCCTTCTTAACGGAGGAGCAGGCTAACAAAGAATATACTGCAAACAGGAACTCGTTCGGGTGAGCATCTATGTGAAATAAAACTAACAGATCCATTGATTGTGTTCAAACTTACTAAATACAAATATTTCTTTCAAAATAAATCCCTCTCCAAGCATACACATTGAGCTGGCATTTCCCAGAGGAGATATATCAAATGCATCCATCACTTCCCATGATGGATTCAAACGGATCCATCGCTTCTGTAGGCCTGCACGCTTACTTACTCTTATGAAGTAATGTAGCCCTACCTTTGTGTAATGAAGAGCCAGACACAATAAAGCACTTGAAGCCTATAAAGTAGGTGCTGTAATGATTACTTTATAGGTGTCAGCCCCCAAAAAGGAATCCCGAGACCGAGATCCCTGCACAGTGCATGGGGAATGCGTAGTTGCCGAAGGGCATGGGAATCTGCACGTTGAGCACGAAGTTATCTGAATTCCCTCTCCTCTCTGGAGCTCAGACTGCTAACACAGCAAAGGAAAACTCATGGTCTGGACAGCAGAGACCACAACTCCAACCCTTTCCTCAGTGACCCCACACCAGGCTATGGGCTCCTGTGCTCTCCTGTAGTCCTCTCTCCTTTTCTAGGCAAGTGAAGGTCACATTTTTGTTGCTGCAGCACAGTTTCCACTGGATGGGGAGAGGCAGGGAGGTTTGGATGGTTCCCACGCAGTGAGGGAATAACACCACGGCACAGGGACTCAGCAGGGAGGCAAGAGGCAGCACGGCTCTCCAGGTCGGAGAAGTTAAGCATGAACTCCCATTTACCAGCGGAGCACTCTAGCTATTAGGGCAATTTTATATCCGTGGCAGGAATTTTTTAAAAAAATAAACCCAAAACAACTAAAAACAGCAACACAAAAATCCCAGATGCCTGCAGTGGTCTTTTGTGAGGTGTTTAATCCGGCATTTGTTAGACATGCTCTAGGCAGGCACATGGGACTGGACCCTTCAAAGCGCTTAGGTGCAACCAATTTACAGGTTGTTTAATGAAAACTAATGGTAACTCCTGCCAGACTACACAAGTGTAGCAGAGGAACAGCCGAGGACAGTGTGCTCGCAGAGACACTGCACTAGGATGGCCACAAGTTATTTTTGTTCTCTGTACTGTACGAGAGCTCATTCTAAAAGGGTAAAAACCTTCCTGGCATTCCCTCCCATCGCAGCATGCCTCCTTGCTGCTCTTCTCTCTACACACGGTTCAGCCGGAGTGAGACAGACTCAGAATGTGTGTGTGGGAAGAACAAATCAAGTCAGACAAGTTATATTTATGTTACTAATTGCCAACTCATTTGAACAGGCCTGAGCAATGTTGCTGGACCATAAAAACAAGAAATGAAAGTTACAAAAGCATGAGTGTTCCAGGTGTGCTTTGGCAAGCATATTGCAGTCAGGGATTGCAGACACACAGTTACAAAGACTTTGTGGCCTTCAGATCCTGCAAATACATGTGAAAACAAGCAGGTATCTGTGACAAAAAAAACACCTACATCAGACAGCTTAGCTCTGATTTTAGAGTTCAAAAATCTTTTTTTTTTTTCCCCCTCTTTATGGATAAAATTCTTGTTCCACTGAAGTCAGCAGCAAACTCCTTTTGACTTTGATAAAGCCAAGATTTCATTCAACATGTTTTGTTTTCTTCTAATTTGTATGTGTGTGCAGGTTTATTCTAAGTTCAAAGCAATTTCCACCGGTAACTTGGAAACGTACCAGTTTCCCGGCAGTCTGAAAGCCACGCTGTCTCGAGGACTATTCACAGAGAGACAAGGAATGTCTCCCACATGCTATATAATGGTTAATTGATTTTGGACATTTCTTGACACTTTCCACTTTGAGGCTATTCTCTGCCTTTCAGCATACACATAACGCACACAAAGGCAAGCTCCATCATTGTTGTAAAGTTGTAACATTACCAACTCTAAGGGGCATTGCCTAAGCATAAGAGAAGATTCATAAAACCATGGGGTAATTATTGAACAGAAGACTGCTCTCTGTCTTGTTTGATTTTTTGATTTGGTTTTTATTGCTAGCAGTGTTTTCTGCTCGCTTTCAGGAAATACGAGATGTCTTTATAACCCAGAAAATATCCATTATCGCAGTTTCCGTCCCCTGTAACTAGTGAGTTTTAAATATTTGACTTAACAGAACTGAATAGGGCAACCTTTTCACATCCATTAGAACCAGCTGTCCACAACAACTTCATTAGCAAAAGTAAACTGCAGTCCTGCCTGGCAAAAGGTTTCTCAAAGGTGCTACAGGAGACTTCCACATAGTGTTGCAATGTTGACAAGTTACGCATGCTCATAAGCCAGCCCAACATCAACATGACATTAAAAATAAACACTTGCCACCCTGTTGCTGGTGATCTCATCTGCAAACACAGGTTCACCTGTCATCTGCGTGCCAATGACTCCCTGAGGTACCACTTCAGACTAGTTTCACTCTGTCCGAACAATGATCCCAGCTGGCCTCAAACATCAGCTTTAGCAAAATGGGGCCACATACTGAGCTTATACAAACCTCGCAAGCCCCTCAGATCCCTCCTCCCGCAGCTCCCAGGCAGCTGCCTGTCCTCACCTTGCTGGGTCTGATGGGACCACCACCTCCCAGCTGCACCTCACCCTGATGGTCTCGTATGACTTTCCCCTTACAAAAGGAACGGGGAAATCCACTGGAATCATTTTGTACTACCACAGCAGGTCCAACTTAGGCTCAGATCCTATGTTTATGTTCCTTTAGGAGCTATTATAGAGGCTCCTGGTTGATTTAGAGCAAAAAAACCTAAAGGCAGTTAGGAACACACACTGTAAACAACGCAACGGGTTCTCTGCATATCTAGATTTCCCCTCAAGTTCATCATTCCCTGGATCTCTCACATTCAAATGTCCTTCCTAGTCTCTCTTTCTCTTCATCAGCTTTTCTCCTAAAATAGCTTCTGACAAGTAATTCCCAATCCCTCTTAAATGTTGATTCCTGTAACTCTTTTTCCAGTGCCGCTGTCTTTTATGGCCTAATAATTCAACTCGTGAATAAGATCCCTGAATTCCAGCATCTGTCGTCCCTTATATCTCCCTGGAAAACTGCAAAATAGTCTGACTGCAAAGTTTTTTTGGAGTTATATCCAAGTTTCATCGATATGCTCCATGGGTTAGGGATGGCCTTCTTTTCTTTTCACGTACATGTTGTTTTCATGTTCATCTAGTACAGCTGAACCTAGATCTTTCACTGCTATATTTTGTGCTATGACAATTCAAATAATTTCAAATATTTATACACTTGTAAGGCTAAGAACCATTACTACAGATAACTCATCTTCTCACTATTAGGAAAACCAGTGACACCCAAAACATATTGGAAAGTGCTGACCTTTAAATGGCAATTACCATACAGGAGAAGTATGCAAGCGACCAAGCAATTACCAATTTCATACATGCTTTTACATCTAAGGACACAAACACTTGAGCAGCCGTGCCTGAGACGCTCAGGTGAACCAGACAAATCCCTAGGAACTGCCGAGCAGTTGCAGTTTACTGAGGAATTTGAGTTTTAATGCATACAGCCTCCAAAACAATACCTCTGACCTGACGTTGTCCCTTGTCCTGCTTTAAAATGCTCCTCATAAAGATAAAAGACTACTATGCCTTGACAAAGGCAGAGTGATGTGAAGAGATGCTGCCAAAGTTGCCCTTATACAGATCCACTGGTGCGATTCAAGTCTGATCTAGTATGCAAAATCCCTAGCTTCGCCTGAGCAGAACATTTATATGGCATTGATTAACTTTCATGGAGGATGAAACAAAATTGGAAAGCTCATGCTCAAATTGGCTATAATCCGGACTTGAACAGAAGACTCCAACAACTAAAAGCTTGCACAATTTAACTTAATGTTTTAGATTTACCATTCCAAGAACAGCAGGAATATGATGAGTTAAATTAAGAACTAACACAGATTATGAAAAATACGTACTTAAAGAATAAAAAGAGTAGCAAAATCTTGTTAGAAAATCATTATGAACTATGATTTTGAGCTAAATATTAGAGCATTAAACATTAGTTCCTTTATAGCCCCTATAGACTTGGTTTCTATGGACATGTAAAACTTGGACATAGGACCCTTCAGGTTTTCCTTAAGTACCAAACATGGATAGTCTTTCATATACTGAAAAAAGACAAAAAGAGGTCTGATGATTTTTTTATTAGGGGAGAAAAGCATCATTATATTTATGTTTTATGTAAAAAGCAACTAGGAATGTAAATGACTGTACAGGGATATAAGTCTATAAAACACCAATTTGTGAGGAAAATTATGCTTTATGTAATGGTTCAATTTCCATAAAATTGTAAAAACTGTCATAAAAACAAATGGACTTCTGAAATCGATGCTTGCTTATTGTCATGTGACAGATGGCTCTGACTGCCTGGCAGAGAGCAAACAGCTACCTAGTTGGTCCTCACTGACCTCTGAGAGAATCATTTTGGTCTATTCACATTTTTTTTTTTTAATGAGCCCGGTTGCATTTAAGTATCTTTACGGCAGCTAGTAAGTCATCCATGCGCAATTACAGAGATGAGGTCAAAAGGAAGTAATAGTGATGAGCCCAACAGATGACACAGCTAGGCAATCTCAACAGTATTGCACTATGTAAAATTACAGTGCACTGAAACACCAGATGAGTCCGGCAATCCTTTTGTGCCCACAGAAACAATGAATTAGGACTCCATAACGAAAACAACAGTGATAGTCACTGAGAATTACACCAGCTTTGAATTATGAATCGAATAAACAGGTTGCAGATTTCAGAACTGCCAGTTTCACTGTACAACCCAAAGCAAAACATCTGTCCGTGTGAGAGTGTATTTCTCATTGCTGGCCATGGCAGTATTGTTTTTCAGACAGCTCCTGTATCTATTCATAACCATACTGGGCTCCCAGTACCCAAATACCAGCACAGTGCTAATCACTGGGGGGGTGGTCTCGGAACGCAAACATGTTCCAAACAAGGGGGTAAGAAACTTCCCCCAGGAACATGGGTTCACAGTATGCCAGCTGCTGGAATAGAGACTTTTCATTCTTGCTGTTCTCTGAAATTAAGGGCAGGTCTCATATTTGATCCCTCCTCCATCAGTGTCAGTAAAGAGCAGCCATTACAGATTGACTGAATACTTTAATGTCAGTTGTGAAAACAACCATCAACCAAAATGGCAGCCCAAATTTGCACTTAATGCAGACACATGTATACTTTCAGACTTACACTACTTATTCCAAATAAACAGAACAAGATTTAATGTAGAATGAACAGGTCAATAGGCCAAGTTGCAAGTAAGTGTTCAGTTACTTCAGAGGTCATCCCTACTCACTGCATCTCACACAAGTCATCAGTACGTTCCTGTTTTGGTTTTTGTCAACAATTGCCATTTCATTAAGTTGTGTTTGGACTCCACATGCTTCACCCGTTACAAGCCCTGCTGTTTTAGTGACATCAAGAAACTAGCAATTTGACAACTTCATATCCATTTTCCTCTCCCTACCTCAACTCGCATATACCCACACTTGGCTGACTATCACAGTTTCATCGGTGACTGGCAGGAACAGATGACTGGCAGGAACAGATTCCTGAGTAGCTTTCCTATGCTTTTATCAATTCATTGAGTTCCACCTCCTGGCAGCCTATGTATAAGAGAAACCCTTGCAGCTGTCCCCAACATAATGCCATCTTACTGTTCTTTATAATAATATTTCAAGATACAGATGAATATAAACACTGTGGAGTTTCTTTACTGCAACTGCAAAACCAAAAGGGCTCTAAGACAAGGTTAAATGATTTACAGCGGAAACTTGCAAAGAGAAGATAAATCACCTTCTTCTCTCAATACAGTGCCGTACAGTCATCTTCATCTTTTCTTATCAGCTGCCATTTCCAACACATGCAAGAAGTGCTCTTATTATGCTAGAGAGCAAAAAGGATCAAGCTCTTCAACCTGGCAGTGTTCTATCGACAATAAAAGAAAAAGATACAAAGACTGCGAGTCCAACATGATGTCACTAACGAGTGACATGAATGGCAATGTACTGCTTTACTGTTAATAAAAGAAGTCAGGGAAGACCAAGGCTCATGTTATTTAAGGATAAACTCAAGTAGCTGGCAACTCATCCCTGACAGTATAAAAAGAAGGGCAACGCATGGCAACTCTGCATAATACTTCATGGCAGATGGAGCAAGGGGAACAAGCCCAGCTGTCTGTGCAGCTGGTGGGCATGGGAAGGACAGTTTTGTCCTAATGCAGATGCACAGTTGTGATCACCAAAGTGGGACCAGGCAAGGAGGAATCTGTCACAGCATCAAGAAATTACTGTAGAAGTTACAAAATACCTGCTTAAATTGTTCACGTAGAAGGCTGTGTCTGGCACTGTTACCACAGACACTCCAGCTTATCTTCTCCATTGCGTAGTTAAATAAATTTTAGCTAAATTAAAATCATGCAATTAAGTAACGACTCAAACAATCACAAGTACTTGAGTTAAAGCTGTTTAAGAAATTACTAACCATTTAGCTAGAATGCGAAATCTATGTATATATGCATGCACCAAATGGCAACATTAAGTGGGCTGGCTTGAACCACCACTAACCCATTTTACTGCATGGTGTAAAAGACTGGGGTGCCCATACAGTCAGCTGTGTTGTCTCAGGCAAGGTAGTATTAATTTCCAACTGAGCAGGCTCAGTTGGAACAGCTCCCTCAACTCCTTTGCCTTCATTGCACCGGGATGGATGTCCTTATTTTAAAAGCTCACTATGTTAAAATTCTGAGCAAGAAATCGCTATCAACAGAGGAAAGATGCTAGCACAATTATTTTTAGTGCATCCTTATTTTTATAAAACATATGCGAATTGAGATTAGTTATGTCATCCATTAGTTATGTTGCCCAAGAGCCTTGACAAATGGGTTTTGTTGGGTTTAGTTGCTTTGGTTTAAAAAAATGAACAAACAAACAAACAAGCAAACAAAAAATTCACGGCCCCAGCTGTCTGATCCATTTCATTGCCAGGGGTTCTTGTCCCGAAAGCATGAAGGGGAGAATAAGATCCCTGTTTACATCTCACTTGCTCTGGTTCACAACTTGTCCTGTTAGCTTAAACAGCTGATGAAGGTGGCCCTGCATTAACACTAGGCTGAGACATGTTTCCAGGTCTGTTGACTCGGGACGGCAGAGAGGCAGGACAGCAAAGCGGAGGTGGCGGTGGACCAGGCAGGGCAGCAGCTCCACTGCAGCCAGCATCTCAGAGCCTTAACCACAGGCTGACAGACTTTTGTCAAGAAAAGGTGGAGATAAGGAGGTAGAAAGCCGAAATGATAAAACTTTCAGTGAAGAAGCAAGTCCATCAAAAGGCAAGTCTGTCCTTCCATAAACACAAAATCTGCTGAATTCCCAAAGAAGAAACCCTTTTTCCTATAGGAAATAAACAGTTTAATTTGGATAGGAGAACATTCTCTGGAAGACAAACTGACTGTTCCTCTTTGTAACTGTAATACAGCAGAGATTGACCTTTGCATCCTCATTTTGATGCTTATCTTGAACAAACAGCCTAGAAGTCAATGTCTACAGAGAAAAAATTAGGGAAGTGACTTTTCTCTAGAAGTGCAGAGCAAGTCCTAGGGAAAATTTTAATAAATATGAGTCCAGCTGCTGTGGCTGAATGTTAACTAGCTTTGTGATGCAGTGTTTATTTTGCCATGAAATGCTTGCCGAGACAAGTTAAACTTCAATCTTGAATTATACGATTAAGTCTTTCATGGAGAAAATGATCCTTTGTAGCTTTTGTTATCTCAAAATACGTTATATTTCAGTATCAGCAGAAGCACAAACATTTTCTTATTTTATACGTGCATCGGCTTTTTGCTTTTATCTTGTGGGTGAATTTAGCGTTCAAGGAATGGCTACCACTGACTAAAGCCAATCCTAATGAATGCAAGGGTTCTGACAAACTTTGCCCACACAGATCAGGCAGTGAACCTTACACCCAGCTTACAGCACCGCCACTTCTGCAGTCTTGGCTTCAGTTGAATAGGCAATCGTATTGAACTGTGTGCAAAACGGCTACCGACAACCCAGCTTTCAGCTATGATCTCATCAGGATGTGAACTGGATATTTTTTCCTCTCATTTTCTTTTTGACCATGGGAAAAAAATTATAAAGTACTATTATCACATGGTAGTATTCTCAGTAAATACACACAGGTTCCAAATAAAGCATTTCTACCTTAATAAAGCAGTTGGTTTTCTCTTAGAGGTTTCCAGTTAAAGCTTCTCAGGCATTTTTGCTGATGCGCAGCTAATTACATCATTGTTTTGCATTTGCTATTGCACAACTACCATGAACAAGGTGTGCCTTAAAATTAGATGTTGCAGCCCATACACTTAACCTGATTAGGTCAATAATTTAAATATTAACACAGTTACGGAAATGAAAGCAGATTCTTGTTAAAAAAGAAGTCATTATATACTCTTACACTGTATTATTTTAAAAACATGGGACTCGAATGTTTTCAGATGGAAAATGAGTATCTGGATGTCTGCCACAAGGTACTACCTTTTACTCCTATAACCCACTGTGGCTGTCAATCTTATAACTATGTCCTCCAGGACAAGGTAACTGAGTCACAGTGCAAACTTAATCACATCACAACACAAAGCTGATGCGATGATCTCATTACTGTTCCAGGAAAAGGAATAAACTCAATTCCTATTTACACCAGCAAATCTAGCTTTCAGCAAAGACCTACAAAGGCCCTGACCACATCACAGGGAGAACAAGTAACATGAGTGGCACCCTATTAAGGAAACTATTAACGTAAGCGAGATAGTGACATTGAGACTTTTAAGGAAAGTCTCAGTGCTTTGTCAGAGGATTTTTAAATTTTAAAGAAGTTTTGAAGTTTAGCCAAATCTATGATCCTTTTTGGTAAGGTTAAGGTACCTGGAAGTTACCTTTATGTCAGGTTAAAAATAATTTTGTACATTAAAGAAGAGATTTATTGCACTATTTCAAGCACTCAACCCAATCTAAATTGGCTAGGAGGTTCATTTTGAAGCTCTTCACCCTGTTTTTAATATTGTATTTGGATTATTTGCTAGCATAGTATGAGACATGCAGAAACAAAATCTAAAATGACTAAATCTGACTTAAAAAGAATACCTGTCTGATCAAAGCCTCTAGCTCACCTGTGGTTTTTTGGGGGGTTTTGGGGATTTTTTTTTTTTTCCTAGAACTAACTACCAGGAAAAGTCTTATCTTCTAAGAGTTGCACTTAAAAATGATTGCTTATAAAGATTTGAAGAATGATTGGGATTATAATTCAAAAACAGCACCCAGGGGAACTGGGTGGATCAAGGGATTGCTAATGAGATATTGAGTCTTTCACATCTAAACTGCTGATTTAAATTCAATCCAAGACAGATCCCCCAACTGGTGGACATCTGATGATCTGTAAGAAATGAGGTGATGTTCTCACTCTGTTCTTGGAAGATACATGTTTTAAGAGCATTGAACTGCCAGCAAAATTGGCACTCTGCAGTGAAACCAAGGAATGAATTGACAATGAAACAATTTAAATTAACTTTTATCCCTCAATACAGTGATATAAAACAAGGCTTTGGCCTTCTGGATCAGGTTTAGATCACAATTACTTTCCCCAACCTGCTCAAAATAAGAGTTTCAGCCTCTAAGACTACTACAGTAAACCCAAATGAAACATTTTAGTAAGGTAGAAATTACTATTTAAGTTCCAGAGTAGCTATATTGGGCTTTAATGACTTATAATTTACAGAAAGGGCAGTGGTAGATGTTAATGAGTGACTCAGACAACTTTCTATTATGCTTTTCTGCAGGAGCAGTCATTATTACATGTCAGTTGCTCAGAACACAGCACTCGCTAGTCCTCCCTCTTATTTAATAAAAGCAAATTAATCATTTCCAATCATTTATGTACTCGGTGAATTTAGACCCTAGTTTCACTCATAAATTACAGTAAATGTATTATTTTAATTAACTTGCTAGTCATAGCTGTTCTACAGATGTTTTGTTTGTTTGAACATACTTCAGCCTATGAACTATTTGCAGCTCTTATTACTGTGATGATTGATTTACTAATGGGATTTGTGACAGGTCAACTGTATGACATATTACTATTTCTCTTTGCTGACTACTGGGTCAGACGAAGAGTCCACCTCCTAGGCCTAAAGCTCTTTGCTCTTGATACATGACATGGCTATCTATCTCAAATGGCTACCGTGCAAACCAAGCCCATAGCCAGTACAGGGAAATGGACTGACCTTACCTGCATATGAATCAGTGGGTTGGGCACACACTAATTGTCACAGCAGAGGCAGAGCCTGTTGCCCTTACTCAGTCTTCTTCCCTCTTTTCTTCCTCCCAAAAAGTACTCCTTCCACCCCATAACCCAAGCCCCTTCTCCCTGCAGGAACCTCCCTCACAGCCCCACGGCAATTACCACTCATGCACAGGAGGGGAACACACCAGAGCTACCAGAGCAAGACCCAGTCATGTGCTGGTGGCACTGCATGGAATGGGGGAGGCTAGAGAAGTTTTGTTGTGTCTTTCAAAGGATCCCTCTACCGAGTTCATTGCTTTACCACAGAAAACAGCTTCTTCCTGTGCTAGGTCCCAGGGCAAATCCAGAGAGATTGCCCCTTGGTCCAGAAAGAAGGAGTATGGCCCCTTTAAATGATGGAAGGTGTTGACCACCCACAGATGTCTCCCCTCCCTCCATGGCACCATCAAAAAGCTCATGTAGGTTCTAAGATGCCCCCTTACAGCAGGCATGCACAGCTAGCCAACGCCACCAAACACAAGACAAGTTCCTTAGCAGGGGGTGAAGAGGGATGCCACAATCTGTGGAAGAGGGCACCTTGAGAGAAGATACCATTTCTTCTCCTGCTGATCCTTTCCTAACTCTCTTCCTCTTGTGCACTGCCTCCAGGATCCTGCTCACTCCAAGCCCAGTTTTGCCAGCCATCCCTCCACAGACACCCATGAGCAGGCGCTGGAAATTTGTCCTATGGGATAAAAATGGCAAACATAATTCATGGCAGGGGGCAGGGCTCCTTCACATCATTAGAGGAGGTCACTGATGCATCCACAGCCCCATCTCCCAGGACAGCCTATGTGTAGAGACAGTCCTATAAAGGAGTAACACCACCATCATCAGTCCTCTCACAGACTCCTTGAGGAAGCCTTGGATATGGTCCTCTGGGATATGGCTGGTGAGAAAGAAGAGACTGCCTTAGTGGGTGCCAGGCAAAAATCCATTCTGAAGATACAAGTACTTGGCTACCACCTTTCCAGAAAATCAAGGTCTTGGGTCTGACTTCTGTCACGCGAGGAAGGGATGATCCCTTACCTTCCCATTAGGTCTTCATCTGGGTGCTGAGACAACACCAGCACTTGGTCTTATCTTCCCTGCCTAAACCTCCTCCTACAGCTCCAGCTGTTCCCAGTCTCCATGCTGATGACTGGTTGCCAATCCCACAAGGCTTGGCAAGTGCAAGAATGAACAGAACCCAGAGAGAAAAGGTGTATGTAGAGAGCCCTTTCTTCTTAAATTTCCTGTGGATCTGTAAGAGAGGTACCATCCTCTGCCAGGAGGCTGCTAACATGCTTCTTGGTACCCTTCTACTTTTCCAAGGAGCAGACGTATGCACATGCTCCAGTTCCCCTCTCAAAGGAGCTGGATGTGTGATCAGAGAAATGCACCTCGGGCCCAGTGGTCTTTCTGGACCCAGACTTTATTCGTTTTCTCCTATCATTCAATACACTAGGGTGGGTAAGGCAGGTGCCGTTAGGCTCTAAAATATCTAGCACCAGACATCAACTTGCCACAGCCCTCCACCAACTAGCCCTTTTCATATTGCTGCAGCACAAGGACTGGCACACACCTTCTCTACATCCCAGCACCTTTACAATGAGGAAAAGACATGATTTCCTCCCTACCAAGCAAGCCCAAGCTTCCAAGAGGCCTCTATAAAGCCTATGTTCTCTGACAGGCTATTGTAAGAATGACCATAGGCTAACCTTGGCCAAAATTAAGAGCTTGTGACCATTACAGACACCAGGTAGCAGTCCATGAAAGGGGCAGACCAGCCAGAAGGGAGTGCCTTACTCATTTTTGGCCTCATGGACATTTTTCTTGGACCAATGTTCTGCAAGCCCCAAGGCCTGTATAGTTAGGATGACTTTTCCCTCTATACGTTATTCAGTATTTATCATTACTGAATTTTATCTGCAATTCTGTCATCCATTCAACCAATATTTTGAGTTGTCTGCAACTCTTCACAATCAGCCTTAGTTTTGAATAATTCTGTATTATCAAAAATCTTTATCATAGCGCTCTTCATCTCTTTTTCCAGGCAATTTATGAATGCACTGCAGAGCAAAGATCCTGGTAGGCTTATGACAGTAATCTACATTTATGGTGCAAACCTAGCTGTTTATTGTTTCCTATCATTTAAGCTACAATTAATCTGTGAGAACTCTCCTCTTTCTCATGGCAGCTTAGTTGCTTTAGGAAGTTCTACTGAGAAACCTTAAGAAAAGCCTTTCCAAATCCAAGTCCATTATATCAATTGTTCACACACTATTGACTCACTCTCAGGAACTGGAGAAATATGACTTGCCTCTACAGACATCATATTGACTCTTATGTAATGTGCTATATTTATCTTTCTGTTTACCCATCCTTTCCTTATTATCATATCTAACAGTTCAGCCTTACAGAAGTCAGAGTTACTTGTTTGCAGTTCTCAGAATGATCCCCAGAGCCCTTTTAAAAATTTTAGTATAGATGCTGATTTACCTGATAGGTTGCATACCACAATTACAGGCTCAGCAATTTCTTGGACAATTACCATTGGGACCAGCCGACCTGTCATTACTCACTCGATCAAATTGTTCCAAAATCTCTTTTTGTAACACCTTAATTTTTTTGGACAGTTCTATATACATAAAATACAGGTTGAGATGACCAAACAGTGTAACTTTCAGTAGCAAAAATCAAAAGTCTGAAAAGTGACCTTTGGGTGTAAATACAAGACTTCCCCTGTTCTTGTCTTCAGAGCAATACTTCATGTGTCAGTCTACAAAATGAAGTTTGAAGCAAAGATCCAGTAGTTTCCCAAAACCTTTGTAAATAGTGATGAATTACTACCTGCATTGCAGATGATGTATTTTTCCATTGGATGAACTGATAAGCTGTTAATGAGGACTGTCTATGGCCATGAAGAATGGCATCTTTGTCTCTATTATGAGACATTTTTTTGAAAAACATACACCTCGGAGTATAACCTGGATGACTGCCCTTCCTAAGTAACACATACTAATGGTAATGGTAGAACTGCACAAACAATAATCTAAATTACCACTACAGACTTCCGATGACCTTTTAAGTCTTAGCACCTCAATGTTTAAGAACATAAACATTCCAAGACACACAGAAAATTTCAGACATTTGAAAGTCCTCTGATGGACACCTCATCTGGAGGTAGCCTATCTCATCACCTTGAAATGATTTCTTATGATTTCCCTTTAAACATATCCTGGATAAATCTCCTGGAGATAAGACACTTCTTACTGATTGTGTCCATCCCTTATCACATTTCCATCCAAAAATTTCACATACCACAGGGACTCTCCTCAAAACTGACACTCAGAGTGACACTTCTTGTATGGTGCAGTTTCTGAATTTGCTCATGAAAATGGAAATGAGAGAAGTTTTTGAAGAGCATGTTCCCATGTATTTGTAGCATATACATGACAAGCACACAAATATAATATATCATAATGACATATCTAGCTTTTGACTCTGAGAACAAATTGTGGGTGTATTAGTTCTTGCTTAATGTGAGCACCACTGGGAAGTACTTTTTAAAAGGATAATGAGGCAGTGCAAAGGACTAAGATTCACGAAACCATGAGAAGAGGATAATTTCATGATGGGTGTGGACTGTGGGAGTTTTCTGAATAGATGATCAGAGCCAAGAAAAGCTAACCCTGCCTCCTTTTTCTAAATGGAACAAAAACTTCTAATAAAGACACCAGATAAATGGAATAATATTATTGCCATAGGACATGCAAGTGCAGTAAAGCTAGGATGATAGCATTTCAATGATAAACAGAAATCACAGGTTTAGAGTTTAGAGACTAACAAAACATAGGAAGCTAGAATTAGAAAACGTTGCAAACGTATCTGAGAACATAACCAAAAGTCTTGAGAACAGTGTGCTTACCACATTAGTGGAGGAAAATTTGCATAATTAAAAGGCATTGATAATTTGCGTAATGCAGGTGAAGGAGTAAGAACATCATTATGTTGTAATTAGGAGAACTGTTTGTCAGTCTCATTTTAAATTGGACTCAGAAACTTCAGACACATCAGTGGCATTTATATGAGTAAAAGTTACTGGAACGACCATATTTAAAACACATTAGGGCAGCTAACTTTTAGTTTATCAGTAAACCAAAGACCGTCAAGTATGCTGCCAACTAGCATTGGGGGGCAAAAAGGAGGGTAAGTTCTCCTGACAGTCTTGGAGGCTGTGGGACAGAAAGTGCTAAATTAGGGGAAATGTCAAAGAGTGGTTAGGGTATGGAAACAGACAGCTGATGGGTACATAACAAAAAGTGCAAATACCAGATTGTTAACAAGGAAGTCTCACGGGTGAGATTGCCCTAAGAACAAGCTGGAAGCTGGCAATGGGGAGGGCATGGAGAGAGA
Source organism: Nipponia nippon (assembly GCF_047370975.1). Classification (NCBI taxonomy): domain Eukaryota; kingdom Metazoa; phylum Chordata; class Aves; order Pelecaniformes; family Threskiornithidae; genus Nipponia; species Nipponia nippon. The sequence continues at coordinate 118,275,676 of NW_028262290.1, read as the reverse complement.
TCTGGCAAAGGGGAGTTATGGCCTTCATCTTCCTAGATTACAGAAGAGGATTTGATTACTGGTTAGGGTTATCAGCAGAGCAGCTTCTCCCATGGAGAGCAGGGGGATTTTAAAATAGGACAATGGCATTTTATTACAGCACAACAGCTGAGAAAGGATTCTCCAGTGGATAGTGAGCACTGGTTCACAGCTTCTCCTCTCCCTCCTTATTTTGAATGAACTCAGATCTTGGAAACTGAGCTGCTGCCTATATTCAAGTTTGTTTACATGGGTGACTGACAGGAGATAATATTTCTTTACATCTCTCTTCACAAAAGCCTGCAGCAACAGATGGATTTTGCAGCATAATCTAAAGGTCAACAACTTCTGACCGGCAAACTAATGGAGAACAGACCAGACTGCAGCAAGTTCAGCACTGGGGAAACCTAATTAAAAATGATGTTCATATTTAACCAGTGTTTCAGTACTGCACAAGGACAGAAGGAGTACCTGAGGACCTAAGATATGTTCAAACCAATAAATGCTTTTTCTAAAAAGGAAAGCTATGCATAAATGTAAATCACATGCCAAATTCACTATTTGCAAGACACAATATGTAACAGTCAGTTTTCTCCATCAGCCTTTAAGCACATCAAAGTATTCTGAGCTCAACGTGACAAAGGGGTGGATTTTGTAGTGATGTGTCTGAAACGGAGAATTATTTTCACGAGTTGTAGATTTAAAGAAAAAAAAAAGACTGTCACATGGATATTCAGAAGCACCTACAATTAATCAAGACTTCCAAGCTGCAAACTTGAAATCACAGAATCATAGAACGGTTTGGGTTGGAAGAGACCTTAAAGATCATCTGGTTCCAACCCCCCTGCCATGGGCAGGGACACCTTCCACTCCACCAGGTTGCTCAAAGCCCCATCCAACCTGGCCTTGAACACTTCCAGGGAGGGGGCATCCACAACTTCTCTGGGCAACCTGTTCCAGTGCCTCACCACCCTCATAGTAAAGAACTTCTTCCTTATATCTAATCTAAATCTACCCTCTTTCAGTTTAAAGCCATTACCCCTTGTCCTATCACTATGTGCCCTTGTAAAAGGTCCCTCTCCAGCTTTCTTGTAGGCCCCCTTCAGGTACTGGAAGGCTGCTATAAGGTCTCCCCGGAGCCTTCTCTTCCCCAGGCTGAACAACCCCAAATCTCTTAGCCTGTCCTCATAGGAGAGGTGCTCCAGCCCTCTGATCATCTTTATGGCCCTCCTCTGGACTCACTCCAGCAGGTCCATGTCCTTCTTATGGTGGGGGCCCCAGAGCTGGACGCAGTGCCCCAGGTGGGGTCTCACGAGAGCAGAGTAGTGGGGCAGAATCATCTCCCTCAATCTGCTGGCCGTGCTTCTTTTGATGCAGCCTAGGATACGGTTGGCCTTCTGGACTGCAAGTGCACATTCGCGGGTCATGTTGAGCTTCTCATCAACCAACACCCCCAAGTTGTCCTTCTCCTCAGAGCTGCTCTCAATCCATTCTCTGCCCAGCCTGTATTTGTGCTTGGGATTGCCCCAACCCATGTACAGGAGCTTGCACTTGGCCTTGTTGAACTTCATGAGGTTCATATGGGCCCACCTCTCCAGCCTGTCCAGGTCCCTCTGCATGGCATCCCTTCCCTCCAGTGTGTCGACTGCACCGCACAGCTTGGTGTCATTGGCAAACTTGCTGACGGTGCAATGAAATGAAATGCCCTACTTCAGTTAAGAAAACTGGTTCAAGCCTGCCACGCTGCTCAGCTGCCCACCCTCTCACCAAAATTTCTTCAATTGCCCAGGGGTATATCCCTCAGCTACTGAATATCCTTCAAACTCAGAGGGACTAAACAAACATGACCTATGCTTAACAGTAATACAACTATAGCACCTCATCCAGAATAAATGAAAGATCAGTCAGATACCATTTTGTATACCCTTCCAATACAAAATCACTCCAGTCCGGCAGTTTGTAACATGGGCAACTGCTCAGTTAAACCAGTTGTTCTCATTCCACAGCAGAGATCATCAAGCTATGAAATCAGTGCAGTCTCTGAAGCACTGCACGGCCTCTAAATTGATAGGCAGAGGTGAAAGATCTCGGAAAACCAGTATTTTCTATTCAATTTTATCAGTCAGCTTGAGGAGAGTTAGTGTCCTTCACAGTAATATTTTATCACTGAACTTGACACAAACACTGACTTTTAGGTATAAATTCTACACATACACAGATGCAGTCATATAAATTAGCAAAGCCCAAATCACTGGTTACCACAACACTAGTAGTAATTTCAGCTATTACGTAATTGATAATTAATTCTGTAGTTTAAGTTGCAGAACTATTATTTGATTATAATACCCCTCTTTTGCACACACTCTTCTGAATACGCCTTATAGGAAGAAGCATTCCCTATTTTAAGAAACTTCTGAGAATTTTTAAGACTGCTGAAAGCATTTAGCGAAGTTTTCAGCTGCAGACTTTTAAACAGGAGCACAGAAAATATACATGTAGGAAAGGAAGTACACATTTTAAAGAGCTGGCTAAAAGACAGCACTTTGATTTTGCCCCAGTTGTTGATTTGATTCCATGAGACCATGAAGAAGACCAACCAGCGGGAATTAAAACATTAGATTACAATAAATCAACAGACATGAAAACATTAGCTCAGGCATTAAATTTACATTTTCCAGACCATTGGCTCTTGTGACCCAGAATATACTGGGAAATTTGAAGTTCTGCTGTCAGTTCTGTAGCTCTGTTTCACTCCAGCCCAAAGCAAGAATCACGAAGTGCAGGCTCTTGCTTCATTCTCTTGCCCTACGCTGCAACATACTTATTTTTAGGCATGGCAAACTCATAATCTTATTACACATAGGAGTGGGGAAGATAAGGTCCATGCTCAGTCTCAGATTGGAACGATGCATGCACTGTTTAAATGGAAATAGCAGCTGTTGGGGGACTATGCAATCAGCTGCATAGCTGCAAAAAGCTTTAGCATTCTTCAGGAGAACGGAATTTTCAGATACTTCTTTTTCTAATATGGAAGAAATCTTTACTGAGCATATAACAAGCTGCCACTTTTTTAACCGTTTCAAGCTTTTAAAAAACTTTTCAAATAAGAAAGAATTTCAAGGGATGGCAAAAGCCACATTATCAAAACAGAAGTCAAATTCTTGCCACAGGCAGTAACTTTTCAGAAAAACAGAGTTAAAAAAACAGTCATCAGAATTTTTAAAACTATGACCAGACAATAACAACATAATACCTCTTAGTAATCTTCCAGGAAACTGTGGAAATTTCATCAAGAATAGCTTAGGAAAATTTCAACCTGAGGCCAACACCTATTATGAAAAATCAGAGCCAGAACATCCCAAAGTTACATGCAACTGTTATACAATGGGACAAGATGGAATACCCCAATAATAAGCAACCATGCATGCCGTATTAAGCCCTGTCTATGCCACAAGGGAAAAGAAAAAAAAAAATATTTTGCTGTCTTTTGGCTAACATGCTTTTAGCATGCTCTCTCTCACTAGTATCACTACAGAGATTCTCCTAAACATCGTGCTGCAGTAAATGACTTCCCAGGAGAGCTTTGGTTCTCTTCCCCGTCTCCATATTATTTTAGAAATCATACTAGAATAACACTGGTGACAGATGTTTAAATACGTCTGTTGCTACCACAGTTTCAATAGCAGAGCACAAAGGCTGTAATGACCACGTCCTGCCCACTACCATTCAGACGACTCAGCTCCACCGAGCAGACCCAATAGGACACACACAGAAATGTTCCCCTTTTGACATCCCAGATGAACAACGGTTCTCCTGGACTTCTAACTTTACCTCCCTTGTAGGAAATTCAGATAGATAAAAATCAACCTAATGAGCAAGCTTGTGATGGGAATATTGCCCAGGTACTAAAGAATATTTCATATTCTCAAGCAATATCAAATCAGCTACTGAATAGTTGTAGTAATATAAACAGAATATAATACAAATACAGTAATTTTTTTTAAGTTTTCCCATAATAAGTTACCAACTATATGTGATCAAACACCTCTAATGCAAAAATATTCTACAGATAGTTTCAAGTCCACTCACACCTCCTCATTTTAACTGGCCTTGTCATGATGAGGCTATGCCTCATAAATGATGGAGGAACCGGACACCAATGCCCTACATATAGTGCATGTGCCCTTTATGTGACATACAGTGAAGGTCAAAGGGGCTCCTGATAAACAGGGACTTTTTGGAGAGCGTATAAGGCCATGACCTATAAATATGGAAGACGTGAAGCCCGTAGTACTTTTTTTTCCTTTTTCATCAAGGATAGTTGTGGATCCAGACTCTTAGGGGGTCTGTGCACTGAGCCTAATCCGTGGCTATTAGAAGTAGGACACTAGGGAAACCGATGTACATCAAACCAATCACTCAGGTGAACACAAACTACACCCTTACCTTGCTCCCTCTAACAGAAGTCATGGCTGGGTTAAGTAGCACAGGGCAGGGGTAAAAATCTCCCCGTTGAAAGAGATCAAGAGAGCTCCCTCTCCTGATGGAAAGTCAGAAGAAAGCCAGGTTGCCTCTAGCCTGAGCTACATCTGCACTCTTCCGTGAGGCTGCTCCAAGAGTCTGAGCTCTGACAGCATCATGGGGCACAATTTGCTGGTACTGTGTTACTAAGATTTAAGAGTTTCTCACGTCCAGCTTCAGCTTAGCTGGGACTAAGTGGCAGAAGTGCCTGTTATTGATGCATGCCCCAAGCGGCTATGCCTCACCGATCTCTCCAAGCAAAACTCAGATGTACAAGGTTTCATCTTCACAAGTCTCTTGAATGAAATTATTTTCCTTTTGGATCAAGTTACTCACGTATTTGGTAACAGTGGGTTTGTCAAAGCCATTTTAAACAAAACCCAGTTACTAGGGTTACTGGGATATTGGATATTGGATAGGTTTTAAGGTCATAGCATAAGCTGGAATTAATACAGAAACTGTCATTTTCTGCATGAGATTTACGTATTTTTAGAAATAACAAAATTAAATCTACAGGGTTCTCATCAAGTCAATAGAAACTTTTTTTCCTCTTAAATCATATCCATTAATACTATTATCACATACGGGAGAACCGAGTAAGTCAAAAAATAACTCTAGTCAAGGATTTACACCTATACTGGGCAGAAAAAATCTACCCATGTCAGTGTCTTGTTCTATAGTATGTAAATTACCCTAATGATAGCAAGCAATCTTCTTCAGTCATTCATTCATTCTCCTAAAGAACAACTTTCCAATTTATCACAACAAATGAAGGAGCTGAACTACAATTCTTACAGGGAAAAATTAATAAACCCTTTTAGTAACTTTTGATTTTGAACCACAGTGCCATACAAGATATTGGCATTCTGCACCATGTCAAAACAAGTTCCAGCTACCGCAGGCTGTGATGTATTTTCTGATTCTAAAGTTGAGGGGGCAGATGCTAACCAGTCCTCTTTTATATCTGCTTACAATCATTTTACTGTGATATAACAAAAATAATTGAAATAACTTTCCACTTTCTGCCACTGAGATGCACAGTTTTTGTAACTTTACCACAATGGGTTATTTCTAACACTACTGTCAAATTGCTTAGAGTGAATTCTTTATATATTTATTGGAAGTTCAGTTTTTATTTTTGCCCTGTCAAGGACTCTTAACTAAGGATGAAAGATCATAAAAGAGCATATTCTGAAAGGTTTCATTTCCTTTACCTGTGCTTTTCAGGAAGACTTCTAAGATACCAAAGCCCTCCACATATTAAAACCTTCTGGTATAACTAGTTAAGGTGATATTTTCCAAAGCATCATATTTACACTAAGAAACCATTTTACTTATTGTCATACTTACTGTAACTGGGAAAGAAAAAAAAAATTATTGTGCAACTAAAACACCTAAATACTGCATTAGAAAAAGCAGAAACTGGCCAGAAACTCACATTCACAGATATATCAGCCACTAATATTATTTATTTGTACTCTTGGCAGTGGTCAAAGGTCTGGCTCACAAGAACCGAGCCACAGCATGTAAGGCGAGGTATAGATATGACAAGTTTTTCTGTAGACCTGAGACTAGGAACAAACTATGGGGGAAAAAACCCCAAAACAACCCAAACTAACCAGTAATGGAGAGGAGAAGCAAAATGCTGGCTTAACTGTATCAAAATAACATTTGTAATTAGGCTAAGAACATATTCAAATTGTCAATTCCACAGATAAACTAAGTCAGGGCAATGAAACATTGTCCTTTACATGGTGGTGCAACTTCTATTGTTTGTGTGCACGGGCGTATCGCTTCCACACAAGATACAACGATATGTAATTGCACCTTGGCACTTTTACTGGAAAGAGCGTATTCCTGATGGTCCTTTACATCAGCTTTGACATCAGCAGAATGACTCTTAGTTTGCTCTAGTCAAAGGAGGGGCAAAGTCTATATAATATTATGCCCTAAAGTTTTTCATTTCATCAGTAACTTGTTTTAATAAATAAGTAAATACAGTGTGGGAGGATCAGATGGCTTTGGGGGAATGGAAGGTTATACTGTAGGTTCTTTCATTTCTAGGACAATATCAATAGTGGAATGAGTACGAACAGAGGCATCCTTGACCACATTGCTATGTGTTAGCCACTCCACCCTTGATCATTTTAGCATCAAGTCAAAAGTCAACACCTAACAGATGTTTTCTGAGCCAAAAAACAGTTTCACAGTTGAAGGAAAACAGGTGTTTGCCTGACAAGATTGACAACATTAGCTTTAAATATAAAAAGCCTTAAATGGCAAAAGGACTGAAAAACCATTAGACTCTCTATTTTTTTTTAAAATACCCAATGATGGGTTCCTTCCCTGAGCAAGAACGAAGCATTGTAGAGCTGGAAATTGGATGCTGGGTATAGGCACACTACAAAATACAGAGCAGAAATACCTGAGATAGAAGTGCAGACTCCCAACAAGCAAAGAACACTAAAACCAACAGAATCATGTCACTCTCACAGCTTACACCGCTCCATCAATGAACGGAAAATGACTCACCGGTAAGACCTGATCTAACTTCTAGCAAAATCACCTGCCCATAAACAAGATTAAAGTAACTACAAATTTCATTTAAAATTAACCGTTCATTCTGAAATTCCAAGGGTCCAAATATGAAGGTAAAAATGTTTCTTAAGATAGATGAAAAAACTCAGAAAATGGATTTCAGATACAGACATACAGAAAATGAGGCGTTCTCACCTTTTTCCCATATATATGCGTATCATTTTAGAGTTGGGACTCAGACAAGGACAACTTCACCATTTTTAGACAGAGCAGGCTGGTGAGCCATTAAGGAAAGTGATTTCAAATAACTTTCAGCTGTACTCAATGACAGAAAGATGAACTTGAATTATACAGTCTCATCTTTGCAGTGGACAGAAGAAGATGGAGAAAAGCTCCATCACAATAAGCTGTCTGGTGCTTCTTTCTTCTGTGTTTTTAAGGCAGTGGCAGACATTTGGCTGGGAAGACATCTGTTCTGGGAAGTTGCACTGCACTGTGGAAAGCATGCTGCTTCCAAGAAGAGAGGCAGAAAGTGCAGATGCAGTATTGAAGTCCTCAGGTTGTTCCCTCTTCCATGAACAAACACAGAAGATGAGGAAAAAGATCAGGGAAACCAGGCTCTGCGCAGGAGGCAGAAGTGATTGGGAACAAGTGGAGTTTTTTCCATTTCTGACATGGCACCTCTACAAATTGCCAAGCAAAAGCGGAGGGTCCAGTTTAAGTATATTTGTGACAGAACTTGCCCCGGACTTGCAATAGCTATAGCTGTGCTTTACAGTGTTGGACAGTGACCCAAGGCAATGTCAGAGGGGGAGTTTCAAAGGTAGGAGTAGTTCTGCAGTTGCGGTTACTTCTTTGAGATGTGTTTGCTCACTTCCAGTTACGCAGTGGGTTGATTCTTCCTAATTTAGATTTTAATTTACTTTAAAACTTTTCCCTTCAACATATTTAATGAGCGCAATAACACTATAAAATGTGTATTAGTCAGCTAATACACCCACGCCCTGGGTGTGTTATAGCCCTCAGCAACACTGCTGCCCCAGTACATCCAAGATGTATGCATACTAGCTGACAAAAACACAGCTTGTTTTGTGTTATTGCTTACATAAGACAGGACTTAGCATATGTAACTGTATATTAATGACACGCCTTGATACATTGTTAAACTGGAAACTATGGTTGTACTCCAGCAGAGGCTTAGGTGTGTGCTGTATTACACAGAACAAAATTAATTAAGAAATCCTGCGTTCTTGCTGGCAGTAGCTGTAGCGATATGCTGGGAACAAGAAACCGTACTCCTCACTGACCTACATGGAGAAAGATCTGGGCCAACCTCCTAAGTGCCGAATGCCTCTTGGACAGAATCTCTATCCTGAAATGTGCTATGATGTTACAACTCATTTAGACGGAATGAAAAAAAAAAATCCCTATTTTCCCTCCCCAGGCTGCGGGTTCTCCATCACTGTAAAACAGCCTGAGTCAGAGCTGCTGCCGAAGGGGCCTTTCCCCTCCGCCCCCCGCCAACCTCCCCAGACCTCCTCTGCACCAGCGCTGGCATTTGTGCAATCAGATGGTGAGAAATCAGGGATGCGATCTGGCCAACCCCTCCCATGCTTTTTTCCCTAGGTTAGTTTTACAGTTTTCCACTCACGCTCATACTGGCACCAGAGAGGCGGCAGAAACACATGGCTGGGACCTCCCTTTTTGACGCCAGCCCACACACAGGCTGGTTTAAAGCAATCGCGAAACCGTATCATTAACAATGTTGGCAAAAACCTTCCCACAGACACAGTTATCCTGGCAAAACGTTGCCTTGCCCCAGTGACTTTTTTCATTTGAATATCGAGTTAAGGTGGCTTTTTGCTGTGGAGCTGAGGGGGAGGTTTCCCCAGATAGCTTTGCCGGCAAACCTCCTTCGAGCCTGCAGTGCAGCAGTACTGACTTCGACAGAGCAATGCCAAGTGACACCAGCAGTGATCCAGCCACTGGTGTGTTGATACTGATTTTTATTCATTGCCCTATTTTCGATATCTTATACTTTTTCCTCTAAGGACATTAACCAAGCTCTCCTTTTCTTTATGATTTTTACCCTTTAATGTTTCAAGCTCACTCAACAGGAAAGTTTTACCTCCAGCTGCCACAGCTCCATCAGCTCTCCAACCAGGCCCATTTGAAAGAAGCAAGCTGTTAATTAGGGTGTTAATGGCTACAGAATCACCTCTTTCTTCATTTCAAGGAAGAAACTGCTGGAAACTCAGCATTCCTTGCAGAAGTGTTAGACTGCATAAAAAATTTAACAAACAAAACTGCCTTTATTCGGCACACAGTGTTGATAGTCTTTGGCTCCAACAGCTCCAAACTACAATTCTGTTTATTCTCTTTCACCTTTCATTTGGAACCATTTTGTTGGGGGAAAAAAAGGTATATCTTCTCCTGGTGTCTTTGAGTGCCAGAATATTTTTTTTACATCTTTAAAATGAATTCTATACCAGAGTGCATTTTCACAACGAGAAAATGGTTGCGTTAACGTTTGAAGTACCGTGTGGTTTCACAAGCCCGCTGAGCCAACCTCGCATCCCTCTGCTGCTGAAAGAGGCTGCTCCCCTCTCGTCTTCCCTGCTGAGCCTTCCCAGTGCCAGTCCACAGTTGCGCTGGCTCTGGCACTTGTCTGATACCTCTGTGGGTTCAGTTAACTCACTAAACTGAGATAAAGCTGTTCACTTTTTTGCTGGGTTCATTTTCTGCCAGTTGAGTGAGCTGAACCAGCTGAAAGAGGGGGCAGTGCTAAGCACAGAGAAAGCAGTGGGAAACGTGTACCTGGGGGATTCTTCCTTTTGACAGCAGCAAGCTGCTCAAATGGCTTGGGCATCTTGTGAAACCTCACCCTAAGGGCACAGCTTTACTAAATCGCCTGATACCAATTAAGAGTTTGCTGTTACCGACACAGGTCCTAGTAGTCATCCGGTCTCACATTAAACTCATTCAGCTTGCTAAAGTGGCAGAAAACTACCTGGGGTGGCAGTTGCTCTTTGCCAGGCCAGCAAGTGGCACCGGCACATCTTCTGGTCGGGTGAGTGTGGAAGCTGACGCGAGGCACAGGCAGAACTGGGTGGCAGGGGCGGGAAGGAGGAGAAGAGCCAGGGAGAGGAGTGAGCCCACTCCCTTTCAGCTGTGGCGAGAGCTGAAACCTTGCAAAATCACACCCCATTTTATGAAAATTCCTAGCAGGAAAAAAACCTTATTTCTCCACTCCTGTTAACAGATAACTGTGAAGCTACCGTTCCCCCAAAGTCTTTATATAAACTTGTTGACTTACACAGAAGCTAAAAACTGTGTTTCTTTTTTATCAAAATTTTAATTTCATGTAATATCCCAGTCTAACAGTCACTGCAAAAATAGATACAGTGATTTCAGATACTGCTGTACAGCAGACTGTGTGTTACCGTTCTCCCAGCTTGATGAGTTAATCATGATTTTTCTTCACTCACCGCAGTGCAAAATCGGCACGGCTAGTTCAAATTACCCTCGGCAGCAATTTATATTAAGCAAAGGAGGAAATTTTGGTTGCAATCTGAAAATAATCTTTGGAGATGTCAGATGGATAAGAAACCTTACTTCCAGCCCTGCCGTTGGAACTGGGCGAATAGGTCCCCTCAAAGGCTTGGCATCACACCAACACTCCTACAGGTATACAACACAGTTTGTCTTTTTAAACCAGCACCTTTCTAAATGCTGGTTGTTTCCAACTTTCACTAGCTGCTGTTTTTTAAAACACCTGTCTCTCTTGGGTGGGATTTTGGGGTTTTGTTTGTTTGCTTGCTTTGTTTATTTGCTTGCTTTTCAGTGGAGCAGGTTATTTGGATCCTTATGCTTTATGTTACAGCTAGATGGAGATGAGAGGGCATTTGTCAGGTGGGCTTATGTCACTCAGAGATTTGAGGCAGCTGGTACCTTTGCCAACGAAAAAGCGTCTCCTCTCAGCATATGCTACATCAGTACTAGGGAGGTTTGCACCACAACTGTGCCAACCGCAGTTCCTGCGGCACATTTGTAAGTGTGGTATGACAAGACCTCAGAGTAGTGATCTTTATACCCCACTCTGACATGAATTTTGCTGGTGGGGCAGAGGCATATTTTTCCATTACTTCTATTCAAACATACTCATATCTTTGGCTTTTGGTTACTCTCATCTATTTTCTGATCTGTTCTGATAAAAGCCTATTAGAAAAGATATTATACAGAAACTTCAGATCCAATTTGCAGAAATATCTGGAGTCATAAATAAGCAATGGAGTTCCTGAAATCTGATCCATTAAAAATACAATCTTGTGACCTGTTTCTGGCTCTGGCAGATGACTTCTCCCAAGAAAAGCTGTTGAAATTCTGAACATTCACATCTGAACTCCACTCCAAACTTAATTTAAACTTCAGTTTAATAAATTTGGATCATTATCTCATCCTTACTTTTAACTACTAATAGCAAATAACTTTATGGATTGCTACACCTGACAAATTATTAAATATTTCAGCTATTTTCTAAGTGAAATGAAATCTACATGCGTTTCTTTAGTCCCATCTCCTTTCAGAGAAATGAATGTATCTCCCTGTACTAGTCTTACTTTATTTAAATAACCTGATAACTCATCCTTCCTCATCTTCTCAGGATTCAAAATAAATTAGTATGGTCTCTTAGTCTGCTCTTTCCTAAGGAATACAGTCCTTGCAAATCTAATCTTTTTGAGTAACTAAAATCTTCAAGTCTTTGAATCATTCTGCTTTTGTAATATTTTTCTGTAATAAGAAAACCAGGACGCAGGCACTACTTCCCCTAATTCACATTCTGACATCTGTATTGGCGCAGGAAAGCCTGCAGTATTGTATTTGGACTAGATTGTTCACAGACACGCAAGTACTTCACTTCTGAAGTTACAGACTTGTGGATCTTTTTTAAGAAATTATTGTTCACTGAAACACTAAGTTAAGAAAAAATACTGAAGGGAAAGGAATGAAAATAAATTATTTCTCCAAAGGTAATTACATTGCTAAACATTATCTATGGAGAGAAAGAAAATCCTAAGAATCAATGGGGCTTGTCAGAGTTACTTTAATGTGCCTGATTTTTTACAAACACTAACCTACAATTTCCTGACATCTTAAATTATATGTTTCTGAGAAGAGTACAGTTTGGCTACAGTGTGTTGTACATACAAAGTCCTTGCTGACTGAACAGAAGGACATTTTTGACGCTCTTATGACAGGCTGGAAAAATCCTTACAAAATATGTCCGCTAAAAAAATAAATCCCAAAGTTAACTTACTGGTCTACAGACAGTATTCGGTGCAATCTCCGTTGAGATTCAAACTTAGTTCCCAGCATCCATTATTATCTCCACCAGAAGGGCCTGCATAAATGGTAAACCAAAGCAAGAACAGGGGAAAATCTGCATCCCAGAGGCCTGCAAGAGATCCGACTGCAATCCAAGGGGATGGAAAATAACCAACCCAAATATTTTGACCAGAATTAAGTATTAATGCTTCAGTGGCTTCCAGAAAGAAATATGATTAAATGGAGTTTAAAACCAAATACTAGAAAAGGAAAATAGATTTCAAGTTATTATGCAAGCCAGACATTTTCTATCCAAATCCAGGCACTGAACTTCTATAATCTGAATTTTAAAACATAAGTTGATGTCTTGATTGTAAATGGTGTTTTTTCTTTCTGAATGTCATGCTAAATTACCGTGTGCATATGCAGGGTGCGTGGGTGGAAGGGATTGGCACAAGGAGGAATTCATTCTTGTAAAAAAAAAGTTTTTTTCTAAGGGCATGGTTAAGAATAAGAATATAGGACTTCCAATAAAAATGGAACTAACCACTGTTTGTAAACACATCAATGTGCAAATGAAGAAGCATTACTCGTTAAGTACTGACAATATTTGACTCAGCCCCTGCATATACCAGTAAGCTGGCCTCAGACTCATCCTTCTCATCTCTCTAAGTGGTTATATTCTCTCCATGGGGATACCAGGGTGCCTCACAAGTCAATATGGACAATCTTCAGATTGGTCTTCTGAACACATCTCCACTATTAATTCCTACTTGTATTCCATTATTAAAGTGCAACTTAGACATACTGATCGAAATGTTTGGCTTCTGTAATTCCCATTTTGCTTCATCAACCAGAGTAGCACAACAGCTGTTAAAAGCCTTTTACATTTTTTAAACACTATTCTAGACCTACTGTATATTTTCAGTTTACACATCTGCTACACAGAATAATGAGAAGTAGATGGAAAGTCACGATGCACTTGTAAATACAGCAAGCTCTACTGGAACCAGTCTTAATATATGCAGCCATAGCTTTCTCTCATTACTATGAAGTAGCAGTTTGTCTATATATCTGAAAATTAGGAATGCTGAGCTTGTGGGCCTAATCAGGCAAGGCAGCAATTAAGCCCAAAAGTCTACTAACTTCAATAGGATGTAGAAGTTCCCCACTCCTGGCATTTTTGGACTAATACAGCAGAACTTTTTAGCTTGTACAAACTGGTGCAGCTCTGCTGTGTCACTGACACTTTGCTAATTTACATGTGTTGAGCCTTTCTTAGTCTAGTGAGTGTGGGAAGTGCTTAAATAAATAAGAAAGCCTATATCATGCTGCATCTGTATCTTGGAGAATTGTTATGTGGTTAATTGTACAAAAGAACAGAGCTGTGCAACCAAAAAAAACTAATGAACAAATTTCTCATAATATTTATGCAACAACATCTCAAAATACAAATTAATCTCTAGTTTGCATTTCAGTTTCCAGACTAAGATGAAGGTATCTCAGCGTGAAATCCATTTGTAAGAGATAATAATATTATTGTTCTGTAGTGCATATAATTTGATGAATGCCTTTTCTGGAATAGTTTTTAAGCCCTCATCCCATCAGAATATGCACTAAAACCTGTCCCCTGTAACAGTCATATACCATTCTGCAGAAAGATGCCAAAATGGTATAATCATAAGAGAGCATGGAGGACCATGTTAACATTTGCTGACCTTTCCAGGTCTATTGAAACCACATTATTTCACTTTCCTTGAGGTAACGGTACTTTGGATCAACATGCGTGTGTGATCTCAATAGTTATTTATAATTTCCTATTGAAAATACACAAGAACTTAGTCCTTCTAACTTTCATCTCCTTGCATGCCAATAGTCCTCCAATAATTGAATTGAGAACACTTGCTGTGCAACAGCATCTATAAAGAATAGTACTCGGTATTTACCCATTTAACACCTTCTTGTATGCCTTCCCTCCCCCCTTAATCTCAATTGCTCTAAATTTCTTTTTAATATAGCATTATTTTCTGTGGTCACATTATAGGATTAGGAATCAGGAATTTTACTTCCAATTCTATCACTAGCTATCTAGGCTAAAACAACCAAAAATGACAGAGAAAATATTCTGACATTATCAGAACAATTGACAGAAGCCTCAGCATGTAATATTAGTTTAAAATTATTTTGTTGCTTCAAACTGGCAGAGGCTTTTGAAAACCACAAGGCTCTAAAGGTAAGAATAAAGTAAAAAATGCTTGGAAGTGAGATTAATAGAAACCAAATCAGTTTCACTTTTCTGAGCAGAAAATGGAGCAGGTTAAAGTTATCAAGGCCAAAAATGGCCTTTCAGATTAGCATGCTTTCAATAGGCAAGACTGGCTGCTTCTAACAAAGAAGAATAAAACTTGGATGGGTCAGAAGCCAATAACGGTTTGGGACTTACCCAATTTGAAGTCTTACAAGTAAAAACCTGAAATCTTGAATTAGACTCTATTTGTCCCCCAAAAGCAACACAGAGTGGAATCAGCAGGCAGTCATCGTTTTCTGTCTGCTCCACACACTAATCAAGCTGCCTCGTTCTGCTGTAGTGACAGCCCATCATTACGGCATTAGAAACCTAAGCATCTGAATTGAGTCTTTTCTTAGGACTGTGGTCAGATTGGGAATTGTACTAGTCTCTGTCTCTATCAAAAATAGGAAGCCTAAGGAAAGGCTGCACGACTGAAGGCATGCTTTCTCGTGTGTACATGGTGAACAAGTAACGGGATGCTGATACACACAAATTCCATACTGCTATTCCCAAGGATGTGCTGTTTTCACAGTTTTCTGTGTCTGCAGACAGAAACTAAAACCGTCTCACATATTCCCATAATAGTTGTCTTGACCAAGTCTAGAAAAGATCCTTTGCTACTTCTTTCCTCAAAGCTGAGACAAGATAGTATTTTGCCATAAAGTGCCATTTCTGCTCAGACTGCTAAGCAGTAGTACTTTGGATAATTCCCCCAGAATTTAATTTTACAAATACCCAAGCTGTAGAAATCTGAAAAAAGCTCTGCAGCAACAACAGGCCAGCTGTGACCCACAGACAGCTCTAACACGTCGCTACCCCAAGAAATACCTGCAAGTTGGTGGTCCTAGAGGAGTGCTGAGAGCCCTTCCTTGCATCCTGAACTGTGGATTGGCGTCTGCTGTTAGGATTAGTCAACACTTGTGTAGGAGTTGGAAGGGGTTTAAGGCTATGATAAATACTTTGATATTTTATGACTAAAGGCAAGAAGAAACCATCTCTACTGGTTTACAAAAGGGTGAAACAGCTGAATGAATAAGTCTGCCTATGACCTTGAATGAGGCCGACAGGTGGTTTCAAATGATTACCTCAATTAAATACAGCAATTTTACAGAGATGTTTCCCTGATAACCGGATAAATTATAACACAGGGAAATTTCATCCTGCCGGAAACCCAATGACCTCTCCAGTTTCTACTTGGAGTAATATCAGCTTGTATGTAATAATGCATTTTGCTTAGAATCTGCTAGTTAAAGCCCAAAGAAGTTCATATAGAAAAAAGTGGCCTTTTTTGGACTAACAATAGAAATAAGGGAAGGGGCTTGAAAGTTACTGAAGATCCACCTAATTATTAACATAGATTAATTAGTGAAGTGTGTTCTCCTTGATATAAGAACCACAATAACACCAATGGAACAAAACCAGCCAAGAACTGAGCTTTGAAACTCTCCAACAGTCTTCTGCACCTCAACCTTCCGTACAAGGCATCTTAGCAGATCATTTCTAAACAACATTTTTGTTTAAAATTCGACTGAATTTCATAAAGGACAAATGTTTAAAATAATTAAAATGAAATAAAAGATTTAATTTAGGATTAAAATTTTCTTTTTTATGCTAAAGCTCTTTCCCTACAATTATATTTCATTTGGCCTGATCCTTTTCCCTTCCCAGTCTTTTTCTTTGATCAATAAACCAATGCTAGTTGAACGCAAATAAAAATCAGGGTCATTAAGTTAGGAAGGCAGACTCACCAAATTCAAACATGTACACTAAGTATTTTCTTGCCATAAAGTTGTGTTCAGCTTTACAGCTAAATCAAGGCTGAAAGCTCCAGAAGTAAGCTATCTACATTAGGTAGATAAGGGGAACATTTTTTTTAATCTTAACTATTTTAAAAGTAAGGATTACAACACTACAACTACTATTCTGCCATTCAAAATTAAAAAGGAAGTGAACTGATAAAAATATAAGCTGCCACAAAAACATACATTTCCTTTCTTGAAACTTTTCATACTTGCATGAAAACAGTTTACCTAACAGACATCAGCTTCAGTAAAGAGAAACACTGTTTGTTTTATAAATAGCCACTGCAAAAAATTGATTCAACTCACATTACGTTCTATCAATATTCATTGTTGTTTCCACAAGAGCTGCAAGAAAATAAACATTGGCTTTGAGTTTCATTACCAGTTCCAAAGTTTGAACCAAAGTCTACTTACCTGTATCTTCAATAAGCCTAAAAATTTTAGGATAGCATATGACCTTTGCTTTGATATGATGGTTCATCCAGACCAAACAGTAAGAAATTGAGTGGACTAAAACTATGTGAACTAGAATAAACATGCAACTAAAAATGTTTGCCCAGACTCCCTCTTCAGTGACACTGCAAACATGCACATAACCAACGGCTGAGTTTCTTGGGAGATGTGCATGAAACTTTCTATAACATGGTATCACTTTGCTCTCTCATCTGTATTTCTAGTACACTTGAGTGCGAGCACACCAATCAACATCAAAATGTACCCCTGCTCTCAAATGTAGCTGAAGAGTTAAAATTAAATCACTGTAATAAAATAAAAATATAGAAGTATATGATTTCAACTGAGAAGTAGAAGATAGTAGATCGCATTTTAATTAATACTATTTTAAATTCAAACTTTCAAGAACTATGTCTAATTCTCCCTGGGTTTCAGTAACGCTATATAGTTGGTTTTCTTCTTTTGAAAATTGCAGGCTGCAACTGCACTTTTTGCATATCATACTTGTCTTACTTCTATATGCTGAAGGGATAGCAAAAATCCCTCCCAAGTAACTCTGCTATCCAAGGTTAAGCTCAGATACTCTTGTATAGTGATATTTCTATCTATTCTTTTCTTGCCTCTCCTCTTCGTCCCTTCTTTGCTTTAGATCACAATCAGTTTTAACCCTATGGTTAAACTGTCATTAGTGAGCGATTTCCACAATGTTAAAACTATGGGGTTTTTAAAGCTCAGTTTTCAAATGTGAGAACATCAAAATATTTGTGGCTTTTTTCCTCTGTGACTTCACAGGAGTGTATAATAATTATTATGAGCTGTTCCACATTTTAAAATTAATAACCAGATTTGTGCAAAAGCTGCAAAGGTAAAAATGCCATCAGAGGGCAAACCACTAACAGTGTCACTCAGAAGTTTCTGGCCACATATTCAGCCCAGGTTCGAGGCTAGAGATGAATTAGGAAAGTACTATAAGGAGATGATTATGTATTATGTGGTATAATTCTAGAAAATTATTGACACCTGTAATTACTTAACTAGAAACAACATAATTTTAGCATTAGAGTATCAAGATAGTCTTACATAAATTATCTTATGCAAATGGAACAATAATTTATGACAACATAATGCATTTAAATCAATGTCAATGATATCACATTTAGGTTAAAAGAAATAGCAGAAATGTGTCACTAAAATCAGAAGTGATGAATCTAGATCACAGTTGTAAGCGCGGCTTGGCATTTAAACTGAATTTAAATCGAATGTTCATACACAGCAGTGAGACTTTATGGTACATTGGAAAACTCACAGCAGAAGTCACAAAAAGCGGAGACACCGTTTCATTACCAACTCCCAAAACAAAAAAGTAAGAGTAATTTGAACACTGCATACTGAAGGTAGCAGCAAGCATTCAGCTGCTGTACATGCCAGACTGACTACTGTCATAGCTCCAGCAGTATCTGAACACTGCCCAAACAAGGTTGCTGCTCTTCCAACTGTAGCAAAAGTAAAAAATGGGGTAGGGTGGTGGGGATGTATAGGACCTTTTTACAAACATTAGCAAGCTGAAGAAAGGAAATTTTGCTTCCCATCAGGAAAGTCACAAGAAATCACTTAAGCACAGTTCCTTCTGTTCACATTAATGAACCTGAAACATATGCTTACGGTCTTAATTTTGATAGTGGCCCAAGTCCCTGTTCATTCATTCATCCTGCTTCTGCTCCAGAAAACCAGACAAAGATTCTGTTCAAAGTCACAGGCTACGACTCTATGTCTATGCACAGTGCCGAGTACAAGAAATAAAACCCTCTAGACAGAAATACGACAACAGCTCGAAGAGACATGCAGCCAGCAAGAAAGCTGTGCAAGTTGATACCTATCTTCTCAGAAAGTTCACATGATAGCTAGACTTCCACATAGTGACTGCAAAAAATACACGAAATTAATAGGACCAGTATTTTCTCTGACTGTTTTGGAGAACAATGTGAACCATCTTAGCACAGGTGCCCCTTGGCATGCTGAAGACATGATGGTCCTATTTTACTCCTGAAAGCACAAAACCTTCCAGTTTAGAAAGCTCCCGGAAGGTTCGCAGAAGTTTCTTTTACATCTTCTTATTGGGCCTTGCTGATGGCTTCTCCATGCTTGATCACATCTCTAGGCCAGACAGAAATAAGGGCCCTGAATCTTGCCTTGTTTTCCTTCAGGATGTTGTGCGTCAGCAGGGCACTAATAACGGATGAAACTTTTGCTTTCCTCTTTGTAGGCTCTGAAATACTCCCCATCCAGTTACAGAAGCCAGAAAAGGGTGCGGGTATTTCACTGTGACCTCCCCCCATAGTGCATCTATGCCAAGGAACATAAAGAAGCTGACCCTCTTAATAACAGGACTGCGAGTCCCAAAGATCCTTAAATACATAAACTAAGACCAACTATTATACCACAGAAATCACTTTGTATAATGACAGAATTAGGAAAAAAAAAGCATGTGCTTTTTTTCTGACAGGTCTCAAGTTGTTTATTTGCAGATGCACTGAAGCTGTCCAAATAAAACAGCAAAATGATCTACATAAATCACAGCAGGTGCTATGCAGAAACAACACTTACTGCAAAGAATAAAAAAAAAAACCAAACAAAACCAATAAAGAGATGAGACAGGAAGGTCTGTCTTTTTTTTTGGGGGGGGGGGGGGTATATAATCTTACTTCCACATCTAGTTCTTTAACAAAGATTATACAAAGAAAAAAATATATCTGATATGTTGTGTAATCAAACTGGTTTACACATCTCCAATAATGAAGACGTTGCTACTATTATTATAAAGTCATATAAAAGTAGGTGAGCAGCTGTAGCCTAATAAACACACAGCGGAACAAAGAAAACTGCTGACAAGCTGCGATCTTGTTTTAATGTAAATTCTCATGTGTTCACATCATATTTTAATTGTACACAACAATAAATAAGCTTCTGTCACTAGCAGTTTCTCATAAATGGGCTAATGCTAATTATCTCTCTATTTTCAGCCACATGGTTTTAGTGAAAAGATTAATGTCAGGAAAATAACATGAAAATAATGAGCTTTGCAAGCCATTTGAGTGGCAGAAAAGATTATCGTTTTCTTTATTTGATTTTTCTAGTTTTATATGAAAGCTGTTACAACTCTCTCATAAGACATCTCAATATTTCAAGCATTAGATCTAGAAATATATTAATTATGTAAGAAATATATAACCTGTTTCCCTGAATTTTTCATTAGGATTGTTGTACTGGTGAACTGAAAGCCAAAACGTGCAAGTCTGGCACCATTGCTGAATTTCAGGGCCGGTCTTTCTTACATCTGGAAATATGTAATTAAATATGGGCAACAGGTTTCCCTTTTATTCTGTCCTTTGTCCTACAGCAGGCATTAGGAAACATTTGTTTCATCTGAAATCATTTGTACTAGTCTGACAAAGTTACTTTAGCTCTGACTAATAAGATACAGCATCTAAAAGAATGATTGTCCAGGGAACGATTAAGAAGAAAGGGCCCTTTGAGCCACTCAAGTGCTACAAACCTGCTTTTTAAAATTTTCACTCTTTTTGCTAGTTACATGTCTTAAGCTTTCAGTCAAAATCAAGACTGTACTGAGTACCATATAAACATACAGCTTGAGACACAGAAGTGACGCTTACGTGGTGGCCCCTAGACCAGACAGACGTACTTTCTATACCGCAAGCATGGCATCGGGTCCGGCTGGAGCATCGCCCCTACCACAGGGAGGAACCCGCATGCTTAAGCACACCGCATGGGCTAGCGTGTTTGCACCGGCTGCCTCGCAGAGCAATAGGGCTGATGGAAGACTGGGGTACAGAGACTACTGCACCTATAGCTGCTTTACTAGGGCAGTACCAACAGCTGTCCAGCTGTTTCATGTACTTTGGTTGATTTTCTGTTTCAAACATAAACACCCTTTTTGCTTTCTTTTAAACAAGTTGATGGGTAGTAGCATTTGCATCTCACATGATGTTAGCATGATACCGCTAAATATGATATTATCAAATCTTTTGAATGAGGGTTCAAGTAAGGTTGCCAGAACTTCTCTGTTCTCACTAATAATGTGGTTGTGACTAGAAAACGTCCCTAGAAGACCTCATCCAATGATGACACTACAATGGCGGCTTTGGTGCCCCTCCTCTCTCCCTGCAGCCTTCCTGAATGAACACGATTTCACTGGAGCACATTCCCTGCTATGGAGATTATAACACAAAAGTCCAGCTCTGATCCAACTTCTTTGCAGAGGAGTGGGAGATGCATCCCTGTCCATCAGAGGGGAGAGGAACAGAAAGGCACATGAGGAGTGCAACCACCTCCGGTCTCTTTCCTTCCTCTCCGTTGGAACAGAGAGGCTGCAAGATGAACGCCTGTAAGTTGGGTGGGGAGATGGATCAAAACAGCACAGAGGGGACAGGCCGTACAGAGTGGGACACAGGACTCATATCACACTAAAATCATTATGCTCAGTAGTCTCAAAATCTAATGCGTTTCACATTGTTTGGGAATTACACAGATTCAGAACCGCAGTGCTACCACGGTATCAAGAAAGTGTTCATCACTGCTTTATATTTCTCACCTTTAATCGTTTCCAGACATCATTACTTCTCTTTCTCACACACACGTATTCAGCAGTAGTCAATGCTGCTCCTTTCATATTCCAGTCCACATCCTGCCACGGTCCTCTGCACCTTGCCTTACTCCCAGATGTCCCAGAGTCATTAAATCACTGTCAGAGTGATTACATTTGCATTCTACTTTCTCATACAAGTTCTACTAAAAGTATCATCATTTTTTAAGTTCTTGAAGTATTCTACAAGGTATTAGTCAAGAGCTGAATAAAATGATCTTGGTAGATCGATATTTGGCTGCTATTATTTCCTAGTAGAGATGGACAAATTCAGTTTGCCTCATTTCAAAGCCATTTGAACTTCGTAGGTCAAAAGCTTGATTACATCATTACTAGGTTCATCTCCCATTTAAACCAGTTTGTTAAAAGGGGAGTGAGGAAAAAGACATAGATACAAGCTTTAAAAACCAAAAACCTACCAGTGTTAGCTTTGCTTTTAGGAAGACTATTAGGCTTCCCACATAGTTTAGTCTCATATAACAGCATCCTATTTCACTACATTTCATTTTCTTGAAATGTACAGCTGAAACTCAACTTGAACTCAAATGGAATTTAAATTGTTGAACCAAAATACTTAGTATCCTATAGAATTTCTGCTCCTCAGTCAATTCTTTGGTCTCTTTTTTCAATCCTTCTGTAAAAGAATTTTTTTTTTTTTTTTTTTTTGCTAGTATTTAAAGTACCTAATGATTTGGGATGCCAAACCAGAGAAACTTTTTGTAGGCCTGATATTCAAGAGTAAGTAATTAGTATTTTCAGGAAATTAGATATCCTTTGGAATCTCTGCAACTAAATTTGGAAAATTAAGGTATTTCAAACCCTAGTCATTTTAGGAACTTTTAGCCATTATGTAGATGGAAACACTAAAAAATAAGAGAAGTTATAATTTAATGAGAAAATTTTAAAGGATTACAGAACAGTATATAAGCCTAATAGGTGTATGCACACAAGCACATAGCAGTATGCTAATGTAATTATGTACTCTTGAGATCATAAATAGTTATGCAAAATTAAAGTATGAAGTTGCAAGAAGGGGAAGAGAATCTTGTTGAAACCTGCAGTGGTCAAAATGTAAGATGAGAGTAGGTATTTTAACATTCTTGCTCCTCCAGATTTCAACATCAATTCCCACAAAGCTTTCAGTATAATTTAAAAGAAAAAAAAGTAAGTTTCAAGAAAAATTGGGAGCATCTGGTTCAGGGGAGAAGAACCAAAAACATACAAGCAGAGGTGGAAACGTAGAATAAAAAAAGACATGTTGAGAAAAGGATCCTAACAAATCTAATGGTGAAGGCGATATAGAGACTAGAAGAGTCTATAAAATCATTCATTATTAAATAACATCACCTTCAAAATGTAATATATATTCCATCTTGGAACTACAATTACATGAATAAATTGCATGAGCATCTCTCTGTCGTCATCAGAGCTCCTCAGTGGAGCACCAGTCCACTCGAGCAATCCTGAGGGCGTATTATTTAAATCTTTCAATGACAGCTGTAATTTGCTCTTCAGCAATAAGAATTTTCCTCACCAAGCTAAAAGAAATATTGCTATATTAGCAGAGTCAGGGCCACACAGATCTGACTGATATATGGGGTACAAATTACTCTTAGCCATCTTATAGTTATAGACTTGGAAAATAAATATTCTGTGCCATTACATGAATATACCCCCATTTCTACTGCAAATACATAAACCATACTAATGGTTTAAAATGACAAAAGAGGGCCCTGATCTTTATAAACAATGATTCCTTTTATGCTTTATGCAAACCTGTTATTTTATCGAGTTTGCCAAAAATTATCTTTTATAGTATTTAAGTATTGGTAGCACTTTGAAGAAAAGTAGCAGTATGAGGATGTGTTAATATACTCATTTCCATGGGAATTATTCGATTGTAAAAAATTAACTTGTTTTTGTTTTTTAACGCTAATCTGCTTTGTCTAGACTTTTGCTCTAATGAGAATAAGCAGCACACAGCTACTCACTGAGGGGTCTTAGTTAAAATTTTAGGGTTGACTAAATGCTGCGTTACCAATAAGCTCTGCAGAGCTTTTCTGCTCCGGCACTCAGAGCCAGCAGCACTGGACCCAGGCTCCCCTAAGAAATCCTGCTTTTATATCTCCCCAAGCCCACCACAGAGAACACCAACACCTCTGCCTGGGGGACAGGTAGAGAGTCCCGAGCTGGCACTTCCCTGGAAATGATGGCGTCTTCCATGAAAAGCCACAAAGGAAGCATTCAGTTAGAGTGAGCACAAGGTATTCTGCCTCGATTATTTCTTCTTTTTTCAGTGACAAAATGGGATAACAGTAAATTGCAGTTACAAATAATGTAATTTGTTTAAATTACTAGTCTCACGGACCCCACTGTTTAGTATACATACCTCACATCACATATATATACTTCACATCATGTATACATGGCAGATTTTTATACACACATTCTGTTTAGCACAGGTAGGGGCCGGTTTTGACATCAGCTGTGTTCTTCTGATGCAACTCTAATACACAGTAAGTCTATTCATTACAATTACCAAGGATTTAGAGCAGAAAGATCAGATTTTCATCCACAAAGTACAATATTATGCACTACAGAACATACCATTTTGACTTTTCAATGTATATTGGGGTTATGCTCTACAACAGTTCTCTTGCAATTAACACCACCAGTATATTTCCTTAAAAAATAAATTTTAAATCCTTGGAGCTATTTGATAGTATAAAATTACATGCATCTGTTGAGCCATTTCTAAATGACCACTACATATTACTGGAAGAAGTACTCTTTTATTGATATTAAAGGATTTAGGTAATCATCTGCTTTTGACAAGACTGAAGATTATGTGTCAACTTCATTGCTCTTAAAATGCCCCCTGAAAGGTCGAAAAAAGCAAGCTGTATAAGCTGAGTAGAGCTGGTATGCAAACTATGAGATATTCTTATGCTGCATCATATGAACTCATCAACTAGTCATTGCATCCCAGAGAAAGCATCTGCTGTGTGAAATTTAGGACAGTAATTCACAGCCCATAGAACACTGCATCACTACAAATTAAATTTGTTATAAATTTATAATGATGTTCATATAAAAACATTACATTTTAATAGTTTAAAGAAGTGACAGCTCTGGGCACTTTATAAATGTTTAACTCATAGAGTCTTCATAATTTAAAATGAGGAGGTTTCATCACTGAAGATGCTGGTTTGAATCACTGAACTTGGGAGGGGGATCATTTACTGTAGAAATCTACTGAAAGTCTAACCTCAATGTGCAAAAATGCCATTTTTAAACATAACCTTGTTTCAGAACACTTACATGAATCACGGACTCATCTGAAATTGTGCAGCACCATGTTCATAATGCCCAGATACGTTTATCATCGCCAGGGATTAGTATGTGAGCATGGGCCCTCTGTTGGGGAACTTTAAAAGTATGCACTTATTGTTAATGAATACATCAACCAACCATTAGATGCATGAGATATCCAGGGAAAAAACTTTAAGTGCTTTGTTTTCTTTCATTGCACGTATGTTTTGACAGATGCTTCTAAAATAATTTTCGTCTTTGATCTTTCCAACAATCTCTAACTCCTTAAACACTGCCTTCCTTTTGCTTTATATGGTCATATTGCTTGGTCTCATTATCATGACCAGCATACTTTTGTTGTATCTATGTCACATTTTTGCTCGCAATTTCCATCTGACAAACAACCCGTATCTGAAATGCCCCCTCAGTCTATTTGTCTCCTTTGCCTAATTCACGTGCCTCAGAGTCCCACATCCTCACAGTGTGATGGCCAAGGACTGTCTCCCTCTACCCCTTTAACCATTCCAACTATATTCCCTGTTTATCTGCATCCACACACCAGCTATTAAATCAAGCTCTGTGTAACCTGCAGATTTGCTCATGGCAAGATTTTTGAAAACACTGCTTCTCAGCAGTGCTCCAGCCTTATAAGATGAAGAGGGTAAGTATCCAGGCAAAGTGAAATACAGCTAATGTTTGTCAGATGCCATATTAAAGTGCAGAACTTGAACTATTAAAAAAATCAATAGATAGAAACATTGGCAAGGAAAATAAGGGAGCACTGAGGATTAACAAAGAGGATAGATCAAAACCTTTTACTCTGACTGTCCAGTACTAGGTGCTTTAGAAGTCAAAGGAAGGATCACTCCTTTCCAGTAGGGAATCTAATTCCTACATTAGATTTCCTCCTGGTACATGGTAGTTAAAATTTTACTTACACGCTGAAATGTGACGGACTATTTCACCCTCAGTAAACTTGTCAGCAAGGAGACTGAGTTTAAGAGAAGAGGTGTAATAAAAAAGGGACGTTTTGTTGAAGGGTTTGCAACATGAGTTTGCAAAAAGTCACAGTACACCTGGTTTCTGTGTGTACCTGTATCTCATCTTCAACATGGGCAACCAAAATCTTTCAAAGCTCTTTTAGTTTCTGGTAATGGCCTCACATGAAGATTAGATGAAGACTAAGGATTTTTAAATGCTCCTGTGACCATAAGAATTTAAATCTGGAATAAAACTAAGATACTTTTGTGTTAATAATCAGGAGCAACTAGTTAAGTTCCCATTCCTGTTCGCACAAAACTGAACACTGCCCAAAGATCTGTTTTAGCCAGGATGGTCATCTTTGTGTCAAATTATTTCCTATTTGGGAGAGTCACTTTCAGGCAATTCCTTGAGCTTATTTTGAACACAGGAAAGAAGCTGGATTGTTCTCTGGAGCAAGAAATGACTTTTTACTGCGCTTGCATTGAGCTTACCACAATGAGGTCCTGGTCTACAGGCACTAATGCAATTCAGTTATAATAATAATAATGAAAGCAGCAACTACTGCTCATATACTCCCACCAATGCTACAGACCCGGGAAGTATGTGCAACCTGGCGTTAACATTCAAGCTGAGAAAATGTTTTTAATAATCTAATCCTATTATATTGGTGTTGGTAGTGGAAGAACTTAATATATGATTTGCTAGCTAAGCAGGTGTTTGTCTATGTGGTGGAAACACCAGACGAAGGATAGTGTGCTCTCTTCGATGTAGAGAAAGGACTTCACAGTTACAGTAAAAACACTGACAGCAAATTAGTCATTGCAGAGGTGTAAATGTATAAAACAAAACAGCACCTCTAGATTAAGATAGCCATGATTATTCCAGACATATCACCAGCTGCAAAAAGGTGGGACCTAAATCACATCAAAAGTTAGGAGTCCCAGTAAATATTTCCTTAACCAAAAGATTCCAAGCTATACAAGCTCCTATATAACCCCCAAAATGGTAAGTTAATTGCATAAAAAATTCCTCACCATCTGACTTTATTTATCACTACTTAATGTTTTGAATTTACCACAGGTTATATGAAGCCTTGTATTTTTAACAGAATAGGCTCATGGAGCCCAGTGATCAGCTGAAAAAAAAAATCTCAGCTTAGATCCAATTAAAATAAAATTTTAGTTCTCACAGTTGTTAAGAATTCCTTGACACTTCAAGTTAAGAATACCCCAAGTCACATACAAAAAGAAAATATCTGTGTTTACAGTTATACATACACAGGGATACAAACTATACCACATAAAGTGAATTAGAGCAAGTGTAATCAGAGAAGTACAAAATTCACAGAGCAGAAGAGGTTTCTGACGCATCCAGAAATAAGTGATCCTATAAGCCTGGACAATCTTATCAAGATTTAAATATTTGCCTTTTCTATGAGAAGAAACAACTAGAGCATTCCTGTACCATCTCGTGCTTTGGGTCAGAAAATAGCAAAGTTTTCTGCAATCTGGTATCAGCCACAAAACTTCTGGACAGGATCAAAAGTGACAAGATAGGGGAAGATAAGAATTCCAGGGACTGCATCGGTGACTGAGACTTACCCATAGATACTTGTTCTGTTTAATTTCATAAGACAGAAGGATAAGTACTGGAAAAAAACCCATCAGTATATAACCTTAGAATGCTGCAGTTAAGAATTTTGGCCAACTGAAAGAAGGATATTGGAAAATTCAAAGAGGTAAATGAAAAGGAAGGCTAATCAGAAACAGAAAAAGCTTATTAAAATTCTTTCAGTGCTCTAACCCTCTCCTCCAGTAGAAACCATAGGATACAAGTGTCAAAAAAAGAGAAAGTCAAGGACAGTGCTAACATATCGTACTACTTCTCAGTATCCGCAAAACACCCCATGAGTTACACAAAGTATAAATGAGCCTGAATTTAGTCCTTCACAAGCTACGTAAGCCAGGCACACAGGTCATAAACATGCACATGCCTCTAAGGTGAAACAGTATCTAACCATTTCTAACAAAAAATGAAAATTCTTATCAGACCTATACAGTGAAAATTTGTGTCCTGGATTTCAATACACAGAATGTAATTCATCAAGTTAAAATTAACCATGTATACTACTATAAAGAATGCCATGGAATCTCGAATGATAATCAACTACAGTATCCCTCTCACATCTGGATATCCTAAGTATTACTAGACATACAAATAACATTTTCATAAAGTACTTTAAATTTTTTTTTTAAGTTATGTTATTCTTAATATCAAGCAAATAATTGTAAATTAAAAAATCCATATTTTAGGACTTGCTATTGCTCATAAAATGTCTGAGAACAAACTGGGATATTATTAAGTTTTGACTATTCAAAAGATCACTTTCACTGACTAAACATTTTCCTTCTTAGTGCTACTGAAAATGCTTTACTAAGCTTAAAAAAACCTTCCATCAGGGTTTATTGGTGAAAGTACAATATTTAATTTCCATGAGAATTTGGTAGAGCCCATAAGACATACAAACTGAACATGAAGTTCAAAATGCAGCTTAAGTGAGATTTAAAAAAAAAAAAAAATCCAAATTGCTCAGATAAATTAATCAATATTGGCTCAATTCTCTGTTCAGTAAACCACAAAGTACAGCAAAGAGGCTGTGCCACTATGCCTGCCAAATGCGTAATTTCTTTACGTTACACTATACTACCTCTATTTAAATCATTCTTTAACTGTTGTTTAAATTGTATTAGAATAGTTGTGATTAGCTGCATTCACCTTCTGAGAAATTTAAACCAGTTTTTCTTAACTCTTTGCTGTAAACCTAATATATTGCTTCTTGACCAAAGGGAAGGGCCTGGTCCAGCAATTCCGACTCACAAATATCCCTAACAACTGCTAATATTCATCAGGGACATTGTAACTTTTTTTTTTTTTTTTAAAAGGACTATCATTAGATTGTATTTCAGTCAAAACATATGCAAATTCAAAAAGCTATACTTAAAAGCTTACTTTGCAACTAGATTAAAACCCAGAAGTAGAGGAGGAGGAGAGCCGTCCCCTGAGGATGGGCCATTCCCCCACACAGTATGGCGGGGCCTGGAGGTGCCATGGCGGAAGGCTGCCCAAGCAACAGCGGGCACTGGAGGCCTCCCCATCTCTCATCTCTGGGGACTCTCTCCAATTTCATTAAAACCCTAAACCAAAGGCCTGCCCGAGCATGCAAGCAGAGGGAGCTTCCCCCGCACGGCGGGAAGCATGAAGAGGCTTTATCCTTCCCATGTATTTGCCTCAAAGCATTTTGAGAAACCCGTCTGTTTATGATCTCCATAACGTATCTTAATGCTGATTAGCTTTTTCTTCTTGGGGGGATCTTCAGTTGTTTGTGTCTAATGAAATGCTCCATCCTAGCCAGGGACATTATTCTGTTAGACTGAGGCCAATAAAAGAAAGGGATGCAGGCTTGGTAACAACTTGAAAATAAGAGACTAATACTAATGAAGGACAGAAATTGTTCATATTAAGTCATCTGGATTTTAAAAAGATATGTAATTTATGGAAAACATATATAACAACACATGCATTTATAGCGAGTATACCTATACACGTCAGCAACCCACAAGTGAGTATTGTATTCACAGTCTAACAAGCATCTCTCTTATAAAGTTATTCCTTAGAGCAATGGAATATTATGGATTACCTTAGTAACCAATGAAATTAATTAAAGGCACGCTTAAAAGGTTCAGGTTAGGAGAAAGATGCAGGAGAAGCTTTTCTCCAGCTAAGTGCGCCTATTGGAGAGCGCTGTGCTCTCTCCGCAGGAGATCCACCAGCAGGTTCCTGCAGCTTTGGAAGGCTCTGGGAAAGCAGGCTCCACCGGGAATTGCCGCACAAGCACCTCCTTGTGGCGCTAAAGCCGTAAAAGGGATGCTATCTGAAAATCTCTTGGGATTTTGCTTCACCTTCTTTGAGGCAAGCTCCCTGCAGACGTACTTGCAGGAATCTACTGAGGAGCAAATCTCCAGCAAGATGTTCGACTTAGAGAGGGATTGCAGAATTGCTACCCTCAATCAAACATTTGTGCTGCCTGCACTGTCTGTCTTTTCAAGCTCTAAATGTCTTTCCTCATAATGCATGATCAGTGACTAATAGAATGAGGACCTAACCTAGGAACTATCACAGTAAAAATATATACACGTATTTTAATATACAAACACACAACTGTCAATTCAAAAGATGTGAACTCAGCACATCTCTGTATAAAACTCAGGATTATATAGTTACTAATTTACATGACAGAAATACTTAGGGACACAGGACTTCAATATTTTAGACATAGTGACCAGTGGTTGCCCAGGCTTTGGTTTACTGGAAGCAGGATAGTCAATCTGCTTGCACGTACACAGTGATGCCATAGCTGTGGCGCAAACTGGCAGGAAGAGCAAATAAGTGTTCAACAATCTTACAATGAAATTAATGAAAGTTATGCACCTTTGCCACAGCTCAAGTATTGTCATTCTAGCCTTAACATCTTTACTACGCAGCCTAATACAATTTGAGAAATCCTTATACGTATCCCCCACAGGGTATCTGACATGCAGATGACATCCTAAATGTCTTAGCTCTTCGCTAATAAAGGATAAACAACTTTTTGACAGTTAAGATACGCAAATTAGTGAAAATGAAGTTCTAGAAAGACGATCAGAAGGAAAAAAAAAGTGTGATTTAGGTAGAATTCAAATATACTTTCTGACAAGTACTTAAGGTAAAAGTCACAGAACAAAAGTTCACTCTCCACAGTGGCTGCAGAACTGCCTGTTACAGCCTGACGCATATTCGTTTTTCTCAGAGGGTTTTTTTCCTTATTACTAGACGGAATAAAAAGAGTCTTCTCTTGTTTTGAAAGCTGAAACATTTTATTTGTCAGTACCCAGCTGTAATCCCACAGTGATCATGTGTCTGGTGGAGATATTAGCTAGTTCTATAAAAATTCTGGCGATAATCACTTGCCTTTACGTTACATACTAGATGGTAAATTGAGATAGCAGGTAGATTTTTTTCCCTCTGGGGGAACAGAGAAATGAAAAACTTCTCAGTAAAGCAGGAAAAAATTGAACTATTTGCTTCCCAAATGAAAATTTCTTCCACTGCACAAAGAAATACTTTAATCTAGATGATTTACTGGACTGCAATAAGATGCACTGTATCTTCACAGAAGAGTTGAAGTGATAAGATAGTAATTTCCATAAAAGGTGGCAGGAGAAGCTCCTAGAACCAAAGAATGGGACAAGATCACTCCCCTGACGTCACTGATCGGTTACACAAATGCTGCTAAAAAAAGATGAAGACTATCTGAATAGCAGTATTGTCTAACCCAAGAAGAAGTAATCGGAACAAGAGAGTTAGTAAAAGGGCTGAAGGGGAAAAAACCAAACCCACCAAACCCTGTTTCTTTGATTCAATAATTTTATTCAGTTTCTGTCCATTATATCAGTGTCAGTGAGAGAACATTCTTGAAAAAGACTGGTTAACCTGGGCCTGACAGAGCCAAAAGCTTTGAAAGAGAAGAGGCAATTATAAAAAAAAAAAAAAAAAAAAAAAAAAAAGAAAGACGACAGTCAATGCTGCCTCTTTAAAGCTTTTAAATGATCCTTACTTACACAGTTACAAAAGTTAGCTCAAAGCATATTTTTTCTGGTTTTCACTCCTAATGATTTCTTTTTACACCAAAATAAAGCCTGTAAAAAGGGCTGTTAATGGCGATTCCATTAATAAGTCTGTATGAAGATTCCCGCCCCCCCCCCCCATCTGGCCTATATCTTTATTTCTGTTTAATAAATGAATGCAACAAAATTGTAGGGCAAATATCAGTGAAGAAAGTGTTGCAAGAAGTTTAAATTGCCCTGCAGTCAATTTGCTGGTCAAAGCTGACAATGAAAAATGACTATTTAAAAAAAAAAAAACACAAACCAAAAAAAAAAACCCAACCAAAAAAACCCCTCAAAACAAACCTCCAACTTTGTCCAAAAAAAACCCTCCAACAACTGGAGACAAAACTTAATGAATGAATGCTATTAAATTAAAACAACACATAGATATAAGTTTCCATTTCACCAAGGTAAGGTCATCTTGTATGTCAACAAATTCTGTGACATGCTTTAAACTGAAGACTAAAGTGAGACACCCATCTCCATTGGCTCAACAGAGTCCTATGAAACACCCAGACAAAGACTAATTAGTCATACTGCTACGCCTTTTCTTTATTTCCAGAAATACATACTATAAAGGCAGCTATAGCATAAACACTGAATTATTTTTGTATATTCCTGTCTTACATAAGCAATACCTGTGCCTGTAAGAACAAAGCTAATGCGACCACAGATTGGAAATATGCTCTCTACAAGTACTGATTGGCATGAATAGAAATTGGTGCACTTAATGATACCTCTATTAAAATACTGCTCAGATATTTAAAAAAAAAAAAAAAGAAGAACACTGCTCTAGGCTTCAAAATTCAGCATGAACAGCTAATGTGGGCTGAATCCTTCTTAAATAGATATGATTACATTTCAATGTCTTTTGTGATTATGACAATTTTGACAAGATAATCATCTCCTCTGAACAGGACTTTTTAAGGTTTAGAGAAATAATGTAAGATTTGTTAAATAATCTGTCAAATTATCTATGAACCCTGCTTTCAAAAGAAATCCTATGATCTCATTAAAATAATTACAGAAAATCTATGCCTGATATTATAAATAACAAGTACCAGTATCACTGGTGTACAAAGGAGATATCTAAAAGTACAGGAACTTGCAAGATTCAAAAGGTGATAGCATAGCTTTGTTCTTTTAAGATAATCAACAGAAGTTTCTGTGTTAAATATCCTGGATGCTAGGTCAACTTTTGAACCACAGTCTTCAAAATGGAGGCAAAGGAGACAAGTCTGTAGCTATGCCAAAATCAGATAATCTAGATACATATATCGCAGCCTTATTTCTCTTTCCTTTCCTCACACTTCGTTGCCTCTCTTCTCTTCTTGCTTTTGGGGAAAAGCAAAAACCAGTTCAATGCAGCACAACAATTACACAGAAAGAGAAGCACAGGTACAAGCAAAAATCAATAGGAAGTGTCTTAAAAAAAAAAATCTTTGCTAGAATTCTCTTTTCAGGAAGAGCATGAGAAAATAATGGAGTGAAACCTGATATGATGTCAAGAATGAGAGAAATTATGAATTTGAAACATAATTTCAATTTTAATTTTATATATTCGTGCTTCTTTTAGAGAGAGATAGGACTGAGCAAAACTGTGAAGAAGGGTATGGTGTTTACTTTCTTGTGATGTAAATACAGCAGGCAGGAGAAAGAGGACAGGGACAGCTCCAAAAGCTCTACAAAAAGGTTTGCTTCCTCTTAACTCTGTAAATAGGATGGCTTCTGTTGCCATTGATTATGGCCTTCCTCTAGTAGCCAGCACTGCACTTGCAAAATTCAAGTGTCTTCTGCCTCTTACACTGGGGAAGTTACCCCCTTTTAATTGAAAACTCCTGCTTTTGGAGAGTAAAGGGTGAACTAACCAATCAACACAAGGTGACAATGCAGGCAAAGCTTCTTATCAAGACACTTCAAGATAAAAAGCATACTATTATCTGAGAGAACGTTACAGATACAGGAGGTTTTCCACCTAAGCTACTTGAAAGACACAACACTGCTGTCATGCCACCATGTCAGAGCACGACAGAATCGAAATCCCTACCCATTAATAACATCACCAAACTAAGCCGCTGCACAAAGCCCACTGATTGGTATTCTACATTACAACCACTCCAGCAGAAGTGGTCCCTATCGTTCAGTGAGAATGAGGAGTCAACAGTCTACGCACAAACCTATTTCAAGTACAAAATGGCATTTTATTTACCATGAAATCAAGCACTCTGTTTCTGAACAGCTATTTAATGCTACAAGGTTAGTTCTTTCAGAAGGCATTCGGAAAATTGCTCCAATACTTCATAAAGCTGAAGTACTAAACAAATATATAAATAACATGAGTTATTTAAATAGCTGAACAGTTAATTGAAACAGGAGAAATCCAACAATCATTTTGTAAGAGGTTTTAAGTGTAGGTGGCTATCTTCTCCAGAGGAGTTAACTGAAAATTAAAGACATAAAATTTAACTT
The DNA here is from genome assembly GCF_047370975.1 of Nipponia nippon. NCBI lineage: Eukaryota > Metazoa > Chordata > Aves > Pelecaniformes > Threskiornithidae > Nipponia > Nipponia nippon. The sequence continues at coordinate 118,241,599 of NW_028262290.1, read as the reverse complement.
CACATATTTAGTTTTCAAATGTCTTTTATACTCTTTTTTACTTTAAGAGGAAAAAAAACAGCCAAAAAATTATCCAATGATATAAAATAAACACATACACTTTTAAAATGTTCAGAAGCCAACTCACCAGTCTCTTTATAATTCTCAACAAAAGCTTCAGTTGTCGTGTATCTTTTTTGGACCTCAGTACTTCAGCAAAGCTGTCCATGTTTTCTGGAGACATACTCTCCTGACTGTTCCCTCCATACAGCTGAACCAGCAATGATAAGCACTGTGAGGCACTCTCAAATATTTCAATATCTTCACTGGGAAGCTAAAAATGAACAAAAAATGAACAAATAAAAATCAAATTCCAATTTCAGAAAAATTGCATATCAGTGGGGATTTGGAAGGGTATTAACATTTGCATCATGCCAGGAAAGAATAATTTCTAATTGATTGACTCAAAATTCCTTTAAACTAAGCTTAATAAAGTGATAAAAATATAAGTAAAATGTATCTGGTCTTTAGCAGCAGTATAACATCTCCACTATGATTCTATCAAATAGCCTATCTATAGTAACATCATAAAAACACTGAAAATGTTGCTCCCAACTCTGTTATTTTCAGACAGTATACATGGCTTTAAATAGAAGTAGTAATAGCAAAAAGTATCATTATAGCCATGATGTTTAATCTTCTACATAATGCACACCATAAAACTTCATTTAATTACTTCTAAATTAAGTCTATGGCTTCTGGTTGAGGTAGAGTACAGGCTACCCAGCTATTTAATGGATTTTAAGTAGTCACATTAGGAGGTACATTTTGCAGATTTTAAACATTTTCCTGAATTGCAGCTTTTCTGCACCCCTTTGAAGAGCAGGCACTGGAGCAGGCCCTAGCAATGGGATGGAAAAACTCTTTCCTGGGAAGCAAAATTATGGAAAAGATTTGGAGGCATGGCTAATAATCATCTTTAAATGAGCTTCTGGTAGTATGACACTGGTGTCAAAATGATTTATATCTTTCTTGAAAGTACAATCTGGAAATAATGAGTACAGATATTATGCTTGTATTTGGCACTGCTGGAACGACAACAGGAGCGCAATCCCTAGTTTTAGCGCAGACGCTTCACGAGAGCCAGGGAAAAAAATCATAGAGCTTTCTTGGGAACAGGCAAGAGCATGACAGACTGGAAAACATAACAGCAAAAGACTGAAGGAATTCGATGTCTATAGCTTTTCAGATGGAAGGTTAAAGGGCAGTTGATCATGTTCTCTCGGTTACATGTGAAAAAAAAGCAGGCTGAGGGTAGGTTAATTCCTTTACCTGAAAAAGGACTGGTAAGAGACAATAGCTCAAAACTTTAGATAAAGCAATTCAGATTAGAAGGAAGATAATACTTTCTTTTTTTCTTTCTTTCTTTAATAAGAGCGATTAACCACTGAAGCAACTTTCTTAGAGCTGAGACAGATTCTCCGTCACAGGCAATTTATGTATCACAATTTTTTTTTTTTCTAAAAAACTAATAAAACCCTTTACTATAATGAGGAATTAATTTAGGAAAGTCCTATGTCTTCTGTTATATAAGATCCTAGACTAAATGATTACAATAGCCTTTTCTGGCCTTACAATGTATGAACAGAACAAAACAGACCAGTGGTGGTCTTAACCAGTAAGGAACAGAAGTGTAAAAACACCTCATCACTCCTACTCAGTGTTTTAATTCCAAAAATACTATTTAAATACAAAGAAGCTAGATTAAAGTACAGTTAACAGACTATCCTTACTGACAATAAAAAGGAAACAATTTATATAATCTGTCCAACCATTTATATAATATTTCCAACCATTTCAATAATGATGACTTATTTAATCTGCAGTATGAACTTCTCAAGTTTTTTCATTTTAAGGAAAACCCATACAGTTACTTTAACGCAATCTGGGAACATATCATCAGACATATACTCCTTAAATATTCAAGAAACAGTTCCCCAAGGATCTGTATGCAAATACAATCCTGTTTTCCATTAGCTTCATAGAGCTGGCTGTTTAAAACAGACTGAACTGAGCTGTAAGCTCTGAACACATAGCCCCAAGACATATCACATTCTATTTGACCTAATGCTATGCAAGTGACAGGACCACAGCAGCTATTTCTTCCACAGTTTTGCTGTATGGTTTTTCTTCATTCCAGTCTAAATGCCACCTATTTGATTGCTCCCTTTCCAACATCCAGAATTATCTAATAACATCGTCAACACAAATAGCAAGGCTAAAAAGGAGGAAAAGCTACAACTAGTAACAAGCTTTATAGCTCCATTTATATCTTCAATCTTATCAAGTAAAAAAAACTTCCACTGATCTCAGTGGGGGCTTTGAGCTGACTTGTATTTCCTTCACTGACAAAAAAATGCTATTAGATAAAGGAAGGAAAAATTAAACTACTTCAACGTATCTCTCATATCCCTTTTAAAAGCAGCACTCTAACTTGCAGTTTGTTACTAGATCAGTGTAGACAGGTGTATCAACCACTCCTTGAAGAGAATCACAGTACCGAACTATATTCAATTTTCAAATGTCATTTTTGGGCTAACCAAACATAGAAAATAAAAAATCAGTGAACATTTGGACAGACACATCCTTGCCCTGGTATTGCAGTGGAGGCTAGTTCCCTGGGCTCCATAAGCACAAAATCCCATGTGTAATCAGTAATCACAACAGCCATACTTGGAGGTGAGACTGTTCACAAGGTCTTTTTCTGAGACATTCGCTAAATATCAGAGGAGTGGAAAGGTGTCAGTCTCTGCAGAGGACTGCCCCTACAACAGCCTTTCATGAAGAAATACATAAAGCACCATGTCCTTTGCAGTTCTTCCTGACACCAGGAGGGTACATGACTTTCAAGGAAGCAAATGAGCAAGTCCAGCCTGTTAGCGTTATTCCCAAGGATGGCTGTCTTCAGCAGGAGTCCCCAGTTAGTGAGAAGATGCAATGTTTTGCCCTCCTATGAGGAGGAGCTGGGCTTGGTCCAATGGCTTTGCTTATCTCCTCCCGGCACGCCCAACCTTTTATCACTGTTGCTGCTGTTCTTCATCCCTCAACAAGAGAAAGGAAGACCCTGAATCTCTCCATCCAATATGTCTTGGCATCAGATAGGCTTGCTCTTTACAGGATATCAAGCTGTCAGTGACCATCCTCCAAATCTACCAGTATCAATCCAGGGTTCGCAGTACTTGTCAGCCATGACATCATTCTATTCAATCACAAATGCCAATGAAGTCCTTCAACGCCTGTTGTACTTCAGGCTTTTCTGCTCCTCTGCTTCACCAGAGTCTGTTTGAACTTCAGTGCTATCCAGAGTTTGGGGAGCAAGTTACCGTCATCCTGGAAAATTGCAGGGTAAAACAGCATAGGTCTTGGATGAATAGGAAAACAAGCTGGGAACAGGAAAGACCGTATCTACTCTGGAGAGGATAAGAATCATTAACCTACAGTCTAACCAATCAATAATTAAGGTGGAGGAGGAACTCTCAGCAATGTCCCTATTTAAGTATGTCTGCATCAGCATTTTTCTCTATACTCTCACCATTTTGCTGTTTCACTGCGACAAGTAGTGATTTAGATGTCAAAAGTCGTAAGTTGGTAACCTGAAATTTAGCAACGGCTGCCAGTCAGTGTTAGTACTTTCATTAACAGTTATAAAGAGTAAAGGATCTGAAGAAAATTATTGGTGTGAACAAAAGCAATGACTGAAAATATAATAAATATCTGTAAATACAGAAAACCAAGGAGTGAAAATTCAGCTTTCAAATAAATAGTATCTCATGTCTAATAAGAACAGTAAAGCTAGAATCATGTTGCTAGACAATGAATATAGATGGATGGTTCATCTCTTAATCAGCTGGAACAGTGTTCTGATTATTTTTCTAATCATAACAATTCCATTTGATACGAAGAAGTATATTTCAAGTCTTTGAAATGCATTTATAGTTTTTCATGACAGCAGCTACTTAAGTTTTTGTTCTCTCAGGGGAGGAGAAACCCATGAAAAACTAGAGTTCTAACTCTTTAAGAAAATATCTGCCCCTTAATATTTCATAATTACATGAAAAAACTCTAGTGGCCTTTCATTTCTTTTTGCTTTATCAGTCTTAGAAGGGATTATGGATTCAGCCCTTCAGCAAGGTAGAAACATTAGCACTCGTTCTCCTTGCAGCTGTTAATATTCTGGGCTAGTATATAGCCTGAAGAAAATCCAGCACCTTAAAATAAATTACTGAACAGCTAAAATCATAATTTTTGCCATTTTCTAACTCAAAACAGCAGATTTATTTTTCACTTCAAAATTCTAAAATAATGCCTCATGACAAGACTTTTGTGCAATGAAGATTGTGTATTACTTTTTACTTAATTTTTATGGCCATGTTATAACCTCCTGTAAAACATAACATAAAATTCTACTTCCCTTCCTTTCTAGATGGAACCTGCTCTGTGTATTTTAAGGCTAATGTGGTGAAGAGCAGGAAGCTTCTTGTTATTACACATCTATATTGCTGCAGTCTGTTGTCAAAAATGCCTTCATTTTGAACCGAGTTGCAGTGTGTTCATGAATTGCAAACCATTGCAAAAAACGTGTGATCATTTGAGCTGAAGTGGCAGTCTTCACTCCGTTGGAGTTGTTACAGCATCTAATTTTAGAGCTACAATGAAACTGTCTGGATTACCCGGAGGGGACACTATTTCAGTGCATTAATGAGGTTATACACAAAGAGAGTTTATTACGATAAGAGATAGATGTTCATTAGATCAGTAATGTGAATACAGAATGTGCTGTAAAGGAAGCACCATTGGGAACTATAGGGAAGATGATTTTGCAAACGTTAAACAAAATGTAAAAGCAAAACATCATTATTAAATCTGCTAACTTTACTATGCTATTCTTATTAGTAAATATGCACAGCTTTAAACAAAAAAATATTATATTTTGGCTTAGGGCAAAATTGTTGTCCTCCTACCTAAGGGAAAACATTTTAAAAAACAATGTATTTTCAGTTAATTTTAATCTAGCCTAATTGCTGAGAAACTAAATCTCCATTCTAAAATTCTGTGCTTTTGACAATATATTCTTATTTCCTCTGGTGTGTTCTTGCTTGTGGTTTTGTTTGTTTGTTTGTTTTTTAGGGTAGCTCTGTAGAAGACAATTCTTCAAATATAATTTGCAGATAACATTTCAAGTACAATAACACCAATACATTATACATACAGGAAATAAACATATGTCTTTCCACTCTGACCACAGAACTGTCTGTATTCCTAAGAAATGTGAAATAAAATTCTACTGTCTACAGGGTTATCATTCTCCTGCAGTTATTTTCATTATTCATTGGCAAATACCTTCACGTGCTCTGAAACCAAAGTCAGGGCACAGTGCTGGGGCCAGTGCAACGTAGAGACAGAAAGGACCTAGAGGAGATCATCTCATTCATCCATGTGCACTGAGGCTTCATATTTGTCCTCTTCATGTTTGCACATGATTAACCAGTCTTTCAACAGTAATACACAGAGCACAGTAACCAACTGCAAATTTTACCAGTAATACTATAGTGAAGAAGCCTACCACCAGAAGACAAGAAAAGTTCTCTCCCAGCAGTCTGGTAGGCTGCAGAAAAGACTGGAAGATCTACACCTAGGATCTAAATCTAGGATCTAGAGAGACATGAAACTCCTTTTTATAGGTACTGGCTAGGTTTCTGAAAGTTTCTGAAAATCCACACTGAAGTGATTTCAAAAGTAAGTAAACATTAATTATTTTTTTCACTATAACGGTACATCAAAAAGTAGAAGGTATTTTATATCTCCTATAATTGCTGCAAGTTTCAGTATAATAATCAAATTACATTTATGTTCAAGCAGAGAAACATTACACAAAAAAAGCTAAGTATAATTAACTTTTAAACACAAAGCTGCCAAGCAGAAGACTAAATGCTCAATTTATTTTCCTCTTATTGATCAATTAAGGGCAGACTGATCATGGGATTAAATATTGAATTCTCCATATTTGCAGTGTTTTCTGCATGATGGAATTTGTAATTATTTTTTCTTTCACATTCTTAAAAACTCTGAAATTTCATTTACATGCAATCTAGGTTTCCTACACTTGCTTTGCTATGCCCTAAGTGATAGACTAAATCACAATTACAGAAGCGAAAAATTGGTTCTAAGTTTTTGACATTTTCAAGTTTAACTCACATTGATTTTTGAGGGATTATTAAGAGAGATAAACACGTAGAACTTGAGGAAAATAAATAAATAGACAAGTCAATGGGGCATGGAACAATCATCTACTTGAGGGATATACATATAAATGAGGGAAAGCAATTATTCAAAGTGACATAAGAAACTGTAAATATGGTAAGATAGGTAGAAATAGCAAACCAGAGAAAATAATTTTAACTCAATATCTTAAAGTGATGGTTAGTTCAGAATTTAAGACCTCCATTATCTCCAGAAAATAAACTTCACAAAGAACTGAATGCCTCAAAACAGTAATAAAGGGTTATGTAGCCACACAGCTCAATGAATACAGAGAACTACTGTCAGCAGCTCCACAGAACTTCAGCTTAGGTAGGACTGAGTCTTTTGAGGGGTAGGGATTGTATACATCTTGAGACACCCACTAGACTTCACAAGGAAACTAGTCCTATTTAAAGAGATTAGAGCATAAAACATGTTAAACAAGTGGATCGTAAATGTTAAAATTATTATTCCGTTGTTCAAACTCTTCCAGCCTTAACAGGAAATGTTTAATACAGCAATGGGTGAAGGACATAAAATTTAACAAACCTAGCTGAAATAACTTTCATATATCCAATCAAGCACATGTATGTAAAGAACAACACGTACACATTACAAGAGAAAATCCCTCA